>NC_137203.1:19989854-20022354 GCF_960531495.2 Zeus faber | reverse complement strand
CCTATGTTCATTTACATCCTCTCCATGCCAAGTCATTTAGACACAATTTTTATTCCAACTCAAGGGGGGCGGGGGGGGGGGGGATTCATGCCGACCCCTCCGAAAGGACCTCCACCAGTCAGCCAAGTTTAGAGTAATGGCTTAGAATGAGGTGCTGTTGGCATTACAGGCAACCTTCACACCACTCAGAGTCCTTACGGACGGGACCACATTCACATTGAGAGTCGTATTACTAAGTGTCAATGATGGGATGCTTAGAGGTGCTAGGGAGCAGAGTCGAGGGTCCCTATTTTTACTGTCTGGTTTGTCGGGGGGAGATGCCCCGCTTATTAGACAATGATCTATGTGCTCTTAAACAGGCTTGGAGGTCAGGGAAATGTTCGGATATAGGTCAGGGGTGAACAGCTGACGTGTCAATCTGAAGATCGAGATTATGTACTCGGGCCCGCAACAATAGGAGAGCCAATTTGGGCCGACCCTTGTTCAATCTAATGGTTATAGACGTTTCCTTGTTCGAATGCATTCCGAGACACCCGACCGTGAGACACTAGACTGAAACGGCGTCAAAACAACACTGGAAAAACAACAAAAAAAAAAAACCTCCAGAAAAAAATGGTGTACCAAGCACAATCTTGTGTAAACCCTTCTCTCAAAGCGACCTTTCGCTCCTCTTAACCCGCTGAACTCTGCGCTCCGTCACTCTGTGGACACTCCACCTGCTTGTAGATAATCCCTAACTAATGACTATCTTATCAGGCAGCAACAAGGAGGGCTGATGACCCCCGCGGCCTCCCTCAGTTCCCTGATAAGTGACTGTTTGAAGGAACTCGTCTCAGGACAAATTCAAGGATCCAGGCAGATTTACTCACACTCCATTGATTTGACGAGTGGACGCGTCCACATTCGCAATCTATAGACCTCCGTGCATGTGGTTTCCAATAGTTGCTGTTAACATTTTTAACCGCGTTCTATCATACCATGTGTTAGCATACGTTGGATAATTTACACATTATGAATCAGACCATCCAGCACTGACCTTTACTACAAATAGAAGTGAAGGGCTATAGTTTCACGGTTTGCTTTGCGGTAGGAAAACAGGCGCCGTGCTTAAAGGAACCGGCCGCCCGGGGCCTGCAAATCCACCGCCATTTCACCCGAGTGAGGTGTGCACACGCTTTGCCGCGGCCTCGCTGCCACCCATGCAGGCTGTGGGCCATGCCCTGGATTTATGGCACATTTCACACTCCACCAGCATGGAGAGAGCCAGTGATCTGGACCTAGCACCGGGGCGTTAATTGGCCAACCTCTGCCAATAAGTAAGGTAAATAACCCATGACTGCCTGAGCCTTCCAGAGGTGGAGGATATCACTCCTGTCAAGGCGTTTTGTGTGCGTGTGTGTGTGGACGTACATGTGTTTGTGTGTGTGTGTGTGTGTGTGTGACCGAGTATGAGTCATCTGTGTGCATAAGCGATTGTGTGTGTGTGTGTGTGTGTGTGTGTGTGTGTGAGTGACAGAATGCAGGCAGACAGGCAGGTGTGTATGCCCATTTTGGTGTGAGCGTGTGTACAACAGTGGGATTTCAAGGGGGTCTTTCCCCGTGGCCAGGAAATGAGAAGTTGAGTGTTTCAGGTATTACCCCCTCCTCCCATCCCCCCACCTCCTCATACCCCTCCTCTTCCAACCCCCCATCTCCCCATACCCCTTGGGGGCTGCGTAAGACCCACATCAGACTCAAGAACAAAGTGGTGTGTGTGTGTGTGTGTGTGTGCGCGTGCGTGCGCACGTTTGTGTGTGTGTGTTTGTGCGCTTGTGTGTGTGTTTGTGCGCTTGTGTGTGTGTGTGTGTGTGTGTGTGTGTGTGTGTGTGTGTGTGTGTGTGTGTGTGGTCGGGAAATTCTACATCAGTACTTATTGGTCTGCGTTCCTTATGTGATAATGCGAATGTGTGTTTGAACTTTGCTGAGGGCTAGAACAGAGGAGAAAAAGAAAGACTGATAAAAAGACGAATTCCAACTGGCAGATATATAGAGATACAGACGGAGAAAGACAGTGTAATTAGGATTCCTATCATCGGCTATTTCTACATTTTCGCCAGACAAATCACCTCTTTTGACACCAAAATAAAAAAAGAAAAAGAAAAACTGCATTCAATCCTCTTTGATAATAAGTCACACATTAGAATTTGCACAATAAACTCTGTGTGCAGACAGTTTTAGAACCTGATTAGCTATACTATTGAGCCATATATCAAGGATGGTGGGGGGAGAGAGGGGGCGTTCTGTTAGGCTAACTCAACCCAGTCTTGTGGCTCAAAAAGTCCCCTAACTTTATTGTGTTAGGGCTAATTATTTTTAATGTGCTGTGTTGTAAACTATTATTTCAGGAAGACCCTGTTTTAATCACCCATGGGCTTGTTTATATAAACTGGTTAATTGGTTAACGACAGTGGTTCCACGGCGCTCTGATTCATTTTGCCCGGGCCGAGTCAAAGACTGTTTGTGCAGTTGCAGATGGGCAGTAAATCAAACTCACTGTAGCATTAAAGCACGGCTAAGACTCGAGCTTTTGTTTCCAATTGAGTCTGCCTTCGCATTTGACCCTGAACGAATGCACCACACTCGACTTCAAAAGAGGTTGCCACTGAAGTTGATTTTACAATCAAAAACTGTACATCACCCGATACCCTGGTAAAGCTACAACTCAACTCAAACAAGCAACATATGCTTTGCTTTTTGATTCATGGGAATGGTGTGTGTGTGTGTGTGTGTGTGTGTGCGCGCGTGTGCCCGCGTGCACTTCTGTTTGTGTGTTTACGTAACTACGAGAGCTCTGCGCACACGTATTGATGTCTGCGTATGCGTGTGTGTGTGTGTGTGTGCGCGCACGGATGTTTGGAGTGCGAGAAGAGACGGTATAAACTCGTGCACTCACACAAGCCGGTCTAAAAATGCACCCATTGTCTTGCTCTGGCAGTCTCGCTGCTTCTCCATTGACACCAATGTAGTGGTGACAAAAAGCGCCATTGATATAATCTTCGACCATGACAGGCATTAAAGAGCCTAATTCTGCTTGCTTCTGTATTAAGCAACACTAAAGCTGATTTCAATTGGCTGCCCCTCGGTGGGGAGAGGGGTGTTTGGGGGCAAGGGGAGAAGGGAAGAAGTCGTCAGAATCTGGCCAGCAGGCAGAGCAGAGCACCCACCCTCAGCCCAGAGCCTGTAAACTAAGATTAGGGGGCGGATCAAAGTCTGGATTTAATCTGGGCCACTGGGCAAGGGCGGGGATTATGGCACCATGGCACTGTGTCACTCTGGGGTGTGCCCTCATCGCAACACACACACACACACACGCACACACGCACTCAATTGGGTGAGAACAAACTCGACAGCTACACACACACAGGAAGCCCGCGCTAGGTCCGTTCCTCGGAAGGTGATCCGGGTTTAAAAACCCGGTGCGACGGTCCAGGAAATAGCCAGAGGTGATGGCATCTCAAAAAAAATAAACCCCAAAAAACAGGAACCATTGAAGCCCTTTTTTACCCAATTCCTGATACGCAGGATACATCCCTCCAAACCCCTTTCTTTCACACCATTTCTTTAAAGACACATATTTGGCATCAGAAGTAACCTCGCCGTCTTTCTACCACTGGACACAGCCTCCCTTTTTCATCACACACCGCCTTTAGAGACATTCTCCACCCGTTAACTTGATTGTGACGCTCCAAATTGGATGATTTAGCCTTTGTGAGCTTGGTGTGATGCGCCTGATACACTGTGTAATTATTAGTCTGTCCTTTCGTCGCAGTAAACAGAAGCGTGGCAACACATCAAAAACGTTTGAAACATAACCAAAGGCCAAGATCATGTCAATGAAATGTCACAGCGTGAGTGTATCAAAGTGAACTGTTTATTACACTGTATGGCATCCGTAGAATATTTTATTTTTATATTTATTTTTTTTTTTTCAAAAATTCCATTCCCTTTTCTAAGACCTCTTCTTGTCAGGGTTGAACTTCACAAGTTGTTTTGATCGCTGAGTCAGTTTGCTAAGTGCCTTAAGGGTGCATCTGAATTCAGCTTACCCCCAAATCTACCCACGTTCCCCTAAGGCAAAGCTTTGAATGTCTTTAAAGAAGTAATGGGAAGAGGTGCCAATGCGATGTAGTGCACATTCTGTCTTCCTAAACACTTCTCCCCTGTTCCTCTCTCTCTCTCTCTCACCATCCACCTCCATCGCATGCATACTTTATTCTTACATGAGTGTCAACCACACACACACACACACACACACACACACACACACACACACACACACACACGCACAGACACGCGCACACACACACACACACACACACACACACACAGACACACACACACACACACACACACACACACACACACACACACACACACACACACACACACACACACACACACACACACACACACACACAGTGATTCACTGTCACACATTAAAGCAGACCTTTTGCTTTGCTGGTTTGGCTTGATTAAAGTCGGAGCACTGGGGTCTTAGCTCAGCCCGGTCTGGGACAAAGAGCAATATTTGTGGGGTCCGTTCTCCCTGAAAGAACCTCTTGTCAGTGGAGGCCCGGGGAGAGCGCTGGGGGTGCAAAACCCAGCTAAAGGCCAGGCCATTTATCATAGTCCCCCCAAATGAAAGAACCCAAATGTCTCTTTCTTCTTCCTTCTTCTTCTCCCCTCACTCTCTCCCTCTCTCTCACCCAGTCTCTCCCTTCTTTTGGCCGACTCTCTTTTATCCCCTTTCTCTTTCCCCTGGTCCTCGTTCCCCGTCTTTGTCTGGTCCTACGGCCGAGTATGGGGAAAAACTAGCCGTTTCGCCGGCGTTGGCGGTTAATCGTCGGCGATTGGGTGAGCCGTTTGGAAGCCGGCCCTCTCTCACGCTGAGGCCCTGGCGCTCCTTTGTGTGTCACCGGGTGATTTGTCAGCCTGCGGAGGCAGAAGTCGAGCCCTTGAGGTTCAAAGGCTATGACCCCAGGAGTTCTATGACTGTGTGTGTGTGTGTGTGTGTGTGTGTGTGTGTGTGTGTGTGTGTGTGTGTGTGTGTGAGTGTGTGTGTGTGTGTGTGTGCGCGCACATGTTCTTGGTGTATGTGAATGTGTGTGTGTGTGTGTGTGTGTGTGTGTGTGTGTGTGTGTGTGTGTGTGTGTGTGTGTGTGTGTGTGTGTGTGTGTGTGTGTGTGTGTGTTGACTGTTGGGTGTTGGAGGACCCGCCCCGGGCTCGAGCCATAATAGAGGTCTGGGGGCCGAAAAAGAATGGGCATCCAAGCTGGGACAGGAGAGCACAAAGCCCTCATCTGCATACTTCAGGTAGACACACTGTGATAGAATCTGACAGGGGTGTGACGGACTCAATGGTCGTAGGGGGGTAGAGGGGGAAGGCCCTATGTGCATGTGTGTGTATGTGAGAGAGAGAGTGGGAGTGAGAGAGAGAGAGAGAGAGAGGAAGCGAGAGAGAACACACAGGACACTTGTGGGAACTCCTTCCACTCGCCTCCACTCTCCCCTCCCACAACTGAGAAAAATCAATAACAACTTATCTCTCCCAACATAATAAAAAAAACAACTAAATAGTAAACAATGGCATTGTTTACCCATCTGTGCGTGTGTGTGTGTGTGTGTGTATGCCGCCTCTGGGCCTTTTGTGTAGGCTGTTGGCCTAAATGTGGACAGGGCAGAGGGCAGGCACACACAAATACACGCACACACACGCACATGCACACACACACACACACACACACACACACACACACACACACACACATACATACACGCGCACTCAGTAGGTCTGATAGCACACACTGGGTCCAACTCCTGGCTGAGAATGCCCATAGCTCCCCCCGTGCCTTCACCATTAACCAGGGAAACACTCTCTCACTCTGTCTGTTTGTTTACAGGTTCCCACCTCTCTTCCGGGAGTTAGACACAGGAACAGAACTTTCTCCACTGGCCGACCCCCCCCCCACACACACACACACACACACACACGTTCCCTTCTTCTTCTTCTCTTCCTCTCCTTCTCTCTCCTTTAGCTCTCGCACGTTTTTCTCCCAGCATCCTCTTAGCATGGATGAACAGTTTACATACGCTTCCTTTCTGAATGAGTTCACGCAGACATAAAGGCTTGAGCTATTGTAAGACTCTGTGGTTTATTTGGTTGGGAGCGAAGGTACAGCTTGATAAATGCTCAGGGGAAGGACATGACTAAAATGTATGTGTGTGTGTGTGTGTGTGTGGGTGTGTGTGTGTGTGTGTGTGTGTGTGGGTGTGTGTGTGTGTGTGTGAATGTGTGTGTGTGTGTGTGTGTGTGTGTGTGTGTGTGTGTGTGTGTGTGTGTGTGTGTGTTTTTCTTTCAAGTACACGTTGCATATGCATATGATCATGTGTCGTCAGGTTAATGTTATGCAATAAAAGTATCATGCCAAAGGACATTTGTTGACTTGACTCATTAATTGAAACACTTAAGAATTGATATATAAACTGTATATATATATATATATATATATATATATATATATATATATATATACACACACAAATATATATAGTATAATGCAATCCAATAAAAAGTACCATCCACTGAATTTTGGGTTGAGTCATCAAGCTAATCTTGCCTAAAATATTTGCAGCACTTGAGGCAGATGTTGCCTCCAATTGGATAGCATGGAAGGGCGAAGGTCTCCCAGTATTGTCCTTCAGAAGGCTCTCTGGAAACATTTATGATCCACCAACACAGGATTGAGACAGAGAGAGAGAGAGAGAGAGTAAAACCAAACACGGCAACGCCGAGGAGGAGGAGGAGGAGGACAAGAAAGGGAGAGAGTAATGAGGAGAAAGACAAAGGTCAAAGAAGAGAGAGGTTGTTTTAAAAAAAGAAACAAAGGGGAAAAACATCTTCTCTGCAGTCCAGGAATGCCGCCTCGTTGCCAGGTCGGCCGAAAGGCTCGGTGACAGGGACCCTCCTGGAATCCCGGGCGAAGGTCACACTCTGCTGAGCAGAACGAAGGCTGCAATAAAAGGGCCTGGATTTGCTCAAAGAATGGACCACTGCCAAGGCTACAGTCGATGTAATTATGAAGCAATTACTGTAATGATCTCCAATGAAACCTGCTAGGGCATTGTGGGGGCGGGAACAAAGACACTGGGCGACTTCCCATTGTTCCGTAACAATGTACTTCCACCCTTCGGATGACACGGGAGCGGGGGCGAGGGGGGCGAGGGGAGAGGGAGGGGTCGGCGGTAAAGGACGGAGGGATTACGGAGTCCGTCCGAAGAAAAGCGGCGGCACGTCAACAGGATGGAACGTCTTCTAGAATGTACCTGTGCTTGTGTGTAGATAAGCCAAAGCAGCGCTTTGATACAGTGCTACGCAGGAGGGAAATATGGCTCCAGGAACGGATTGGCGAAGGGGGTTGAAGGGTTGGGTGGGGGGGGGGGGGGGGGCATTGGAAGATGAATGGCCTCTAAGATTAATGCACGCAGTCCGACCCTCACTCTGCACCGCTCCACTACCATGACATCAGAACAGAAGGGGAAAACATCTCCCTCTTTTGTGGAAGGGCCTAATTTAATTTGTACCTTCCAACGAGGGGTAAATATGTTTGAACTAGCCGGGGCCGGGCGGCGGAGCCTCTATTGGGTTCTCACGGGAAACTGCTCCGAGCGGGATATCAGGCCCCGCCGCATCACAACTTCACTTTCTAAACTAATCTAATTTTTTTGGGGGGAGAGAGGGTGGGGGGGGGGGGGGGGGTCTCTTCTTTCCTTTCACTCCCCTCCCTCGCTCCATCTGTTCCTCTGCTTCCTCTCCTTTCTCGCGAGGCCCGGTCGCTCCCTCCCTACTGTCCGAGCCTCTGCGTTCTGTTCCGGCTCCCGGCGTTCCCGGGGGATGATCCCCGTGACCTTCTCCCTGTCTGACTGGAATTTTGCGTCAGAAGGTCTTGTTGCTAGGAATGGAGTTTTGTTTGGTAACAAATATGACCCCTTTGCCTCCTCATGGTCTCTCCTTCTCCCTCTTCCTTTTTTCTCCCCGCTCCGTCTTTGTCACTCATTTGTTCACTCTTGCGTTCTCAGTTTCTCTCCCCCCATCTGTCTCTTTCTCTCTCTCTCTCTCTCTCTCTCTCTCTCTCTCTCTCTCTCTCTGTCCTTCACGTTCTACCTCTCCTTCTTTTGCATCAGTGGATTTGGCTTGTTCTCCCTCCCTGCCCCCTGGTCACCCATCTCCCCTCTCTCTCTCTCTGGCTATCTCATGTATTATTTCAGTCTACTGGGGCTCGTGGGTGGAAATGAAATATGGCGGCCAAGCCTCAACGGGCATGCTCATATTCTGTGTAATTACCTCGGGCTGAGGAGCTGGGGCCGGGGCTCGCTATCTATAAATCTGTGGCTCTCGCAGGCCCCGGCACCGGCTTTTGAAACCCAACCTTGCCGTCGCATCGCGGTGAGACTCTGACCCATGACCTTTCACACCGCCGGGGCTGCTGGGAATGACCTCTGACCCGGCGCCGGGCTCTCTCAGAGTCTGCTCGATCCGACCCCTCCGAGCCTCGTGACCTCCCAAGTCACAGCTGTGCCTGATCTGTCCTCAGGGGCCGGAGAGGAACACCTCAGACATTTTTTTTTTGGTACTTGTGTGTGTTAATGTGTGTTTGCATGAGTTTTTGTATACATGTATATACAGTACGTTTGTGTATTTGTGTTTGTAGGCTAACTTTAGTTTTGATGGTATAAACTCTCTTGTATGTGTGTGTATTTGGTATACTTCTGAGGACCTCTGAGTGCATTGGGGACCTGGTTTGATTGTGTCTCCTTCCTCTCGCTTCCAAAGACCCTCACAGTGGGGGTGTATACATAGAGTTAGGTGGGTTACCAAAACAACATCTCACTAAGAGCAAGGGCCACCACGCATAGACAGGGTCAGACAATCTATCAATCTTGTGCACAGGGGTCACGGACCCCATAATAGCGGAGTGTCTGTCCAGAATGCTAATGTCATCCCTTAAAAACATATATGTGCGAATGATTTATTGCGATGCATCGATCCGCGGCGAGACATTCACTCCACAATCACGGGAAGAACTCTGAAATGTGTACTTCTGATGGCATAAAGATTTAATCAGGAGCGTGGGGTATGAGGTCACCTTTAAGTGGGTGACATTATTGTTTTGTTTTGACCCCAATTATCTACAGATATTTCCAAAGTGATTTTGGCTGAGCGTATAAGTGGTACACCGTGGTTACATGTGCTATCGCCACTCCTCGTGCTTTGACTCCCACTTTTTCATCTCATCCTTCTTTCTACTCTCCTCCCACCTCTCTCTCTCTCTCCCCCCATATCCTCCCTGCCATCTCCTCACGTCCTTCCTTTACCAATCAGCAGTAAAGACAAGTGACAAGCGACTTATGAAAAGTCATTTTTTAATACTTTAAGTATTAAAATGTGTATACAAATGGAGAAATGTGATGTGACGTCAATGTGGTACTTTCGCCTTTTGCGTCAGGGTATTTGTACTTTTACTTCAGTAAGGGGTCTGAGTACTTCTTCTACCGCTGCTAATCAGGCAGAGGAGGAAGACATCTCCCTTTTCCCCCGTCCTCCTTACCCCTCACTCCGTCCTTCTGCCCTCCCTGCTCCCATAATGCGTCTGACCCAAAACAGGACGTTCGTGTTGACGTTCTTGTTCCCCCTTTACTTTCACCTTATCCTTCCCTCGTCCACCTCGCTTCCACCCTCCCTCTTCCTACCCCCCTGCCTGCCCCCCGCCCCGTACCCTCCCCTCCCCGCCGCCCCCGTTGGCCTTGGGAGCCCCGTGTCCGACCAGTGCAGGGCCTCCGTGACCTGCAGCTGTGTTTACTGTCAACACAGACCACTGTTAGGACAGCTGGGAGGACAAGAAAAGGGGGCCACACAGCGGAGAAATGTGTGTGTGCGCGCACACACACACGCGCACTCGTGCTCATGCACGTATGTGCGTATACGAAAAAGAAAAGCACAAAATGACCACACTTTGACAAATGTACAGTACACTCATGCAGTGGTTGGTGTGATTGCATGTCAGTAGACGATAGTTTAAAGAGCGATGATGTCATCCCGGCGTCAGTGTTTCCTGTGTCTGTTTTAGTGTTGTTGTGAAGGCGTCGTAGCACTGGTGCTACAACCCAGGAAGGTCATGGATCGCTTCTTCACACTAAATAGCTTTGAATCTGTGTGTGTGTGTGTGTGTGTGTGTATGTGTGTGTGTGTGTGTGTGTGTGTGTGTGTATGTGTGTATGTGTGTGAGTGTGTGTGTGTGTGAGACGGAGAGAGAGAAAGAGAGAGAGAGAGAGTCCGTCCATACTCAAGAATGTGAGGAAGATACCTCTCCCTGTCCCTTTACCAGTGATAGAAGATCTTCTGCTTAAGTAAAAGTACAAATAACCTGAAACTACTCGAGACAAAGTGAAAGTACCACATTGACATTTCAACTGAAGTGAGAGTAAATGAGTACTTATTAGTACTTATTTATTTAATGAATACTTATTAGTGTATTTATTACGTTGAAATGTACTCACTGAGTATTAAAAGTAAAAGTACTTGTCATATCCATTGTCCTGATATAACACAGCCTATAATATGTGCTGCTGTGGCTTTTTATTTACAAAACAAACCCAAAAAAGTACTATAGATGGGGTCATGGTCATTTACAAATATAAATACAGTTGATATAATTGATATCATATAATGATTTTTTTCACAAGTAATGTGACGTTATTAGAAATGTAGTCGAGTAAAAAGTATAGATATTGAAATGTAAAGTAAAATGTAAAATGTAATACTAAAGTAAGTACAGATACACACACACACACACACACACACACACACACACACACACACACACGGGGGCATGCACACAGGCACACACACACACTCATAAAGACTGAGTCACACGGTACATCCTCATCCTCATTACGTTCCCCCTCCTCTTGTATTGCCAGCTGATGATGTGGGACAGATCCTGGTTCACACACTGAGCATCCTGTCCGTTCTGTGACACTACCAGACAAACACTCACTCACTCACTCATTAAGTCGCACGCACACACACACACACACACACACACACACACACACACACACACACACACACACACACACACACACACACACACAGCTCATAGCAGCGCTTTAATCCGCCTCCCTGGGACCGCTGGGCTTCATGGGAGCCAGCAGACCTTGCCATAGTTGTGGTGTGACTCTACACATGTGTCATGTCGGGCCTGGGAGCAGAGGAAACCATCCTGCATCACAGCAAGGAAATTCCCCCCAAAAACCATGGTCATGTCGGCACGGAGTCGTATCAAAAAGTATCCTTCGATGGGCCACGGTGAAAAAGATCTTAACAAAACCAATCCACATACGGTGTCTTTCCATGCAAGTTTTTATCCTCTTTTCCTGTCAACATGCGGTGGAAAGTAAAAAATAGATAAGAAATTTTCAGTCCAAGTGTCCAAGTGAAGTTAGACCTTTACTCAATACTTTTCAAAGAAAATATCTGTACTCTTTACTCTCTACATAGTTGTGTTATTTTGGTTCAATATATATATGTTGATTATTCATCAGATCCATATCCTTGTAAATGACTCTGTCCCAAATTTACAGTCGCACTTTAGGTGACATTATAGACTATCAGTATCTTTTACTTCTAATGATACTTGCTTTCAAATGTACTAAAAGTACGGCAAACACAATATACTTTTGCTGAAGTATGAATGCCAATGTGGCACTTGAAATTTTACTCGAGTAATTTTGCATCAGGGGTCTTTGTACTTCATCCACCACTGATACAAAGTGAGATGGCTGCCCCGACTAAGGTATCGACACCTTCCTCATTGCTATTGACACGACTTATCAGGCGTCAGTCGCGCCGTCCTAAGAGGATATCGACATCCCGCTTTTGGCCGCATTGATGCCTTGTCACCCCTTCACCCCCCCCCACACACACACACACACACACACACACACACACACACACACACACACACACACACACACACACACACACATACACACACCACCCCGCTCTGTATCCGCCGCCCCGGCCACATCTCAGTGAACTTACATGCTCCCCTTTCCTCACCTGTAAGCGAGAACTGCTTCCTCTATCTTCCTCTGTGTATCTATATTCTCTCCATCTCTCTCCCTATACTATGGTTTCCATGGAAACAGAGCCGGGCTGAGAAAAAAAATAAATACTGTATCGTGAGCAACAGAGCGAGCGAGCGAGCGAGCGAGAGGGCTTGTTTTTCCCATCTCCTGATCTCTCTCTCTCTCTCTCTCTCTCTCTCTCTTTCTCTCCCTCACGTTTTATTTGTCTCTCTCTCTCCGCTCCCTCCTCGCTGAAAGTCAAGCAGTGAGCGTAGCGATCAATATCATTAATCAACAGAACTCAACAGCACTCAACTCTGCGGGGAGAGATGAAGAGGCACGGGGGAATGTCAACATGCCGGCCTGGAGTAGTCTTAACCAATGATACATATCACACATCACATGGATGAGAGCCGGAGAATGAAGGAGGGAGAGACGGAGAGAGAGAGAGAGAGGGAGACACCGGAGAGAGACGGATCACCGTGCGATGGCAACGGGAGCTCTCCGGGTGAAAGAGTAAGCGAGTGAGTAGGAAGAGAGAGATGGAGAAAAGAGAGAGAGAGAGAGAGACGGCGAGAGAGAGGGAGAGCGAGAGGAGTTATTACTTGGTTGTCACCTACAGTCTAAAATCCCATATGACATCAGCGAAGAGGTGGTGATGGTGGAGGAACGTTCATAGATCTGCTTCACACCGAGGCTCCACTGCAGCCAGTGTGCTGGGACGAGCGAAGGAAGCTGGAACTAGGGCCTACTGATCAATACTGAATAGAAAATACAAAAAATACCAATTACAAAAATACCGGCAATACAAATGTGCCACCTATGCCATCATATGCTATCCATTGCCGATCAAGTCTTTCCAAGAGGCTGGATTTATTTCTGTCTAAAAGTGGTTATCCAGCTATCGAATTGTCACTGACGGCTGGATTACACTACATTTTCCACAATTCCATTTTTTCATTCTTGCCGGGTAAAGGCAGACCCCGCCACAGACAGCAGGAATAGTAACACATGTATGACGCAAATACATCCAATGACATAAGTAATTTAAGTGGCAGCTAAAAAAAAGTCATCTCACGGGTTACCACTTTAAAGTAAAAATGAATGAAGATATTTGCAGACAAGAAGAATTCTGTTTAGGATCTTTTTAAATGACCAAATTACCAAACTTAGCATAATCATAACATGAAAAAAAACGTATCACTGTTAACATTCAGTCAGGCCGGTGGGGGCCATATGCAGGGGTGGGCTCAGCCCACCCAAACATGCCTCTTGCGCACCCAATCACCACCCAAACGTGTGTCTTGACCACCCAATGAAAAGTTGAGAAAACCCTCCAAGTTTGAATTGGGTCGAGACAAGAGACAACAGGAAGTGATGCTGCGTTTCACGGGAACATTTCTTACTGCCCTGCCAATCAAAGAAGTCTAGAACCGGGCCTGCAGCAGTGACACAGTATGTGAATGAAAAAAATTGTCCAATTAACAATCTGACATCTTTTGGAACAAAACCCTGGCATTTCATACTGTTCAATTGTTATTCAAATGCATTTTTCTTTTTTCTCTCATTCATTCATTTCAAGGCTTACAGTAGCTGAGAATGTGCTGTTATAATTATGAGTTGTAATGAACTTTGGTTAGTTATTTGGTTGCTTATTTTCTTGTCAAAAACAGGAGACCTGTGATGCAAAACTCACCCTTTCAGGGCTTGTGCACATCCGCTTGGGTCTCTGATGGACCTACTAACACACAAACTGTGAAATAAGACAACCCAGTCAGTTATTTGTGAGCTGTCTATTTCATAAAACATGCCCTGAAACACACCGTTCAGATCTTTGATCCCTTTGTGAGTCACAGGGTCCACAGTAGAATTAGAACCGCCCCCCATCTGAGCGCAACCCCACCCACGGCTGGGGAAATAACAAGGAGAATAACAACCGACGCTGGGAAGACCAGCACAAATCTTTTAAAAGAAAGAGGAAGTAATACCAACTTTCCGTGAATAAACTGCAGACGATGGAAATGTAAGTATTAAATATATAAAATATAGTATATATAAATATATAAAAAATATTTATGTTGTGTGGTTTTTTTTTTGTCTTGTTTTTTTTCGAAGAAAGAAAAGTATGCAGTCGATAACTGCAGGCTACGGCACGCAATCGGCTGTGTGTTTCTCTAAACAAAACCAATAAAAATAGTGTTTTTATTGAAGATGTATTTA
Source organism: Zeus faber (assembly GCF_960531495.2). NCBI lineage: Eukaryota > Metazoa > Chordata > Actinopteri > Zeiformes > Zeidae > Zeus > Zeus faber. Next base: position 20,007,969 of record NC_137203.1, on the reverse strand, counting down.
CGGTATTTCTTTTATTACATTGACATGAAGAAAAAAGATCACCCCATGTGGTGTCCTCCTCACAAGCTTGGTGAACGGCAACCAAAGTCGGAGCAAACTTTTGAATTCGAATATCTAATATGAGTGAAGATTCAGCAACTGGATTGCTTATTTCTCGCCTCAACTTTGTGTGACCAAGTGACATCAGTGAAAGTGAGGGAGTAAATTCAACGGAACCCAGAGTCAAGCTCAAACCCCATTGACTCAAAGGACTCGGGACCTCGGGAGGGTGGCTCCACCCACAAAAACAGCCGTCTTGGAACAGGATGGTTTCGAGGTATGTTAGAATGGCTAGAATGCATAATCAGATTGGTATTTTCAGCAGAAAGGTTCAAAAACATGTTTTGGAGACCTCGGAGACCTATATTACCTCGTGTAAAAGGGAGCATAATAGGTCCATTTTAAATGACTAAAAAAGTCTGAGGTATGAATTCAGTTAATCTGTTTGTCAAAAACACTCTTTATAAAAATGTCTTAGAAGACAGTAATAAAACTTAGTATAACCAAGGAACGAATCTGCTGATGAAACTTTGTGTCATTGTCACAGTTCATTGAGGATATTAGAACACTTTATATTTGATGGCGTGTTAAGGAGAGAGGAATCACATGATAGTGAAGAAACACATTCATCATAATCACCCGTTTAACATTTATGCCTCAATTCCTTTCCTTAGACTTCACTCAAGGAGATCTCGTAAAACACATGCACTAAAGAAACTAAGCAGCACTAGATTTTACTCGTTTTAATTAAACAGGACAATCAACATATCTTCACAATATATTTTACACTAATCTGCCGTATAGAACCAATTTTTATGTGACATTATAAAAATGAGTAATTAGGGTGTCTCTCACTCGCCCACTTCCTTGCTCACTTCTGCCACCTTTCCTCATTATTTGGCTCCAGCCCTCCTTCCGTCCTTCCTCCACCCTCCCTCCCTCGCTGTCTTTCTTCCAGTTGTTTTATTTGCAGAATAACTCGCGTCTCGCTGTATCTCTGCCTTCGCTCGCCCCTCCTCCTCCCCCAGCGCAGGAGAGATAACTGGTGTTGAGGTGACAACATTCGGGGTCCCGTGGCCTCGACCAGGGGTGGGAGGTGAGTGGGAGGTTTTGTTTTTTTCGCTTTTGTTTTTTTTCTCCTCTGCGTAGCGTCAAGTTGGCCGTGCTGCTGGCAGCCCAACTCGCCAGCTCCACAACAGAGCGTTGCCCTAAAGTTGCAGTAAGACAACCTCCCACAAGTTTCGACTCCTACAAGGCGATTTTCTTTCTCTCCTCGCTCTCTGAAGGATTTTGAGTAAGGAGTGATTTTGAGCAGTTTCGCTTGGTGTAATTTATTTTGTGGACAAATAATGTGATTTTATTTCTGTACTGTTTACAATATAATTATTCTTAGATTTTGTTTTATTATTATTATAATAATTATCAAATTTGTTAAAAACATAGCAAAATTATTATTATTATTATTATTATTATTAATAATAGTCATGATAATAATACTTATTATTATTATCATGACTATTATTAATAATAATAATAATAATAATAATAATAATAATAATAATAATAATAATAATTATTATTATTATTATTATTATTATTTATAATACTATAATTATTATTATAGGTTTGTAGGCACGAGTTAATCAATAATTATTAATAACCATTCATATTTGTATTTAATAATGTTAGTTCTCACTTATTTATCACTCATTCTTTATAAATTATGTTATAGTCAGAACACCATTTGCGATTTTTTTTATTGATAAAATATATATTTTTTTAAATGAATAAAACACATTCTGTAAACACACTCTACTAATGCTACTTATTCCTTGAGAAGATTTAGCTGGCTGCTGTGACTGTGATATACACAGTGGTTTGATACACAGACAAAATGTAGTTAATATAATTAAATGACATAATATTATGCAATTCTAAAAATAAAAGTCACTCTAGACAAAAGTGTCTGCTAAATGACGTAATGTAATGTAAAAAGTAAATTATTATAACGTATAAACAACTACAAATTAGAAATATGTATTTTGCCACATTTCTCTCAGCTAAAGATGAAGAACAAGCTACTCTTCCCCCACAGTGGCTTCCAGTAATTCTGTATACTCAGAATGCCATTTTCTGAATTTATTCTTTAGCCGTGTGATGGCAGAGCCCAAAGTGTGATGTCAGCTTTGCTTGTGTGAGTCTCTAACCCTTGAGCTCCAAGCGCACGTCGCTCAGATCAGTGGGATCGAACTCCTGCGCGGCACACAGGGCACACGAACCAGCCAGATTTAAAGACCTGTTTGTTTATTTCCCTCAAAGTGTGTGAGAGATGGGATCATTTCCCGCATTAATATTCAGCATCCACTGGAGTTAGTGCAGAGAGGAGGGAGGCATGGCGGGCGATGAAGGCGGACCCTCCCGCTCGGCACCGCTACCGCTGCCTGCTCCGTGAGGAGGCAGATTATTTAAAGACTGATTGAGACGCCAACGTCAGACGGATTGGGAGCGCGGAGGCAATCAGCGGGCTGATAAGGAGCTGTTACCTGAAGACGCAACGCTGCGCTCGCTGGCTGCCGGGCTGGTCCTCCCTGCGCCGCCTGATAACACACTGCTTTTAATGACCAGAGAAAGCTGGCAGGAGACGGACACTAAACAGATCAAGCGCTGCCTCCCCTCCGGCTTCGCCTGGCTCTGCTCACCAGATATACAGTGCTAACCTCCCCTTCGCCTCTATAACACCCATCCATCCGTCCATCCGTTCATCCATCCATCCATTCATCCATCCATCCATCCATCCATCCATCCGTCTGTAAATCCATTCATCCATTCATCCATCCATCCATCCATCCATCCATCCGTCCATTCCCACTCCATCCCCACGTCCCGCCATCGAGCCAACCCTGAAGCCACGCTGGCGACGCAAACTGCGGCCGAGCGCCATCACGCATGCAAAACACACTCGCGAGCCACTTCGCTAACATTCGTACTGACAGGCGCCCATTAAAAACCAATGAGGAGGAAGAATTCATTTGGCCTTGTTTGCGAACAATGTCTATCTGTTCTCCTCCGGGACCTCTCTTTGGCCATGCAATCATTACGTACGTAAAGCAATCATAGGGAAAGGCGAGCAACAATGCACACAGGGGCGGAGTGCCGAGCAGACGCACCGATATTCCTCTAAAAGCTCTTAACTCTAAAAGGTAGGCAAAACTCCGGCTCCGGCTCAGTCTTGGCAGATTACAATTAGCCAGGGATTCTCCTTCGGGGCATAAATGTGTTGCTGTCAGATACAGGGATCCATTTAGCTCTAATGTAATTATTGTGCGGCGGCTCCCGGTGCCCTCGTCAGTCGCAGATTAAGGGCTGCTCTCGCCCACCACTTGCTCTCACCTTTGGCACCTCGGCGGAGAAACCGTCAAGTCTTCCCTCTCTCTCACTCTCTCTCTCTCTCTCTCTCTCTCTCTCTCGCGCGCCGTCTCTTTCTCGCTCTCGCTCCCTGACGCCTCTGCCTTTTGTCTATTTGCTCTCAGCCTCCGGGCCGAGCGAGCTGATTGGGTGTCGGTGGGTCAGCCGGTGGAGAGCGCTCCGGCTTTAATGGACGAGGCCGATAAGGGAGCGGCGGAACGGCCCCGTACCCCCTCATTGACCCCCGCTCGCCCAGAGCCATGGCGACACGCCTCTGCAAACACACAGCGCCGGGATGCTGCCAACAGGGGGTCCCAAACACACGCACACATGCACGCAAGCACAAAAACACACGCACGCACGCACACACGCACGCACGCACGCACGCACGCACACACACACACACACACACACACACACACAGGAGACTAAATGCATATGCAAACGCACACTGCCAGATTATAAATTTGACTGCCAAGCGAGGATCCCTCACATCTCCTCGCCACCTTTTTAGTCTCCGTCTTTTTATTCCCCTCCCCTACGCCTTTATCCCTCTCTTTCTTTCTCTCTTTCATTCTCTCTGTCTTATTCTTCCCCCTGCCCATCGCCCCCACACCCTAACTCTCTGTCTTTGTGCGAACCACGGTTTCCGACATCAAAGAGCCAGAAAATATTAATCCTGCCAGAAGTATCTGCTCCGAGTACAGGGATCAAGAACCAGGTCGACGTGGGGGTGCACGGGGGAAGGAGAGAAAGGGAGAAAGAGACGGAACAGGAAACGGAGAGAGCCAGAGCGAGAGCAATGGATGGGGGCCACTGTAAAGTACTGAATTGTGTAACCTGTGTGGGAAGCCCCCAATACAACAATTATAATTCACTAATCTCTGAGTATAATGCAAGGTCTGCACCGCACTATGGCTTCCTGCCTGGCAATTAGCATAATCCCACGTTTTATACCGCCATACAGAGGTGTTGAACACATGAAGTCTGGAATAATGAACCAACTCCTACAAACAAGACCACATGTGTGTGGGAAATGAATGAAAAATGATAAAAAAAAAATTAAAAAAAAGTCTCCTCATGGCCATGATTGGATTTGATTTGGAGCTCAATGTGAAATCACCCAGCATTACTTTTACAATGTCGACGTTATCACGAGGGGGGTTTCCGGACCGACTACCCCTATTCCCAGTGACAACACGGTCAACAATGCATGATCGTTATATTAAACTCTGGAGGTCTCTTGGTTACAGATTGCCCCTTAGTGCTTCTCTTTTCACCCCCAGCTATCCTTTTATTCCCTCTCTTCTCTTCTTCCCCTATCTCTCCCTCCCTCTCTCTCTCTCTCTCTCTCTCTCTCTCTCTCTCTCTCTCTCTCTCTCTCTCTCTCCCTCGCTCGCTCTCTCTCTAGCCTATCAGCCTCCCACTTATTCTCATTATAAAATACAGGTCAGTCATTCCCGGCATTAAAAAAAACCCGGCGTGCATATCATTTTCATCCCAGGAGACTGAGGGTGCCTCTGAAACGGAGTCATCTTCCAGTCGCTGTCGTGGGAGATAATGAGTCGAGGAAGACCCCGGCCGAGAAACGGCGACGGCAACGGCGGCGGCCGCGTCCGCCCGTACGACTGCACGTAGCGTTTATCTAGCTAAGAACAAACAGACTGCGGAAGGCAAGGCATTCCATAATGCAAAGAGTGGGTGTAGTATGTGTTAATTAACACGGGGGGTGGCATATGGCTTGAATGATCTGCAGAAACATACAGTGCCGTGTGGACGCGGTATCACATTATCCATAAGCGCCCGGTGTGATTTTCACAAGCTAGTGCTAAAATAAACCCAAAACTCTTCTCACAACTAGTGTCCCCCCCCACCACCCCGACCCACCCGCCCCACCTCCTCCATGTGCCATTTGCATGAGCTGTCAGTTAGCGGTGACGTCCATTAAGCTAAACATCAGGCGATACCGCACTTCACCCCTTGGGGAAAACACATGGTTGGCCAGTGTGTGTGTGTGTGTGTGTGTGTATGTGTGTGTGTGTGTGTGTGTGTGTGTGTGTGTGTGTGTGTGTGTGTGTGTGTGTGTGTGTCTGTGTGTGGAGGAGGAAGGCATTACAGTGGGTGTCAGAATAATATCTGGGCCCTCCACCTCTCCTCTGCCGCCAGGACCGACCCTGTGTAAACACCGCCCGACTGGATAATGTTCCTCAGATGTGGTTCCTAATTGCGGGGAGGGTGGTTTTGAATGTGTGTGTGAGTGTGTGTGTGTGTGTGTGTGTGTGTGTGAGAGTGTGAGAGTGTGTTTGTAATCATGTATGTATGTTTGTTAACAGGCATTTACATGTGTGTACGTGTGTGTGTGTGTGTGTGTGTGTGTGTGTGTGTGTGTGTGTGTGTGTGTGTGTGTGTGTGTGTGTGTGTGTGTGTGTGTGTGTGTATTGTTATATGGATGGATGAATGCACGGATATGGAAATCCATAAACATGCATTCATGCGTGCCAGTGTGTGTGTGTGTGTGTGTGTATGAATGCAGTGCTCAGACAGGCACTAATGTGTACAAATCAATGCAAAGGTGATGAGGGGTGCGTACTGCAAAGAAAACAACAAAAAAAAAGAGGAATGCATGTGTGTGTGTGTGTGTGTGTGTGTGTGTGTGTGTGTGTGTGTGTGTGTGTGTGTGTGTTTAAGTGTGTAATTGGTTTTATTGCCTGTGTATGAATCTGTCCCCTCTTCCTCCATCTTTCTTCCAGTTGGACCATCTACCTTCTCACACCGGCTCCTCCACACAAGTATAATTATTAAAACAAACACGGCGACGAGTCGTGCAGAAACTAAACACAATTAGTTGTTTTTGCTGGAATTTGTGCATAAAGATTAGTTGCATCCATAATAAGTTTACACATCGTGGTGCCAGGGAAGCTGCGATGCATTAAGACCTAAATAAATCCCGACAAATGTAAACAGCCCAGGCATGATCGAAGAACAGACCAAACAGGCTAAATATTAGACGAGGTAAACAGTTCTTCAAGAGCGCTTAGCTCGCCAGTTTTGAATTGAATGATCTTTATTCTTGTCATGTGTGTTCTGTTATACTGAGCTGCTACTATACAGAGAGAGAGAGAGAGAGAGAGAGAGAGAGAGAGAGAGAGAGAGAGAGAGAGGAAAACAGCTCTGTGTATATGTTTGCACACTGTATTGTCATTGCTTACTTACTAACACAACACACCATCTGCCGAGGACTATGATGGTGCTGAGCTAACAAACACACACACACATACACACACACACACACACGCGTGCGCGCGCACAGACACGCACACACACACACACACACACACACACACACACACACGCATCCAAAATTAACTTTAAGAGAAAAAAAAAGGGAAAACAATGGAAAATAAATAAAAGGGAAAATAACGAGAGATAATTACAAAAGTTAGTCCTATTACTTTTCAAGCCAAGGTCTTGTTGTTCATCGGTATGAGAATACATGTCCCTGTTTCAAATTATTTTTGTAAGTTTTGTTTTTTATCCGATTTAATGAATCAATTAATGACTGATAATTCAAAAAAATAAAACACAGCACAAAATCAGTGACCTCACTATTATTGAAAATTAATATTCCAGTATTTGGTGTCAGCTGTACCGGACCAGAAGGGTCTGGAAAAGACCAGAATACACCAGGCAGGGCACAACGAGGCCTAGATTATACTATGTTATATCACGTTAAATATATTATAACACTCATATAATCCTATGAGGAAATTTACAACAACAATATAACTCACAAACAAAAGGTTAGGGGAGGTCATGACGGTAACCCGGCATGAAAAAATGTACAAGTATGCAGAAATATAAATATATAAAAGAATAGACTGGGTGGATTGGATGAGACAGTGTTGGACTGGAATGAATTAAACAACGCATTACAGGAATTGGAATGGAAAGATGAGCCAAGACTCGGTCGGGCCGTAGAAAGGATCGCAGAGAGGAAAGCCCAGGGCCGGGCTGCGGTTCAGTTCAGCTCACCGGCCGGACGCGGGGGGCGCTGGGTGGGACGGAGCGGGACGATAACAGGATCATTTGGGTCGAGCTCATCATCGGGGACGGACGACGGCTCTTCTGAGTTATGAGGACGCAAACGTGGGATACTCCCACTGAGACTGACCAGACACCGGACCCTTCCACGACTCGACACACACAAATATACATCAACAAAAACACAGTCTTAACAAATGTCTTCCTGGCTACTCGTTCATCACAATGCCAGATTTTTAAAATGGCACAGAAGGGCATTATTCCTGCCACGCCGCATTTGTCATCCACTTGGCAATGAGAGAGAGGGGCAGAAATCGGTACTGGGGAAGGTAAAGGAAGGCATAAACGTTAAAAAAAAAAAAAAAAAGGGGACAGCACTTTGAGGGCAGTGTCAAAAAAAGAAAAAAGAGAAGGGAATGCTCCACGGCTTGTATACGTTGAATCTCTCATAAGGCTGGTCCGGCGCCTTAAATTTCAACTGTCGCAAGAGTTATGGACATGGTTCAGGAGTGCATGGTTAATGCGGCCATATCAAATGCCTGGGAATGCACTCCCACCAAGAATTGGGACACAACAGGAAATGGTTTTACAGTTTGTTTTCAGTCTTTTTTTTTTCGGGGGCTGGAGGGGCAATAACTGTCACTTCAGTTTAGCCTCTAAAAAAAAATTTCCTCGCTACCAGTGTCTGGTCGACCATTTGCAATGAGAGGACTCTGTAAACGTAAAGACCCCGGACGGATCCCCAGGGGCCCCCGAACGCCTTCCTTGATAGCCACCTGTGTGAGTGTGAGCGCGAGGTAAGGGGTGCACGAGGTTGCGAGTATGGGCGATCCACTGGGTTTTAAGTGCGGTGTTAACGCTGGGTTAGGTTTGTAGGGTCCAGCGTTCACTCATCTCCCTCCAACTCCCCTTACTGGTTTTGGCATTTACTAGGCCTTTTTCCATCCACTAAATCCGTACTGGGCTTTATGGGGCTGACCCCAGCTGAACAACAGCTTCAGGACACTAAATACTATTTCCAGATACCATCATGTACCGCAAGCATGTTTTAGAAAGATGGAAGAATGTATTTAAACATGGGGAAATAATCCACACTCCATTGTTTGATAAAAAAACTGTATCTTTTTTCCGGAGTAATACATGTTTTAAGGCTCTGCAAACAACATTTTATGTTATCTATTTGTGATTCTGTGTGCAAAACGTGTGAAATGCACTGATATTAAAAGTGCACGGAACAACAAAACAAACAGCGGGGATGAGAAGCAGGCGGAAGCCCGTAAAAGCCCGGTGACCGGGGTCACCCCTCTCAGATACACATCGCTGAGAGGAGCCGTAAAAGTTCAAGAGGAGGTGTCTCCGTCGATCCAGGGAAAATAAACCACCGGCCTGACTATACAAGGACATCAGCATGGAAAACACGGAGGCTGGACTCGAGTAACAACAACAAGCAACGAGGACAAAATCTTCATCCATCATTCAAGGGCAGATGTGGTGCATGTTACGCAGGAGGAGCCTGATTGGTCCTGTAAGTTTATGGGCACAATGCGCGGTAATACCACGGACACGTGCAGATGTCCAACAGCTTTAAGGACGCATGGGCAATAAACCTAAAACAAGGCTGAAGAAAAGCAGCCAAGGCAAGGGAGCCGAAAAGAGAGACCTTCACATTCACCGGAACAGAAATGGCATTCACACTGAGATTTAGGAATCCAGACATTACTGCACAATCCTATAGACCAAAGATTCATGAAGGGGTCAAGAAGACGTCACTTGTTTTTGGTTCACTTATGCCTTCACATTCACAAGCACAGACACACATAACTTCACATTAAGACATACAAAAATGCAAACGTGCAAAAACCGCAAACCATACAACTACATCCGTGTACACCAACCCAACCACTCCCTTACAGCCAGCATAAATAACCACCAACATAGGCTGTTCATCATCACTTATTGGTGTATGTACATACCGGTGGTTTGGCGGGACATGATTGGCCGGTGCATTCATCAATCTGATAGTGATCAGTCCCATATAGGGGATATTAATCATTAGCTCTGCAGGGGCAAATGCATGGCATGCCAGATAGTGATTATTGATGGGTTAATCCCAACCTCATGGCTTTGCATTCAGGGAACAGCCCCAGGATCTACCATGCTATATACTGTATATATATATATATATATATATATATATATATATATATATATATACATATACTCACTGAGCACTTTATTAGGAACACCTGTGCCCCTACTTACAGTATTCATGCAATTATCTAATCAGCCAATCGTGTGGCAACAGTGTAATACGTAAAATCATGCAGATACAGGTCAGCAGCTTCAGTTAAGTCGACATCAACCTTCAGAATGGGGAAAAAATGTGATCTCAGTGTTTTTGGCTGCGGTGTGATTGTGGGTGCCAGGCGGGCTGGTACGAGTCTTTCTGTAACTGCTGATCTCCTGGGATTTTCATGCACAAGAGTCTCTAGAGTTTACTCAGAATGGTGCGAAAAACAAAAAACACCCAGTGAGCGTCGGTCCTGATGAGAGAGGTCAACGGAGGATGGCCAGAGTGCTGAAAATGCACAACACGTGGAACCTTGAGGCGGATGGGCTACAACAGCAGAAGATCACGTTGGGTTCCACTTCTGTCAGCCAAGAACAGAAAGCTGAGGCTGCAGTGGTCACCGGCTCACCAAAACTGGACATTTGAAGACTGGAAAAACGTAGCTGGATCTGATGAATCTAAATTTCACACGGATGGTAGGGTCAGAATTTGTCGCCAACAGCAAGAAATCCATGGACCCAACCAGCATCGTGTCAACAGTCCAGGCTGGTGGTGGTGGTGTGATGGTGTGAGGATTTTTTTCCTTGGCACAGTTTGGGCCCGTTTACACCAATCAGTCATTGCTTGAATGCCACAGCCTATTTGAGTAGTGTTGTTGACCATGTGCATCCCTTCACGGTTACAATTGACCATCTAATGGTTACTTCCAGCAGGATAATGCACCATGTCACAAAGCAAACATATGAAACTAGTTTCATGAACGTTCTTCAGCGGACTTCCCAGTAACCGGATGTGAATCCAATTGAACACCTTTGGGATGTGGGAGAACGGGAGATTCTCAGCATGAATGTGCAGCTGACAAATCTGCAGGAATTGCGTGATGCAATCATTTCAACAAGGACCACAATCTCGAAGGAATGTTTCCAACATCTTGTGTTGTCCATGCCAAGAAGAACTGAGGCTGTTTTGAGAGCAAAGGGAGGCCCTACGCAGTATTAGTATACTGTTCCTAATAAAGTGCTCAGTGAGTGTATATCGTATTTGTGGAGAGGCAGTATTAGGCTCATTATGGTTTTTGAACCGTATTAATATCACTTTATTCCTGCAGATACCTTAAGATGACCAGAAGTTCTTAATCTTAGAAATAACATAACAGTGCCATTGAGAGCATCATATCGCTCTTATTTCATTTTTCCTCTTCCCTCTCATGTTCTCCGGGCGCTTTGATTCCTTCTCTCTCGCTCGCTCTTTCTGTGTGGTGATGTCTTGCAGAAGTGCTTTTAAAAGCCCTAGAGGGTAAATAGTGCTCTAAAAAGTAAACAGAAATGAGCTGACCTTGCCAGAGTTTTGGCTCTTGACAGCGGAGCTGTTTTAAGACTTCAAGCAGCAAGGGTCACCACTATAAACAATTCCATTCCAATGCCAGCGATACATACACAGAGAGAGAAAGCAAACAAGGTCCTGGCAATGGAACATAATTAATGAAAACTCCACAGAGTGCGGGAGCATGTGGGAGAAAAGAGAGAGAGAAAGATAGAAAGAAGGAATGAAACAGAGGGGGGTCAAGAAGAGGAGAGCGAGAGAGAGAGAGAGAGAGAGAGAGAGAGCGAGAGTAAGGGGGCGGCCCACTCGTCGACGAGGAGTGTGACTCAACTTGTGGAGCGGTAGAGGTAGGGCGAGTAGGAGGAGGTGAAGCAATAACACCGTAGAGGACAGGGTGAAGAATTCCTCACCCTGTATTTAAGGCCGGATATGAGTCACCTCACCTGGCATCTGTTTTTGTTTTAGCCCCGGTGGGTCAAGGGTCACGGCTCTTAGGTTCGCAACGGCCACGACCGCTCCCCGCGCTCTGGAACCCGATCGGCTTTGGCCCGTACAGTATACCTCTGGGTACGGCTCGGGTCTCCACAGGGGGGCCAAGGGGCTTCGACGTTCTTTTTTCGCCCCAGCGGTCGGGGCGGCAGGTCCTGTTTTACCCCCGACGCACACTCCGTGAAACGATCCCTTCGGTTTGGCGTATTTTTTCAGCGGTGAGCAAGATCTAGGGAGTAAGAATGCCACACTATGAAAGAGCTTCTGACTTTATTCCTCACCTTTTAGTTTCCCGTCACTCTAGACATTCTACCTCTGTCTCCAATCTCTTTCTAGTCTCCAATGAAAGATTCTGTTGCTGTCTTGCCGAAATCTATTTTAGTCTATTTCTTTCTCTGTTTACATGTATTAAAGACTTTAAGACACGGTGGCACGAGTCCGTCGTCGTCGTCGATGTTGTCTGCGATGGCGCAAATCTCTACACAATCAATGAAGCACAAGATGACACCAAACAAGGTATCTTGACAAAGATATTAATAATGCTCCAAAATGATCCTTTCCTTTTTTATGGACTTGTTTTTTTTCCCCCCACACTAGAGCGATTATTCTGAGAAAAGGAAAGCAAGACATTGTAAAAATAGCCAACTCTACTTCATCGGAATGACACAGCAGAATACTAACAATGCGTGGCTGGATTTTATTATGAGTTGGCTCACTACTTGGTATTTCCGTTCATAAAAAAAAAAATATATATATATATATATATCAACAGCAAAAAAAAAAAAAGCAACAATTTCCCTTTTTTTTTCAACCTCTGATCCTGGCGAAGTCTTCACTACCACCCTGTGAGAATTTTCCACTTGGTTGGCCTGGTTTGGGGCAGTCTGCAGAGTGTGGAGCGCGTCTCCTCGGGGTAGTGTTTGTCATGTCACGGGATCTTGTTATAGACTCCATGTTCCTCAGCTGAGTGATAAGTCATCGTTATAGCCAGCCAAACCTGGCAACCCGGTGATAAGGGAGCCATGTTCAATCACTACGCCAGCTAATATTTCAAATTCCATATTGTTTGCCTGCGGTCGAAGACCCCCCCCCCCTCCCCACCCACCCCCGCCCCAGCCCACCCCAGCCCATCGCCAACGTCCAGAAAGATGTACACAGTTCCACCTTCTCTCTCTCCCTCTCCCTCTCTTTCGCCTTCATTTTCTGTCTCGCTATCTCGTCTTCTGCCCAACCCTCCCGCCAGCCCCTCTCTATCTCTCTGTCACTCTTACTCTGTTTCTTATGGAGGGAGGTGAGAATGAGCACTGGGTGAACTTAGTTGGAGGGGAGGAGGTAACAGTGACATAAGACGGCAGCTGTCATGTCAGCCAGATGTGGCCAAGGAGTTTACTTGAAAGCAGGAAGGCGGTGCATTCAAAATCAAATGGGAAGTTAATTTTTTGTATTATTATCTAGTCGTCTAAGTTCAGTAATGGCTCAAATTAAAAGCTATTTTAACAAAAAATTAATGAATGCCCAAATGAAAGGAAACAAAAAAACCAGGATTGTTTATGCCTTTATGTAGTCATCAAAGGATCATGCTTTCATTCAAGAAAGAAAAAAAACGCCCCAAAAAAACGTTATCGGATGCAAAATGCCTCTTCTACTCCTTTCTGAGACAGGCAAAGTGATGGATGACCTTTGTTCGCCACTGACAACTCACACTGCGCGGATATTTGAGCATGCTCGCAGCCCCCCGCGCCCCACATAAAGACAGACCTCCCTCTGTCTGGGGGTCCGAGGGTTCTCCTTCAAGCCGCCCACCACGAACCGCTGGCTCACCTGGGGTCTGGCCGCATCCGGAGTGAGAGAGGAGGAAGTGGAGTTGAAGCAATCGACCCATCAATAACGTGTCCTCTAAACTTCTTGTGAATACACACAGTCCATCGCTCTCTCTCTCTCTCTCTCTCTCTCTCGCTCTCTCTCTCTCTCTCTCTCTCTCTCTCTCCCTCTTTCTCTGCTGATGAGTAGCAGCTTGGAAGGGGAATGGTTCCTACGGCTGTGTTTATACAGCTTTAAGAGAAGGCAGTTTAGCAGGTGCATGGTGCTGTAAGTACAACCGCAATCCACCGCTAAGAGGATTAAAAGCTAGGATATCTTTCTAGTAAATAACGTTTCTCCGGAAAGAAAATACAGCAATAATGGAGCTCTTCTCGTTCCCTTGGCATCATCCTCTTTGCATTGGAAGACAAAAAGTAAGCTAGAGGGGGGAGAGAGTGAGTTTATATGAGGTGGGGGAAAAAAAAAAACAGGTGTTAAGCTTCTCCAGACTGGCCTGTGTAATGGGGTTCTGTTTGGAGGGTGTGGAACTGGCGGATAAACAGAATGCCGGTTGGTATATTTGTCTCTTTTTCTCCCGTAATCCCGAGAGCGCTAGCGAAAGAGTATGCGTTATAAGCACCGCAAGCTCCTCAACTATATACCAACTTCTCCAACAGTGCCCTATTCAGACGCATACTAAGCTCCCGCGCCGTATCGCTTCCCAAACTGGCACGGATAGGACACTCACAGCTACGTGAATGGAGATGAATCACTGAGCGCTGCATTCCCATCGTCTGAATGGGCCAAAGGATCCACAGCGTGATCTTCCCTCATGCGGCAAACCGCGGACTGTGAGAAGCCGCCATTATTTCTCATCCCATTTCGGCTGCGGCTTTTCAGTTGTGCTGCGTTACGGCTGGGATTGCCATTCCGAGGGGATAGTGGTCTCAGACACCCTGCCCTCAGTGAAACAGGCAATAGAAGGGTTATCTCTTTCTCCCAGCAGGGCTTCTACAACTCATATCATAACACAAGAACACCTGGCCTGATCCTTATATGAGACTTGGCCTGTGGTCCTCCTTTCACCCCTCCCTCCATCCAGGCTCTGTTCTCTTATCTCCCCGTTTAATTTCTCAATTCCTCCAAGGCAGCCCTCCGTGACTACCTCGGGGTCCCCCTACTCGTGCCCACTCATGAAGAGAGAAGTGCTCAATGTTTACACCTGCTAGGCCCCACTCAAAGCCCGGGGGTGGAGTTAGTGACCTGCCCACTCTCTCCTCCCCTCTCCTCCCTCTCCCAGGCAGAACAATTGGCCTGTTACGAAGGCATCAATAGCTCTCCCAGCTGGGGGTTCTCCTTGCTCATTGAATGCAGATAGTGTGTGTGTGTGTGTGTGTGTGTGTGTGTGTGTGTGTGTGTGTGTGTGTTTGTGTATGTGTGTGTGTGTGTGTCTGTGTGTGTGCGTGCGTATGCCTGCGTGTGCGTGCGTGTGCGTGTGTGCGCGTGTGTGTGACCAGTGTTGTTGTGAGCACTGTTCACTGGGCCTCCAAAACACACTCCAGGACCCAAGTGGATGGGTGGGGCAGTGGACTCTTTTCCACCTCATATCACACAATGAAGCCGATTCTGTTGCCTGCTGAAGTGGAGCGAGAAGGAGGGCAAAGCTCTGGCCTTGAGTGGGTATGAACCCCGAGACAAGTGACCTGCAGGGACAATACATGCTCTCTCAGGCGGACCCCAGCTCTAACCCTCCAACACGCCTAAGTTAATCCCCCGCGAGTTGACCAGGCTTACCAATGCTTTGGGTATGAATGAAATAATTACCTCCAAGGGGTAAAAAACATGACTTGCATAGCGACCAACAAGTGATGTAGTAACTCCCGAGTAGTCAGCGTAGTGACATATTGTCGCTTCTTTTCCAAATGAATTTTTTACCCAACGCAAACCAGAGAGAACACTATAATGTTGTTGACGGAGCGCAAGCTGGCTGTGGAGCACACAGCCTTTGAGTTGAACATTGCAAAGTAACATTTGTTTCGGGGACAAAACGGGGACAGTAAGTTATAAAAGGACGTAGTCGTAGCCTGCTGAAAAATCATTCTTCCAAAAATATTTTTGCAGCAGCGCACAGAGGTGTAAATTTTATTTGACAAGGCTGCCAGGAGGAGAGGAGGGATTTTAAGGTACCTGGTGCATCTCTTGAGCAGGGAGGGGGGAAGGTAGGCAACGCACACAAATATGTACACGCGCACACACACACACACACACACACACACACACACACACACACACACACACACACACACACACACACACACACACACACACACACACACGTGCAACTGCAATGATAATACAAGAATGATAAAGTAAAAGCAAACACTCGCTGTAATTCTGGGTCTGTAATAAATTCTGCAGGTATAATGAAATATGTAGTGTATATACAGTATGTGTGTGTGTGAGTGTGTGTGTGTGTGCGCGTGTGGGCTTGTCGAGAAAGGCTTTAGTGTACTGTCAGTGTGGTAGTGAGGTTAAACGGCCATCATTTTGCTGGATGTGGTTTAGAATAACAGAGTAAATGGAGCGTATTCCTAAAAATAAGAGGAAAAACTATTACAGCTAGAAGAAGAAGCTTTCTTCTCAAATCCATGGAGGACCATTGCTCCAGAACCCCTGCCAGCAGGGATACAGTTCCTACCAAGAGATCAGTAATCTTCCGCTCTCGCCAAAAGGGAAATATTCAAAACAGCACTACGACTGCTTTTTTTTTCTTTTTTTTTTTTTTTTCCAAATTTCAAGAAGACTGAAAATATTGTGCAAATGTCTGAAATACCAAATAATGTATTCTAGCAACATTTATAATATCGCGGTTAGTGTGGTTATTCCTTAAAATGTTTCTCAATTCATCCGTTTCTAATTCAGTTAAATCCAGACAAATCGTCAATACAGCTATTGTATGAAGAGAATCGATGAGCTTGGTTTTGCAGATATTTATATTGTTTGATTCTGGGTTCAAGGTTTAGCTATGACCTGTTTATCTGGTCATCTATAAACTTCTGGCCGTGCCCTAATAGCTCCCTATGTTGTACCACATACTGTATTTAAATACACAAACGGATCTCTGATACAATTTGGAGCTTCGCTGACAAGCCAACGTCTGCCTCCAAAGTGTCTCCAAAATGTCTGCACCTCAAAAGTCAAAATAAAATGCCAGGTGTTTTTTTCGACGGACTGAAGCCCCAACTCATGGTACAATGGATGGACTTCTGGAGAAAACTTGGAAATATCACTTTAAAGGTCATTGGTGAGTGTCAACGTTTGCCCACCCTTGTTAACAATTACGGCTCGGTTCCTCCCTCCGACGGAGGTTGGGCGCTTATTTCATATTGTCCCCGCGAGGGAACACAACAAAGCGCACCCTTTTCTTCCCCTCGCCTGCACCCTCTTAGCCCTCCTCCCTCCGTCTTCTTTACCTTTCAGAATGACACCGTGCGGCTCTTTCATCCCCCCGGTTTCAAAGGTTCTCTGCTCCCTGAATACAAACACTCCTTGCCTCTTGAACTTTTTGATGGTGGCTGAAAAGCGAAAGAAAGTCAGAAATGCCTCCCTATGAAGACATCACAGGCCGGGTTCAGGTGTAGTTCACCTGAACTCCATCCATATTCAAAGGGGCTTTTCGCTCCCGTCTGGCTGCCGCTACCGAGGAGAAAACCCCGACCCCACCTTCCGTTCAAACCTCGGACTCACAGACGCATGACAGACGTGTTCAAGGTCCGGCTTTTTCAGTCAAGTAAAGGCCAACGCCCGACAAGATAGCCGACGGGGCCTTCGAGGAGCCTTGACATCGGGTTTAAATTTGCACGTTCGCCACCTACCCCTCCCCCTCGCCACGGATCTGAGAGGAGACAAAAGGCGATATGGACGGACGCCGATCCACTCCCTACCGCCCGTCAGCGCATCCGAGGACGACGGGAGACGTCTGCGGCGGGAGGGCTGGTGTTTAAGGATCTTAAGGATAAGCCATTGATTACAGTTTCCCACGTCATTCCCTTGTACCGAAAGAGCTCTCCCACTGCCAGATAGTGACACCCAATTGTCTTGGAGATAGAAAACACCGAGTTTAGGGGGTCCATATGCCACGGTAATTGTTTATTGACTGTTCACAGCAAGGACTGAGATAATTAGGGTCATTAACTAGTGTAACTAAGCAGACGCAAGTTGTCAATTCCAGATCCCACCAGGCTCGTTCGCTCCATTGTAACAGGCTGCGCAGGACGACCGCCGCCTTTCCATGGGAAAACAGCTGGAGGAAGCATGGAAACACTTCGTTTTCTGTTTTTATTATTCTTCCTCCTCCTCCTCCTCCTCCGTTCTTCCGTCTCCTCTTCATTACGTTGGTGTTTATTTTTCCTCCTACAGAGCAGATCATGTGCATCCTCTCGGAGGCCATCGGAGATTCTTTTTTCCCCTCTTTTTGTTTCTCTTTTGTCCTTTGGACATACAGACAAATGATTGGACACTCCAACACACACACACACGCACACACACGCACACACACACACACACACACACACACAGATAAACAATGTTTTTTTTCCATGGGAATTTGGGGGAGATTCCAAAAACACATCATAAAAAACTCAAGATCTGCCTCTACGATGCCTCTTCAGCTCAGCTCCAGCACCATGTTACCATACACACTGACACACACACACACACACACACACA
>NC_137203.1:19912354-19987354 GCF_960531495.2 Zeus faber | reverse complement strand
ATAAACACTAAAGTCTTTAATATTTCATCCGCTCCGTCGGAGGGGCCTCGGAGACGTCGCTGTGTTTAACGCCCGCTGTCTCGCTCTCTCTCTCTCTCTCTCTCTCTCTCTCTCGCTCTCTCTCTTTCCTTTCTACCCCCTCTCCACTCCGCTGTCTTTTGGGTTTGTTTGCAAACTCGGATGTCTGCGCAGGAATGTATTCCGTAACTTATTTAACAAGGGTTCATTCTCTTGAAAGCGGTTCCACCCGCAGGAGCGACCGCGGCTCTGACTCGACTTTGTGTACGTCTATTAATAAATTAGCTATTCTGTCACAATCTGAAGGAAAGATTCAATTATTCACAAATTGCGATGCATAATTCCATCAACTGTGTTTAAAGCAGGGCTATGAATAAATTTTGGCACTTTACTTTGGATAATTAAAGCAGTAAATCTCTTTGTAAGGCGCGCGGCGGCCTTGTCTGACTCCGTGGTTCACGTTACGATGAAAAAGAAAACAATGGCCGCTTAACGCCGCGGCGGAGCCCGAGCCGGCTCCAGGTATGAATATGCATAAAGCGCTTTGAGTTAATATCTCTTATCAAAATATGAATCACTTATTTATTGGCAATCTTTCAGCTGTGGAGGGTGGGTTGGTGGGGGAAGGGGGTCATACAAGTAAAGATATACATTTTCAGAGAGTTGAGAGCGAGGGGAGAGAGACTTATGGAGGGTGGGTGTGAGAGAGTGAGCGAAACAAAGAACATTGTGTGTGAATGAGTGTATCTGTGTGCTGAAGGGGAAGGGGTTGCGTGTGTGTGTGTGCGTGTGTGTGTGTGTGTGTGTTCGTGAGAGAGTGTGTGTGCGTGTGTGTGTGTGTGTGTGTGTGTGTGTGTGTGTGTGTGTGTTTGTGTGTGTGTGTGTGTGTGAATGCTAGATAGAGACATGGATAGGGAGATCAGTTTTCCAGAGAGTCCTCTGGCTCTTTCTCACTCGATTTGGGGATACAGCATTCATTTGGGGGAAACTCTCTCACTCTCTCTCTCTCTCTCTCTCTCTCTCTCTCTCACACACACCCCCCTGCCCTCCCTTCCCTCTTCTCCACACCCACTTCGCATGAAGACTCCTCCATGTGTCTCGGCAGAGACTCGAGTGCCTCTCAGGGTTTTTTTTTTTTTTTTTCCTTTTGTTTTTTTTTCTCACAGTATTTTTCTCCAGTCACACGGTTCGCCCCTGGTCGCCGCGCTAACCCAATTAACAGGAAGCCCATGACTCCCCCAGGTCAGATAGAGAGCCCAACCTCTCCCCTTCCCCGAACCCCAACACCACCCACCTCCACCCCCACCCCCACCTCTGCACTGCGCTCTCTGCTGCCCCCGCTGAGCCCCTCGGAGCACCACAGGGACGACGGCCGCCTGGGCCAAAAACATGCCAGCGAGGGTGTGGGCTCACACCGCGGGCTGCATGGAGGGAGTGAGAGACGGTTGTTTAGTGTCAACAAGGCACACGGTCATTAGCATTATCATCAAAGGCCGCTCAAGGCGTCCCAGGACGTAAGGAATAGAGGCGGTTGCTCAAAATCGCCAAAATATTCAGATTAAAAAGTTAAAAAAAACAAAAAACAACAAAAAAAAAAAAAAAACTGACACTTCAAAACTTCGCGTTAAAACAACCTGTTGTTCTAAAGTTACAAAGCCGGTACAGAGCTGAGTGTTCTGATCCGGCATGATGACGGCCCCCTAGTGTCTCCGAAGTCAAATAGCCTTGCAATGTGTGACCAACAAATCCTGCTACAGAGAGAGAGAGAGAGAGAGAGAGAGAGAGAGAGAGAGAGAGAGGGAAAGGGAGGCAGAGAGAGAGAGAGAGAGAGAGAGAGAGGGGAGGGCAAGAAAGAGAGGAGAGCAGAGGCCGAGAAAACAGGATGACTTCTAAGGCCACAAACACATCAATCAACCCACTGCCCATCCTCCCTCCAACCCTTCCTCCACAACTCTCCCTCTCTGGTCCTCTATCTTTCTGTCACACACACACACACACACACACACACACACACACACACACACACACACACACACACACACACACACACACACACACGCAAGCAAGAAATACACACTTCCAGCCCGGCCGTCTCAATTAACCCATGGTTAATCTTGGACCTCCCGTAGCAACTTCTAAAAAGGAGCCGGGCAGAATGGGAGATGGTATCTGCCAGGAAGATTACAGTGCGACAGGCAGATCAAAGGGGGCCAGACTTAGGGCCCCAGCGATTAGCAGTAATTAAATAAAGTATGTCTGTTTAAACTTCATTAGCAGCTGGGCGTTTGCTCCACCAGAGTGGGCACAACTCAACCATCCTTAATTAAAAGATAATCCGAGGGATCGCCCCCTAATCTGCTTCCAAAATATGCCCCCACCACAACACCCCCCCCCCCCCCCCCCCGCCGCCACCCCCCCAAAAAAAACAGCCAAACAGAGGTTTCCAGTCCAGCCGCTGCTGAGGGGAGGGCAAACCGGTGGGGTTGAGGTGAGGGTGAGGCCCCGACGCTGCCCGCGGTCCAAACAGAGGAACGGCAAGTCACGCCTCCCCTCTGTCTCCGTCACCCCCCCCCAAGCCCTCGGCCCACCCCCACGCCCCCCACCCCACCCCCTGACCCGGAGAGTACTAAAAATGGGGTGGGGGGGAGAGAGAAAAAACTGCCCCCGATAACATCAATTTAGCATGCTATTATCTCCAATGGTGGAAAACTACACTCCGGCAAAGTCTGACATAAATCTTGGAGAGCTGGGGGGACATTGAATATGCATGAGCTGAAACAGATATGACACTGCTGGCACATTAATATTCTTGTCACTGGAGGTTTTCAAACTTTCAAGTCGATGACTTGAGCGAATCCAGTCTGGAGTTTCCATAAAACAGGGCAAAAGAATATTATACATAATTAAAGACCTACAAGCTTCTGAACTCTGAGGGTGAAAAAAAGAAGGGAGAGAGAGAGAGAGAGCGAGAGAGAGAGAGAGAGAGAGAGAGAGAACGAGAAAGAGAAATGTGTTTCTGTAGTTTCCATAGAATTTAGATGAATCCACAGTATGAATAAGGGTGAAGTGATGTGACTGTATGGATCAAATAAATTCCCTCTCATTGTGTCAATTTCGGCGTGTTCGGAGGGGGGCGAGAAGGACACGCTCAAATTTAAACTACTTTACAAAGCAGGTTTGAAAAAAAGGAAAAAAGAAACGATGGGTTGAGTAGCAGCACACGAGGGAAAGAAACACTGTTAAATATATATGTGTATATATATATACTGTATGTATATATAAAAGTGGGCGCAGCGGATGGTTGGCGTGGAAGTGGTGTGGCGCTGACAGATAGACCGCTGCTTTGTTTTGCAAATGAGCGTATATTGATCCCAGAGTTGTGATAATTACATGGTCATGGCTGCACGGCTAGAAAATAAAAAAAAAAGCTGCGATTTAAGTCGCTCAACGAAATGCTAATTTGCGACTGGACTCCGGCGTTTCCCTAGTTTTCCTTTTTTATTTATTTTTTTTCTCTCTCTCTCTCATTCTGCGTCACACGCCTCCTTTCGTCAAACTCGCCGCTCTGGCAGTAATCAAGGGGTCACTGTGAAAATGTCTCGTTCCTTTTTCTTAATCTCATATTGGTGGTGATGGAGGAGGGGGAGCGGGTGGAGGGGGTGGTGGTGGATTAGCTGTCCCTCTCACTGTTTATATTTATGTCTATAAACTGTCCGGCCTCGAGCGAGGGAAAACAAACCGGCCACCCTGCGTTTTCCCCCTGGTCTGCTCCTTCCCAAACTGTTTATCCCCTACCCCTACACCTCCTCCATACCCCCTGCATCTTCCACACACATACACACAGACACACACACACACACACACACACACACACACACTCACACACACACACACACACGCACGCACACACGCACGCACACACAGACACACTGTCATAAACCGGCTGCCCTCAAGCCCTGCTTGTCCCAAATTACCTTTTGGTTCATTTAAGGCGAGACACATGATGTGACCCATCTTCGCACAGAACGTTTTATGGAACTCAGATGTGCGACCGCTCTGCGAACAACGTGCTCTTATCCCCTTTCGCTCTGGTCGGACCGAGCGCGGGGGAGGGGGGGGGGGGATATATTAAACACTCAAATGCCATGTTATCTTCAGACTGATCAGACATGCTTTGGGGTTTAACCCGGGGTTTTTGCGAGCGCTGAACTTTTCCAGCGCGAGCGGAATCGAGGGATAGATGGACAGGACAGGCCTCTGATTCTACGCCGTTGCAACCGAGGAAAATGGCCGCGGGTGCCTCGCCGGAGCGGGCGTCAATCCAAGCCGCAGGCCACCCTCCCCGTCTCACCAGGCCAGACACTCGCCACCATGCAAGAGCCGGCATCACCCAAATTGATCCTCACGGAAAGTACGCAAGGCAGAGTGGAGACCATAAATATACGGTGGAGAACGGATTGAATTAGGCTCCGGCTCAGGGAAAGTTTTACATACGCCGACCGACAGGGCGATGGGGTGGTGCGGTTGTGCTCGGAATGGCACAGGGTTGGTCTAAAAAGAGACCATAGAAGAGTGGAAAGTCTTGGAGGATCCTTCAGTTTAAAGTGGTAATCCATCAGATTGACTGTGTTGGGCGGATTACGCTACTGGACAAGTCCCAGAATTCCATTGGAAACTGCAACATTTTCTTTTCAACATCCGCATTTAACCTCAAATGTTCATCCACATCGACAGTTCACTGACCACAACTAACCTCAGTGGTTTGTCAAATTCACGAAGGACTTTCACCCTCCGTGTGTGCCAAATCTTTGCTGGGCAAATATAAAGTCTTAAAAATATATATAAACATGGGGTTTTTGAACAAAATGCTTTTACGGATTACCAATTCAACACATTGGAATACATGCATGCTATGAGTAATTCCCTCTGGGACGGGTCAATGAAGCATTGGCATTTATGGATATACATGTATCTGAAGTTCATTGATGAAATAAGGGCGACACAACAAAGTGCAACCATGGTAACATCCACTGAACAATTCGAAATGGAGGCGGAGCCTAAAAGATAGAAGATAGCGATCAATAATAGTAATGTTGCTGATGGGGAGGACACATAGGTATATATATATACACACACACACACACAGACACACACACACACACACACACATATATATATATATATATATATATTCACTGTATATAAATACAGTAGTACAAGGGACTGCAATCACACTGCTGTGCTAGTCTTGTTTACTCCTACAATAAAACAAGGCAATGACCTCTCCATGCCAGCAACAATAGCAACAGAAAAAAGGTTACCATGGTCACCGTGGCGGTGGAAGGCATAAAAAAGAGAGACAGGGGATAGAGCGAGAAAAACTGCAAATGAGGGAGAGAGAGAGAGAGGGAGAGAGGAAAGGGGAGAGAAAAGAGATGAAGAAATCAGGGGGAAGAGAGAAGGTAACAGAGATAGAGGAGGAGATACAGTAGGAGAGAGAGAGAGAGCGGGGGGGGGTGGGGGGTGGGGGGGGTTGCATCTGCAGCATTGTTAACAGACATATTTCCTAAATTGATCTCGCTCACATAACAAAGCTGGGGTGCAGACACAGAGCCTGACCTTCACCATCTCTTAAGCAGACCAACAATAAATAAATAAAACCTTGCTCTTTTGACAGCCGCTATCCGTGAGACCCAGCCCACGGCGGCCAGACGCCCTCCATCACTCCCCCTCCCCTCTCCCTCCCCATCCCCTCCCCTCCCTCCCGTCACCTCTCTCTTCCCCCCTCTCCCCTCTCTCGCCCCCTCTCTCCATCGTTTGTGAGGGAGTGTATCTGTGCACCTTCGGGTTATTCATCATCCGCCGTAATATATCCAACCCCCCCCCCACCCCCCCGCGCCCCGCTTTCCTACCTCCCCCGCCCCCCTCCCACGTTTACACCCCCACCCCCGCCCCCCACAGATTCATTTTGCCCTTGACAGGGGCCCGGCCCGTGTTGCGACACCGGACACCCGCGTGTAGCCACATCTACGACACAGCCGGGCGACAGGCATTTAAAGCCTGCCCTTTCCCAGGTTGGACGGAGCTGGACAGATAGATAGAGGGGAGCTGGGTGGGGGCGGGAGGGAGGAATGGAGGGGAGGTCGAGGCGGCAGGAGGAGAGTCGAGTCGGGAGGGAGGGAGGGAGGGGAGTCTGAGGTGTGCAAGGACAGCTCAGCCTTGTCACGCCATTATGGCCGCACTAAGGCTGCACCAACCTACCTCCCTCCCGCCCGCCCGCCGCCCTTCCTTCCTCCCTCCCTCTCTCTCCCCCTCCTGGAGGTGTGGAGCTGATAAAAAGCCCAGGGGCAAGGTGCTTAGGTCAGGCCTTTAAACACAAGGAGAAATCTATCCCCGCCTCTCCCACCCGGCTCCCCCTTCCCTCCCCCCCGCCGCTGATGCCACACTTCTCATTTCCCCGCTCGTTGCCTTAATTTGGCGTCGCCGACCGGATCCTGCCGGTGTCAGCGGGCTGGGTTGAATGGGCAAATGTCACGGAGACTCGCCGGCGCCGGGGAACTTGTCAAGCACCTTGTATCGTACATGGCAGCTGCGCGGGAAGATAATAGATTAATTTCATGAGTGTCTGAGCCCTACAGGACAATATTGCTTTTTCCCTCTCACCCGCCCGGCTCTCTCACACGTACACAAGCACACATACCACCAAACGCATACACACACACACACACACACACACAGACACACACACACACAAACACACACACACACACACATGGACATATAGGCTGTTGACATAAAAAAGCCAGGAAAGTCAATTTAGGGAAGGCTACAGCATGTGTGTGGTTTCCAAATCTGCTTCTGCTGCGGCCATCGCCGAACCCCCAGTCCAGCCCATCAAGTGTTTTTATACCCAATTATGTCCCATTTGTCCTTTCCAATGTTAAATGGCAAAGGGAGGTCCCCACTATGAGGTGAAGCTCTAAAAAAAATTAAATAAAAAGAAAGCATACTACGAGTGGGAAGGCGAGGAAGGATGTTGGAGCGGGTCATTGGATGAAAGAATTATCATAAGTCTTTCTCTCTCTCGCTTCAGTCCTTGTGATTCCATCCCTCTGTCATTCCCCGTGTGTCGTTTCTTTTTTTTGTTTCACTTTTTTCTTGTCAGTCCTTCCTCCCCCTGTGTCTGGTCGGAGCGAAGTATGAGATGATGGACCAGTAGACAATCGCCCGCGCTTTACGTGAGCATATGCTCCCGACAAGAATTAGCGGAGCAGAGCATATCTGCTGTGGTGGATGTGCATGCGTGGAGCAGACAGTAATTAGGCAGAATGACAGCCCCACTGCACCACCCAAGCCATACATTCAGCCCCGTGCGAGGGGAATATCAATCCAGATTCACAGCATTTCATGTATGTGTGACGATCACGTTTTACCACCAATAGCGGAACCATGAAACGCATGATATTTGTGCCCCCCCCCCCAACCCCCCCAAACACACACCAAAACAATAAGTTACTAAATACACACAAATTATTTGTATGTGGTTGTTTTCTGATGAGAACTACAAATCTGTCCGCTGTGTGTGTGTGTGTGAGTGTGCGTGTCCGTGTGCGTGCGTGTGTGTGCATGTGTGTGCGAATGTGTGTTTGTCGGTGCGTGCGTGCGTGCGTGCGTGTGTGTGTGTGTGTGTGTGTGTGTGTGTGTGTGTGTGTGTGTGTGTGTGCGTGCGTGCGTGTGTCTGCGTGCGTGCGCGTGCGGTGAGTACTTAGTGTGCACATCACAACCCTGTCTCCGCTGACATCTCACGGGCGTCGCTCCGGGTTACCACGACCCTGCCCGTGCCTCCTGGGGTGGCACCGGCGTGGTCGTGGAAACGACACCGGGCAACTTTCCCCCCCGGGCATCCCCCCCCCCCGCCCCGGTGACCTCACCACGGCACACACCCAATCTGCACTTCAATGGACGCTTTTCATGGCATCAGCAAAGAAATGAAATGTGAAGGCCCTCTCGCCGGCTTTTTTTTTTCCCCCTTGACTCCGCCACACAAGGAGGACGTGAACAAAGGAGGCATTGGGACGCCTCAGCCCTCGA
Organism: Zeus faber; assembly: GCF_960531495.2. NCBI lineage: Eukaryota > Metazoa > Chordata > Actinopteri > Zeiformes > Zeidae > Zeus > Zeus faber. The sequence goes on along the minus strand of NC_137203.1, from coordinate 19,979,245 downwards.
TTGAGACGTACGGCCCAAACACACTGCGTTATTATGAGGGCTCGCCGGGCGCGGCCCGGTCTCCTCCGAATTACCCTCATAGTTAGCATTGCTGATCCCGCCGCCTCCCGTTACGAGTAAATATCTGGAATTCCAGGACGCCTACTGAGCTACGCCGCGCCGGCTGGCGGACACTAGCATCTGTGATGTCACTGCTCTGCGCAGAGGGAGGTGGAGAGAGGCAGGACAATCATACAAGTCATCCACAGGAATTCCTCACGCGCTGAGGGCCGCGCATCTACTCACGCGGCTAATTAACGGCGCTCTCAAATCCAAGGGAAGGAGCGACCGCATGCATGCGGCGGTAACAGCGCGAGATCACCGGACGAGCGCGCGCGGCGGCTACGGCAGCCCGTCACCCCGGCGCATCGGTGTTCCCGCCGCGCTCGGGGTTTGCGACGATGTGTCCGAGGGAGGCGAAGGGAGTGACTGATTTAAGAAATGCAACGCAGAAAACGTACGCAGTTCAGCGGGTCATTCGAATAAGACGGGCCGCGCCTTCATTGTTCCCCGTGGCAGGGCAGCCGCGCCGAGCGCTAGCACGGCTCCTCTGAATGCTAACTAGCTAGCCGGCCAGCCTGCCTGAGAGGGCCTTCGCCTTTGACACAGTCACATCGCGTAAGAATGAGCAAAACAAAAGTCCATTCAGAGCCGCCTTCTCCTATAGACCCCACCACCCCCCAGCTAAAGAAAGTGGGGGAAAAGGAGGAAGAAAAAGAAAAAAAAGTGAGCTAAAACGAGTGAGCGAGACAAATAATAAACACAAAAATCGAGTCAAAGAGGGAGAGGCGGATCTTATGGGTGTGGGTGGAAACTCTGCAGCCGTGAAATGAGAGGGGTGAGAATGGCCGCCCGTCATGGCTGCCCTGTCGGCCTTTTTCGCCTTTTGTTCTCGGGTGTATTTCTCATTTTGTTTGATTTGTTTTCCCCTGGAGCTGAGTACAGAAGCGGTCGGAGGGGTTTATGATGGCTGGTGACGTAGCTGGTGGGGAGGGGGGGTTGACCCGATGTTGTAGCTGTGAAGCCTATTTCGTGGCTGTGGAACCACTGCTGGACGCTGGGTGCGCGCCCACATAAATTGCGCCGTAGACAACCCAAAGCGCGTCTTGAGATGTCCGCATCTAGTTTCACCTAAAAACTGGCCTTGTGTCGCAGAAAATACACAAAGCAGTGTAAGGCTTCCATGTTCTTCTGCCCCCCCCACCCTACATTAAGGGTTTTCATGATGACATTGATCATTGTATGGTTATAATATTATCTATTATTATTATTATTATTTTTTTTTTTAATTATTATTATTATTATTATTATTATTATTATTATTATTATATTGTTATTATTATTACTACATGAATTTATTGATGTTTTGGGGTTATTATTATTATTAAATTGATTTATTATTATTATTATTATTATTATTATTATTATTATTAATAATATTATGATCATTATTATTATGTTATTATTATTTATTATTATTAATTTATATTTTTGTGTTATTATTATGTATTTATTATAATTAATTTTATTATTATTATTATTATTAATAATACATTTTATTATTATTATCATTATTATTATTATTATTTTTATTATTATTATTCATAATAATTATAATAATAATTATAATAATAATATTATAATAATACTACTACATGTGTTTTTATTATTATTATTATTATTATTATTATTATATTATTATTATATTGTTATTATTTTTTATTATTCTGAATTGATATTTTGGGGTTATTATTATTAAATGGATTCATTATTATTATTATTATTATTATTATTATTAATCGATGTATTTAGTATTATTATTATTATTATTATTATCATTATTATTATTATTTTTTTTAAATTATTATTATTTTTATCATCATCATCATCATCATCATCATCATCATTATTATTATTATTATTATTATTATTATTATTATATACAACGCAACAACAACATCTACCCCCTCCACACAGCTCTGTGTTGGCTCCATGTCCGTAAACAAAACTAGGCTCAACTGTGCCCCCTAACTTGTGGCCTTTGACATAACCCCAACCTTTGTTCCCCGTTAATGGATTGGTTCACCCTTAAACCTCAAAAAAAAAGGGGACTACTTACTGACTTACAAGCCTGCCAGGAAAAAAAAATCCAGGGAGTATTTCAAAATATCACTTAATTCATTTTTAATATCCACTGTCCATCTACCTCTCTGCTGTGCGATGGCAGTGTAAGCTCTTGGGGTTCATCTGAACACCCCGCATTTCTTTCCACTCATGTTTTTCGGTGAGCATCGGGGGATCACCACAGGGGGAGTGTTGATCCTGGACTTCCGTGTCATGACTCTCTCGGTCACTGGGAGATAGCGCTGCTCCGCCTGCCTGCGGAGGCTGGCGACTGGGCCGTTATTGTTCCTCAGCCGCGCCATAAATCTGCAGCGCGAGGATGTTTGCTAAAAGGGGAATCTGGGTCAAAGGTCGCCGAGCCCTGTCCTTTGGCCCCCTCGCGCCAGATGGCACCTCTAGGTTTCCCAGGCTGTCAGGGCTCTCTTTCTCCCTCTCCTCCTCTCGCTCCTCTCGCTCCCACATCTCTCCTCTTTCCCCTTCTGGCCCGTCTTTCTCGCGCCCTCGCTCCCGCTCCGTCTCTCCCCCTGCGTCTCCTTCTCCTGACACCCTCTTCCCAATTCTTCTTTCTTGCCATAGGGCCCCAGGCCTACAAGGCCCCTCTCCCTCTCCGTCTCTCGTTCCCTCTGATCTTCCCTTTGCAGAGATTCCACTCCTTTTCTGGCCGTCTGGGATTCCAGCGTAGGGTAAACAGGAAGAGGAAATCTTAGCAGACGCTGGTGAGTGGCAGTAATATTCCAGTCTAATGCAAAAGTGAGAGTTGGTGCGCGGGCGCTGCTCGTGGAGGCATTATAATCAACTAATTAGTTCTTTTTTTAACCTGCCGCTTCCTTCCCTTTCCTTTCCCCTATTTTGTTTAGCAAATAGATTTTTATAATCCTCATTGAATCAATTTTCTGTGTCAAAAACGAATAAATTAGCTTGCTTTATTTTGGAATAAACCATTAATACAGCAATGGCTGGTAATTAATTTCTGTAATTGCCCTGCTGGGATTGGTGTCAGTTACACCCACTCCATGTTAAATGCTTTCTATTAGCTTAAACACAGCGCTTTCTATGTTTCTGTGTGATTTGGTTACCAAATTTAATATGTGGAGGGTGAAATGTACATATACAATATAAGTGTATGTGTGTGTGTGTGTGTGTATATATATGTGTGTATGTGTGTATGTACTGTATATACGTGTGTGTGTGTATGTACAGTTTATACAGCGTACATATGTGTGTGTGTGTATGTTTATACATGTGTGTGTGTGTGTGTATGTGTGTATGTATATACATGTGTGTGTGTATGTGTCTATGTATATACGTGTGTGTGTGTGTGTGTGTGTGTGTGTGTGTGTGTGTGTGTGTGTGTGTGTGCATGTGTGTGTGTGTATATACCTATGTGTGTGTGTGGGAGGTTGGGTGTTGAGGGGATTGACATATATTTGATATGTGTTTATGTTTGACATAAACACACATTAAAGACATCTCAGGAAAAGCAAGAATATCACAACCTTGTACAAAGTCTCCTACAGGACAAAATTAAGTTGGATAATTATGCATTCTGGCAACCGACGTAATTTTTTTTTGTATGTTATCAGTTCCATTGGAACACAACAAAAGTGGTTAATACCGAAACCTAAGCCAAAGCCTGAGCTTAAAGCAGAGCTGTTCGTAGTAATAGCTTTTTTCCCCTCTCTAACATAACTACCCCCAAAAAAGGGCTTCTTTAGTTGTAATACTCGCACCAGGCTGTTTAACATCTCTAATTTGTCATTTCCAGAGATGTCTGGGGGAAAGCTGGAGCTCTGAATTGCCTTCTCTGGGCCATAAGCTCCTTACGCTCACTTGTACATATTGGAGAGGATTTGTGCGAGCCAACTCAGAGGGTCCAGGTAAAGTCGTCCCACTCCACTGGCTGTGTAAACAAAGGAGACGAGGGAGCCGCCGCCTCGTGGTCCCACACCGGTAGGGGGTCTTGGTACTTTCACCATCCGGCTACCCTGCTCCATCACCAACGGGTTCCCTTCTGGAGTCATGCGCCCTCCATCTTCAAGCCAGAATGGCTTTCTGCAGCGGAAGGGCAAGGTGGCAGAAAGTGTGTCACCCCGGCAGAGAAGTCGCCTCTCTCATCTCTCTTCCCCTCCTTTTTCCACTCTCTCGCTCTCTTTCCCGCCAGAACAGCGCTCCTTGAAACCAGGGCATGCCCCCAGTGAACGACGCAATAGGCAGCTGCCACCCAATGGCCCTGGAATGGGTTACGGCTTAAAAAGAACATTCAGAGAAATAGCTGTAACCCAAAAACAGACTAGCAGTGTGTGCCCCCTATTTTGTTATTTGAGATGAAGTGACGATAGCTGCTGGCGAGGGAGGGCTGGGGCGGTTTGGGAGCACACTACGAGGCAGCCGGATCCTTGCCACAGGTCAGGAGGCTTGGGCAGGATACGAGACGTCACGGGGCTTCTCAACATTCCCTTTGTCAGACGTTTTTTATTTCAATTTTGTGTGGCTGTCAACAAACTGTATATGAATGCTCAGAGCCCACCCATACACCATGTACATATATCAGCCACAACATTAAAACCACCTGCCTAAAATTGTGTAGGGCCCACTCGTGCCAACAAAACCGCTCTGACCCGTGGAGGCATGGACTCCACAAGACCTCTGAAAGTGTCCTGTGGGATCTGGCACCAAGAAGTGAGCAGCAGATCCTTCAAGTCCTGTAAGTTGAGAGGTGGGGCCTCCATGGATCGGGCTTGTTGTTCCAGCACATCCCACAGATGCTCCATCGGATTGAGATCTGGGAAATTTGGAGGCCAAGACAACACCTTGAACTATATATCATGTTCCTCAAACCACCTCTGAACAAGTTTTGCAGTGTGGCAGGGCGCATTATCCTGCTGAAAGAGGCCATTTCCATCAGGGAATACCGTTGCCATGAAGGAGGGTACTTGGTCTGCATCAATGTTCAGGTAGGTGGTACTTGTCAAAGTAACATCCACATGAATGTCGGGACCCAAGGTTTCCCAGCAGAACATTGCCCAAAGCATCACTCGGCGTCCGCTGGCTTGCCTTCTTCCCATAGTGCATCCTGGTGCCATCTCTTCCCCAGGTTAACGACGTACATGCACATGATGTAAAAGAAAACGTGATTCATCAGACCAGGCCACCTTCTTCTATTGCTCCATGGGCCAGTTCTAACGCTCACGTGCCCATTGTCGGGGGTTTCGGCGATGAACAGGGGTCAGCGTGGACACTCTGACCAAACTGCGGCTACGCAGCCCCATACGCAGCAAGCTGTGATGCACTGTGTGTTGTGACACCTTTCTATCATAGCAGCATGAACTTCTTCAGCAATTTGTGCTACAGTAGCTGTTCTGTGGGATCGGACCAGACGGGCTAGACTTCGCTCACCACGCGCATCGATGAGCCTTGGGCGTCCATGACCCTGTCGCCAGTTCACCGCTTGTCCATCCTTGGACAACTTTTACCACTTCATACCAGGGACACCCAACAAGACCTGTCGTTTTGGAGATACTCTGACCTAGTTGACTAACCATCACAATTTATTCCTTGTCAAAGTCGTCAGATCCTTTCTCTTGCCCATTTGTTCTGCTTCCAACACATCAACCTCAACAACTGACTGTTCATTTGCTGCCAAATATTTCCCACCCCTTGACAGATACCAATGTAACGAGATGATCAATGTTATTCACTTCACGTGTCAGTGGTTTTAATGTTGTGCCTAATCTGTATATTCCGTATTTGAATATATTTATATACTGTAGATGAATTTTCATGATTGAGACAATTGAGACAATTATGCATACAGTAGTTGTCAATTACACACTTTAGTGGATCAGAAACACTTGGTAAAATCAAAAGAAAATCACATTTTTTATTTATGTTGGATATATTGGATATAATATAATTATATAAATATATAATTTACATAGTATAATTTATGTTATATATTATATTATTATATTAATATTATATTATATATTATAATATTTAATTTAATATTATATATGTATACATTTATAATATAATATAAAATAATTATATACATATAAACATATCAAATATATTTAAATATAAAATATATATGATTTACACAGTATATTCATATTTAAATATATATTTTCATATTTTCTTGGTATACTTTGTGCAAATGACCTTAACACAAAGGCAAAAAATATAAAATAAATAATACGGGAAGTGAACATGTATGGGCATGAGTTATTAAGGTATTGAGACCTATTCTCTGGCCGTCTGGAGTATGAAGTATATTTCCTCACCAAAACAATGGACCTTGCTCTGATGCGCGGTTGAAGAAGGGGACAAGGATCGTTCGTGCCTGGAAGTCACGGAAATATTATAAACCAGAAATGCCAAAACGCTAACTGAAACCAGAGTTATCAGAAAGAGAGAAGGGGGACGGTTGACAACAAAGCATCTTTTACATGGGGTTTTTGTGGAGAGGAGGGAAAAAAACAATAACTGAATGACTGCTTTGTTCACATTACATTCTTCTCCCCTGGGAATATGACAGTCAAACAAAAGGCTCGATATGTGTGTGTGTTTGTGTGTGTGTGTGTGTGTGTGTGTGTGTGTGCGTGTGTGTGTTTGTGTGTTTTTGTGTGTGTGTGTGTGTGTGTGTGTGTGTGTGTGTGTGTCGACACTCACATGTGGTTAAGTCCATACATACACATCATTTGCTTTCACAGCAAAACCCCAGTTCAACACCAAAGCGAGGACGTTCTCATTCCCAAGTTCTCACTCCCCTCGAAGGCAAAAAAAAAAAAAAAAAAAAAAAAGCAAAAAGCAAAGGACTGACTCTTAAGATTGATGGTGAGATAACCCATATAAGATGTGTCTTGTTGGAAGTCCACACTCCATGCCTTAAACAGGGACACTCCATCAAGATTTGAAGGTGAGGAATAAGGTGAGGTCTGAAGTGAATCAATAGCTCGGCTGGTTGGAGCGGTGGCCGGCTGCCAGAGAGACTGACATTCCCAATGTGTCTTCTTCTGGACATCAAGGAGGAGCCGCCAGTCCCTTTTTCAAAAAAGATTCCTCACGGCGCACGACCTTTCAAATTCAGGTCATGTTAGTCCTTTATATATATATAAATATATAATATATATTTATATATATATATATATTTTCTTTTTTTGGGGGCTGATTTAAAGGGACCCACCCAAACCAAGGGGAGAAACCGTTACTTATCAACTCATGTTTTCCCCCCTTTTCCTCAACAACTAAGACCGGTTTTTGGCAGATCTACCCCGGCGCTGACGACTGTGAAACGTTAAAGTCTGAGGAATCTCATTAATATGGCTTCTGAGTGACCTCATAAAAGAGGAAGAAAATCCCAGGGAAATGTACCGAGCGTCTGAGACAAATAAATCCGGTGCAGTGGAAAGGGAGATAAGGGATGCGGGGAGAGCGATAAGTCGGGGGAGGGCGGGAGTGAGAGATCTCCACGCCGTGTAGAGGCGGCGGGGTAGGGCACTGTCATGGCGGCGTGTCTTGCGAGGGGGCCTCAGCCTTTGGCTCTCCGTGCATTTTAACACGCCATAAATCACTCTCCCAGGCCCCGGCACTGCGTTACGTGAATGATATATTTTATTTACACTATAGAGGAAAAACACACATGCTCCTTATTAATCATCTCCCACCTTTAATAATGAGTCAACTTCCACTCATTCATCACCACTTCCAAAGCCATGCCTGCAGAGAAATAGAAACTAGAGGGGAAGGGGGGAAGGGGGTGGAGGGGGTGCATTGAAAAAGAGGAAGGCAAAACAACCTAACTAAGGTGAGGTGGCTGAGGGGAAAAATGAGGATATGCGGGAAAAAAGAAGGAAAAATGCGTCGGCACGCAATTGTCACGTTCTTAAAGCATTAGAAGCCCGACACCGTAACGTGGCTGAGCGTGGAGTTTTATTCGCGGGATTTCGGCTATTTAGTTTGTCACTCTTTGAGGGTAAAATACCTAAATGACATGAGAACTTTTCTGCCCGCTGACATGTTTATACAAGCGAGCTTCAGCGCCATTACTCACTCTCTGCCCGTCTCCCTTTAGAAGTCTCCTCTAATGACGGAGCGGGAGCAGAACCGCAGCCCCTATGACACGGGTGTCACAGAAATCTACCACGTTCGCCGATGCATTACTGTCAGGGCTCATCAAAACGAGACGCACCAGTCTCAACCTTTCTCCACCCACCCCCCACCCCCGCCCGCTTAAAAAAAAAAATAAAAGAGAAAAAAGACGTGCGCTAAACGATAGCTGATTCCCAACTCTTTGGGCTTAAAATAGTTTCGCACCCCCGCCCCTCCTCCACCTATTGTAAATCTAGTCGGATACGGTGCCATATTTCTGGGCGATCCCTCACGTTTTGAAATGATTTAGAGCAATCCGTCTTAACGGCAGTCACTGAAAGTTATACTTTGCAGTGTACGGTGTCTTTGGAACTCGTCCAAATCACACAAGAGAGAGGGCGAGGGAGCTGTTGGACATATCATCGGCACCGGCCGGCACTGTGGGAAACGTTGTCGAAAACCGAGACAATAAATGGCAGCGGGCGAATGAAACCTCCCTGCAGGAATTCCAGTTCCTGCAATGAGGAGAGAGCGGGTCATGTGAAAAAAACGGAAGAAAGTCATGTTTTAATGGACATTTTGCTGGCCAACAGTTGAAGAATTAGTTTTCCCCAAACGCTAGATAGTCAGTTACCATCAGCTTTAGATGGAAAACACAGAGAGTCGGGATGTGAGATTTGCAAACTAACAGTTTGTAGTGAACAACTTTTTCCAATGACTTAGGAGTCAGGACTCACTCTGGCAAAAGAGTGCATCTTCCACTCAAACTGAAAGTGATTACCGAGGACTAAATTAGTCGGAGGCAAATATAAAAAGGCCAAGGCATTTGGCAGAATTCATATTGAACGGTTTCTGAGATTTATTTGGAGAGAATTAGGCTTAAGGAGTTTCTGGGATCCACAGGTTTGCATTCTTACGGCTAAATAAATCATTTTGACGGAAGGAAATGATTCCTGCGAGAATTCCAGTCGGGACTCGGAGCCAAACCGACTCTTCCGACTCTCGTTCATCGTATTCCCTCGTTCACTGGGCTTTACACCGACCAAATCGAAGAAAGGAAGAGTGGGGGAAAAAAATGCAACAACTCTTTTTACTGAGTGAGCGCTCAAGAGCCGAATCTGAAAAACGAATCAAAACTTTCATCACTGAAAAGGAGAGAACTGTATTCCTTGACGCCAACAGCTGGTGCTTTCCCACCGAGGTTTTTGGGGGAGTATTATTTCACAACGCAAACCTACAGCACATAACGCAGGCTGTATTTTGAACGTGTGTGGGTTTTATCTTTTCTTTTTTTTTTACTTCTCTTTAGATACTGTGAGGGTGTTATTTTACAATAAGCTTTCCTTAAATACCCGACACCGGGGTCGATTTTTTTCCCCCCCCGACTGCTTTTACTCACGATTTGCGCACCGCACCGTGTCCTACATTGCAACGCTCTGTTTAATTTCCCGTTTTATTTGGTTTCCATGCACGCCGCCTGTCCGCGGCTTAAAATAATTGAAAAGGAGAAAATAGTTGTCTTTTGATTATTTTATAGATAGTAGCCTGTCTTCGGTAATGGCTTGGATCTGCTCAACGGAAGAGGCGCTGCTCAGGCTTAATGAACCAGGAAAAAGGTCATTACAAAACAGCCATATCCATTTTTGAGTGAGCTATAGTGATCATAAAGTGAGTGGGAAAAGTAATAGAAATAAGATTTAGCGCCGGGTCCTGCTAATGTGTGCAAAGGGGGTTAACTGCTGTGTTTAGCAACAAACCGAACTTCTGCTCCAATCGTTAAAGGTGGAGGTGTCTTTTATTGTCCCGCCAGAAAAGACTACGTCTCATCTGCATAGCGTCGATAAATATGGTTTTATGAAGGAGCGTATATATGCGATGGCAGGCTGAACAATGAAGGTTATTTCAACCACACACTCTACAATAATAAACAAAGAACAGAAACATACACTCCTCTGTTTAGTATCTGTTTATGGACCAGATATTCCATTGCACCATAATCTTTTCCTTCCATTTAACAGCATCTGGATAATGCAACCAAACCCCCCAAAAAGTCCCTCCAGCCAAATCTTCACCTCCACAGTGATACAGAATCAATAAATTACCACAAACAAATTTGTGTTCTCCCTATCGTCTTTTTCTTTCTTCCTTTTCCCTAGATTTTCCTGACATTTTTCCTCCCATTTTCAGACAAATGATATATCGGAATCTATGAGCCCATAATCCTATTAATAAAGCTCTCTTGTCCATGTTACATTTATTTTCCTTCTAATCTTTTTCTTGCCCACTTTCCACTTTCCTCTCTCTCTCTCTCTCTCTCTCTCTCTCTCTCTCTCTCTCTGTCCCTTGGCTGACCTCCGTGTGCAAGGCTGAGAGAAATTCAGATTGATACCAAATATAATAGTCACTGTGGGTTTCATAACAACGGGTGTGATGGTGTGATCCGGGGCGGTCGAGGCCGGCCGATCATGTGAGCCGCCCTCACTCGGGCAGGACGGACCTCTTTTTCGGCGATGTTGGTCCATCCGACGTACTCGACCTCAGTGTCTAATTGGGACTGCTGCACATTACTACTCGACTGAAATATGTCTTGAGTTGAGAAATAAGGAAGTGAAGCTGTGGCACGTGTGTAAAGAGCTTCCAGATGCAGCAGATCATAGAGATGAATGACCCAATCATAGAGAACCCTGTGTGGCAGTGGGGAGTGGTTTTGGCGGCATCTGCAGGTGGAGAGAGCCAGCACCGGCAACCAAAAGGGGACTCACCTGCAGGAGATTGAGGTGATTAGCAGAGTGTGTAAAGGCTGCTGTATTTTTCACCTCTCTCCTGACAGTGAGGCTGGTCTCCCGCTCCAGAGAACACATTGCAAATATTTTTTAATACGTCATGGCTATTCGTAAATAAATGCCCAGTAATGTTGGTTTTCATTATAGGTGCCTGCTGGTCTATCGCACCACTAGGTAAAGATAAGTGGACTTGTTACAGTGGCGTAGTCGGCAGGATCGATGGATAGACGAATCTCCACTAGGGCTTCGTGGCCTAGTGGAGGTATTGGAGGAGATCCGTGCGGCCCAGCAGCCGAAGCAGGGCCAGGCTGCTCAGGAGACGCCAGATCCAGGAGCTCCACCAGCAACTATAAGCGCTGCAGGTGCAGGATGAGGAGCTGCACAAACTGAGACCGGAGGGCCTGAGCCTCGGGTGCAACCTGACCCAGCTGGAGCTCAGCGTGGAATGGCTGAACTAGGAGAACGTCGGGATGGAGCGACTGGATCCGCCCAACCTGTCCGACGGGATCCTGTGCCGCCGCCCCACCAGCCGGGAATCGCTCGTCACCCTTCCACTTCACCTTCCCCCTCAGAGCCCGAAGGGAGGCGGACACTCGCCATTGGTCCAGCTGTCATCTGGGTCAGCATCAGCCGCCCAGCCGTCATTGGGGTCAGCGGTTCAGCCATTGCCAGCGTCAGCGCCAGCAGCCCAGCCGTCGCCGGGGTCGGCGGTCCAGATGTCGCCAAGGGGGAGCCGCCTCAGAGGTGTTACTAGGATTTTATCTTTGGGTTGGCATTTGTATTATTTGGGTGGGCAACAACAAAAATGTTACTTTTCCTAAATAGAGTACATAAACAAGGGCGTAGTTCAATTTCGAAAACGGGGTAAGAGAGTGACTGAAAAAGCATGGGTCTCTTTTGTTTTATTCATTTATCTACAACATCTACAATAAAAACATATCTGTTTTGTTTGGAGAAACTGTTTTCACTGAGGGATCCCTGCTCTGATCGCCAACCCTATTTTTATTTTTTTGAAAGGTTAAAAATACGGGAGATTGGCGGGAAAATATTCAAACGGGAGGACAGCGGGAGAGAAGGGTAAAATACAGGAGAATTCCGGGGAAAACGGAAGGGTTGATTTTTTTCAGAGTTTTAATTGGATGAGCAGATGATTCCTCTGGGTGGGCAATGCTTATCTTTGTCTGGGCAACGCCCGCCCAAGCTCACCCGTAGACACGCCCCTGCACCCAGGGAGCACCCACAACCCCAGTTTTATTTCCCCATTAATTTCCCCACAAGAGCCCATGCCATGGCCTCACCCCTCTCTCCCTTCCTCCCTGCAGGGCCCAGCCTCAGCGTCCTCTGCTTCAGACTGACAGGGGGCCCGCTTAGACGCCAGGACAGGTGTGCTGGGAGGTGTGTCCACAAGAAGTGTCCCCTGATGGAGGTAGGACAAGCCGTCCGGGTTGTCGGCAAGCCGGTCCTCTCCCCGGTCCGGAAGGGACCTACAGTATAACAGTAAATATACAGGGGGTACACACCAGGCTGTGTTGGATTCGGCTATACGCAGTCCCTGATCCACCAGCGTCTCGTTCGACCTTGGCCACAGGTGGATGCATTGTGGGTGAGGATAAGGTGAGGGCATGGGGATATTCACGAGTACCCAGTAGTGGATATTCACTGTGAGGGGGAAAAGCAGAGAGTGAAGGCTGAGGTTAGCTCCTGCCTCACACGGCCCCTGTTACGATGGACTGATTGACCGGGGTTTAATAGGCTAGTAAGGGAGGGTGTGTTCATGACTGGTGGAGACGTGTGAGTGGTGTGCGGTACTCAGTGGAGATGCAGGGTCGTTTGATGCAGGTGAGGGGGCAAAGCCAGAGGGGCCTCGAGGGAGAGCACACAAGCTCTTGGGGTCAACCCCATGGCAGATTTCCCGCTCCAGCAGTCGCGTGATGACACCCTGCATTCAGCCTTTGATCATGTGATGAAAATTGATGGTCAACCGGTGTCCATTCGCGTAGCTCCCACTCACCTGTACTTCTGCGTAATCCAGGATAAACTGTACAGAGTGAGTCGTGACAGTCAAACAGAGGAGGAGGTTATGCAATTGTTCCCGAAATCTTGTTTCCCGGAATCCCGAAAGAGATGCTGACCGGTCAAGCACTTAATTTATGTCACGTGCACTCAGGGAACTGTCCCAATTGTTGGGTGTTCGTGCCATTCGGACCAGCATGTCCCAGACAGATGGTCTGGTGGAACGGTCCAATAAAAAGCTGAAGAACATGGTTGGTAAGTTCGTTCACGAGGATAGATGAAACTGGGATAGGTGGTTGGACCTTCTGTTATTTGCAGTGCGGGAGGTTCCCCAGGCCTCCACGGGATTTTTTTCCCTTTGAGCTTCTCTTTGGTAGAAAGCCCAGGGGTGTGTTGGACCTGCTTAAGGAAAGCTGGGAGGGAGGTCCAAGCACGAGTAAAAATGAGGTTCAGTACATCCTGGACCTGAGTCTCCACACAGTTGTCACAGGAGAATTTGCTACGGGTGCAGCAACGTGGTCACACAGCGGGTGGAGGATGTTGATTATGAGGTTGTACGCTCGACAGGGGAGTCAAAGTTACCACCCAAATTTACCACCTCAGCCTCCTAAAAGCAAAGCGAGAGGCAGCCCAGCCTTTTTCCTGTCTCTCTTGGTGTACGTGTTAAAATAAATAATAAAAATAATAATCTATATAAAGGGAATGTTAATTAATGATATGCACCACCATGTTGCTGTGACGTCAGGTATGTTATCTTTGTAAAATCGGGCGCGAGCGAGCACATATTTATTTCCACTTCAAGCACTGGTATACAGCACATCAATCAAAATTGAAATGAAAAAAATAGTTAAGTAATGCAACATGTAGAGTATAAAGTATAGATGTTTTAAGTACTTGAAACATGCACTTAAGTAACAAAAGTACTTTCGTAGTAGTTTCCACTACTTAACAAATCACACCCACATCACATCACACACGATCACCACACACATAACACACACCAGCCAAATAGACCCCAAAACCGCTGTACATCATTTTCCCTGATATTTCCTTAATTCCATTGCAAAAAGCCCCACAAAATCTCCACTAGCTTTTCAAACTCCTAATACAAAATTGCTACCAACCAAGGGTTTGGGAGCGCGGACGTGAAAGCAGCGTGCACATCGGTATCTCTCCTCAGAAGATGGAGTGTGATGGTTCCACTCAACTCGTCATAATCCTGATGGAAACCCTTGTCGTACGGCTTCCCCCGTAATGGTTTACGGGACGGAGCATGAGCCGCACAGGCACTGCCCCGCCATCTTCTTCAACCCCCCCCACCCCCCCCCACCCCCACCCCCACCCCCACCAAATAAAAAAATTCTGCCTTAAACCCGTCAGTTCCACGACCAAATCCAAATGAATCAATCCCAAACTAGACTTCCTCCCCCAAAAAAAGCCTTTGCCACCCCATCGCCGCCATCCCTGCCATCCCAAACAGACTGTGGCACAATGGGGATCTGGCCGTGCCTTAGGTGTGTCATCAAGCAGCTTTAGATCAGTTTGGGGCAAACACAACAATTTGGGACGCGTGAGGAAGGTGGCGTGGGTGTGAGATCACCGTTTAGGATTTAGGTAAGATGGTCGGTTTCTGCTAAGCCCTGTAAAGGAGGGAATGGGAATTCAGAGGGAAACGGGGGGAGAAAAAGGGGAAACGGAATGTCACAGGAAATATTACAAGTTAAGAAAAGAGCAGGTAATTCACAAGTTACAAAAAAACGTGGACCAACATTAAGTATACATATGCCATTTGATGAGTTTTTATGAACTGTTTTGCAATTTATTTGTATTTTCGTCTTTTTTAATAGCTAAGATATGCATTCCAAAATACATTAAACTCAATCGGTGGATACTGACCAAATCAAAACGTCACAATATTTTTATACCTCTGTGCAGATCATTTGGCGATATTTTGGGGCGACTATTGGTGCTTTCATGAGATATTTCCAGACAACAATAAATTTGAGAAACAATCATTAGTTATGTGGATATTACAAGCAAGCGTGTAGAAGCATTGACTAGAACAGCTAGAACAGTCTATGGCTCTCAGGAAATTGCATTATTGCGTTATTTTACTGTAATGCAGCTGATATTACGGGCTCTAACGGAGTGCTTGTATCCATATTACGTCCTATAGGCGAAACAAAAAATCTAAAATATATTTTGTGTATTTGTTTTTTAATGACTCAATAAATGCAATAAGGGGAAACAGTCCCAGCGGGTAAAAAAAACGACATTTGTTCATGTCTCAAAACATGATAACACCGCAGAACATTATTTCTATATTTCGAGGCCTCATGATACCATGCAAATTAAAGGAAACCATAGAAGCCGTCGGAGTCGCAGAGTTGTCGGCCGACGCGTCAGCCGATTTTTTAAAAGTGCTGCGGCGATGAAGGAGTGAGTGAAAAGTTTAAACGCGGCTCTCGCCCGCCCGCGTAATGTGTCGTGACTGATAAAACATTTCCTCTTGGTTCAGAGGGCTGATGGAGGAGCCCCGGAGGCAGGGGCCCTCCTCTGCCCTTTAAACCGCCGCCTCACGCTTTGGATTTGCTGCTCACCATGCACACATTTGTAAGAATGAATAAATAAATAAAGACGGAAATACAAATGCAAAGAGTTGGGAAGAGAAATACAATATTATATAACATTTCTATATAAAATATTAAGAATTATTTACCATATATAAAAGGAAGTAAGTAAGCGCAAATTCTATTATTTCTATAGGAAATAATCCAAATAAATACAAATAATAATATAAATTATTATTATGATTAATAATAATAATAATAATTATTATTATTATTATAATAAAAAAATTAACAACAATAATAGATGAATATTCATAAAGATATCTAAAAGATATTTAAAAAAAAATGAAAAAACACACACACACACACATACACACACACACACAACACAGATAAAACCTCTCAGAACCGACTTCATTGTTATATTTCACAAGAGGTGAGCAGAAGGACACTACAAAGGAGGAGAGTTGCCTTCGATTAAAAAAAAAAAAAAAAAAAAAAAATCTAATAGGCAATTTACATTCAAATTTCTCTGCGTTCTCTTTGTACTGTGTGGATTTAAAGGAGTAAGGGCCTCCTCTGCACGCCCGGCATGCGGTCGTCCTCCCATTCGAACATCAGTCTCTATGAAGCCCCCCCGCCTGCCGCCGTGGCCTTTCATCCTCACCTTTAAGAGCAGCCAATCAGACGCGGGCGCAAGCCAAACCGCCCAAACACCGGCTCTCATTAAAATATCTCCAGCAGAAAGCCGAGGGAACCGAACCGCCGCATTAGCCTCTCCACTAACGCGCGGCGGAGATCAAATCGCGGGTATGTGCGACAGCGAAAGGGACACGGCCTGCTCTCGAAAAGACCTGAGGACTCCAGCGGCGCGACTTTGAAGACGTCGGGCGTTCGGCGTCGACACAGACACGCAGGCAGACAGACAGACAGACAGACAGATAGACAGGTGTCTGTGGTCAGGCCACTAATGAAGATGTAAGGGGGAGTGGGCGGATGAGCATCTGCTCTGAACCGAACGCCCGAGTCGCTGCAGTCGTTCGGGGGGGGGGGGGGGGGGGGGGGGGGGGCGAAAAAAGGTGTCCAGATGTGTTCTTTGATGGCTGCCTGTGTCAAAAGCCATTCAAACGGCTCCGCGGTGCCGTTTATCCGCCACAGATTTTAATATTGCAGTCAGAGCCGCTCACCTTCGTCCTCGCAGCCAATAAATGAGACATCAGAGTCACATTCAGGGCCGACATGTCGAGAAAATCAGAGTGCACCGCGAGGGCACGGTTGTCAATTTTTGGCAAAAGAAAAACAAGGCTGTCATTGCAGGGACAAAGTGATGAGATGTCAAAATAAGTTGTGGGAATATTTTAGCCCGGTAATGTTTTGCTGGAAATTTGCGATAACTACTGTATATATTTATTCATCAAGGGTATGGTTTTTATTATGTTGTTCCTAAAATTAAAAGTATGATCTACATACAATTAACTACAGTGGATATTGTTATGATTAATTAATTTAATTTAATTTAATTAATTTAACAATTATTTAAAAAAATATATTTTTATTATTTTTGACAGTATGAGAAATAATACGACAATTATTTCAGCTGTTGGTATTTTAGCTTAGGTCTATATTGATATGCATAGGTGGAGTCCATTGTCCCAAAAGTTATTTCTCCGCTGAAAGCCTTTTATAAAGATATAATGACAAAGGATGAACAACCTAACTCATTACTTTAACAATGGGACATCTCTCTCTCTCTCTCTTTGGAGAATAAAGGGAGTCAAAAAAATCTACAATCCCCATAAAACCCCAACTTTACCACATATAGAACCATCCACCTTGCGCGCGTCGTTAATGTCGATGAATTCACCCATTGAAGTCATAAAACCAAGGCATGTATACTCTACGTCACAACGTATTTCAGGTACTGTGGTTTAACAACTACTTCTATCCAAAAACGACCCAAATATTTAACAGCACCACAAAAGCGACCCGTTCTCCCACAGCGCCCGCCGTGCTTTTGTGGCCTCCATTAGAGGGGACGTCGCTGAGCGATTCGGCCTCACGAGCGCGTGTGACGCCTGGTGGTCACACTCTGCCCGGGGGGCCCCCGGGGCCCCGCACTGTGTCATCCCCCGCCCCTTAATAAAGCGCAAAGCCGCCTCGCGAGAGCGGACGGAAAGTTATGGAAAATATCTCTCACCCAAGGACGCAGCGCCAGATGTGCTGAGACTTATGGGAGCAATCATAGGTGGCCAAGGCTCTGGTGTGGGCCTTATTAAGTTAGGCCACAATCCAGCACCTTCAACTTATTAAGCTGTCAAGAGTTTCAGTGATTAAAACCAAAGAAAGGTCAGTAGCAGACCTTAGGCATTGTGCAGACCCTGATATTTGCTTTCGGGCCCCCAGACCTAATGAAGAAGTTTTACTTGATACACGCAGGGGAGAGACTGAAAGGAACTAGGTCTTTTGAGGTAATTTTTTTTTTTTTTTCTGTCCAAGGCTTTTCATCCTGGAAGTCTTGTAAAAGTGTCTAGTATTCGGAAATTTTTCCTCATCGCCCCCGTTCCTTTTCTTTCCTTTCTCTCTCTCCTCTTTCTGCTCGCTCTTCTTCTTCTTCTTCTTCTTCTTCGACTCCTTCCTTTTCACTTTTGTCTTTGTGTTCCTTCCCCCGCCCCCTTTTACGTATCCTCACGGAATCCCTTAAAATTAATTTAATCCATGACAAAGAGGCAGTTAAATAGGGGGGAGATAGAGAGTAATAGAAGGGGAGAATAAGTGGAGGAGTCGGAAACCGGGGCTCACGGTGTGTGCTGTTTGGCGCGGCGCTGGTGCCCCTATTCAGCAGTTTTGCATAATATCAGCATGTGTGGGGATCAAAGGGAGCAGGTTAATGGGATGGGGGGGTGAGGGGATAATTACAGGGAGGGGACAGGTCGCGGAACGGCGGGCCGAGGCGGGGCCAGCCGCGCTAATATGCTCCCATTCTGCTGACAGCAGGAATCCCGCGTCTGCCATTGGAGATTAAAAAAGAGGAGACGGTATGGAGAGGGAGAGAGAGAGAGAGAGAGAGAGAGAGAGAGAGAGAGGGGAGGGAAAGAAAAAACAATCTTGGTAAGTTTATTGAGAACTGTCAGGGGCGTCCCTCAGACGCTCTGGGCCGATGGCCGGCCGCCGCAGATTTATCCCCCGCCACCCCCTTGTCACAGCGGATGATGATGTCATCCGGAGACAGGAAAGTGGCAGATTCGCGTGACAGACAAGGCGCGGTGGAGAGAACGAGAGGAAGGGGTGGTAGAGATAGCGAGAGAGAGAGAGAGAGAGAGAGAGAGAGAGGGGAGATGAGAGGCTAAGTTCGGCAATAGGGCCAGGGTTCAGGGATTATAGCCCCCGGGCTCGGAATCAATCACGCTGGGGCAAGGTGCGGAGGGTGGGGGCGGGGGCGGGGAGGGTGGGTGAGGCGGGACGGAGAGAACATCGGCGGGCTTTATTTATTTTTTTCTGTTTTTTTTTTTTTCCTTTTCGACGAGCGCCGCTCGGTCGCACTATTTCAATTTCGGCCCTCGCTGAGAGACGCGGCGTGTCATCCATGTCATCCTCGTCTCCCGCGTGTCTGGACATCCCCCCAACCCCCCCCCCCCCCCTCACTGTTTTTTATACTTTGACTCTGCCTCTGTTGCTCGCCGTCCATCCACCTACAGACACCTGAACAGGTGGAGCAAAAAAAGAAAAAAGTGACCATGCCAGAGGCCTCAGTTCCACTTGGGAATCCTAATGCCGACATGCTTTTGACACTTTGTGGAGTCTGCATCATTAGTAGGATACGGGGGTGAAACGCCGCAGAGAGGCCGGCGAAAGAAGGAGAGGATTACAAAAAGAGAGAGAGAGAGAGAGAGAGAGAGAGAGAGAGAGAGAGAGAGAGAATGAGAATGAGGGAGCATAAAAAAGTGTATCAGTCCGAGTTCAAAGCGTGCCCTTGACTTCAGAGAAAGATAAAGGGAGACAGCGAGAGAGAGAGAGAGAGAGAGAGAGAGAGAGAGAGAGAGGGAGAGCGAGTGGTCTGTTTTGGCAATGCACTTCAGGGCAATCCAGGAGCAGAAAATTGTAAACGACAGATATGTAAAGCGGACGGGGTCGCGCAGAGTTCTGCCGGGTCTCCGAGGAATTACAGGAAGCTAATTGACACCGCAAAGATGATCGAGTTTGAGTGCGGCAAAGTATCGGCGTCTCTGAGACCGAGGAGGGAGCGCCGCTGGTCAGAGGTGAGAACGCAGAATAAATACTGTATGTTCGACAACGACGAGCCAGGGGAGAAGGTTAGTACTGCGTGACGCAGGGTGATGCCTGTCAGGCTATTGAATTGGAAGGAATGCGTACTTCTATCGCAGAAGTAACGTCTTGGATTGACGCTCTGCTGGTGAAATTAATACAGGAAGTAATGCTGCATTCCATTGAAGTCGGAATTCTGAAAAACCCAACGTCTTACTCGGAAAAGCGCAAAGGAACAGCCATTGAAGTCGGAATTTCGAGTACGTCACTCGGGTCTGAGCTTTTTGCTGCTAGCGGAATAAACACTTGAAAAAACAAGCCACCAGGTTTACTGTGGACCTCCATGTTTTACCAAACAGAAACAACGGAACACATTTAGCGCTAAAGCGGGGACTACCGACGAGGCATCTCTGATTTCCGAGTTTCACTTGAACGCAGCATCAATTATCGTGTTTTTTTTCCCCACACTTTAAACGTCAAATAAAGTTAAGGTCCGACGGGTATGAAAGTTAAAGATGGTCAGCGGCATTATTTGGTCCGTTGGCTTTGCAGTACACACAATAAGATGGAGGTGAACTTTTTGTTAACTTCACCGATGGTCTGTGTAATGGAACTTCAAGGACAACCTGGCGACGCGAGGCTGACGGCAGAGCCACAGGTCTGGGATCAGCATTTCCTACAGATATCATAACCGTGGCTATAATTACCTCAATGACAGATCTCGCCTCGGTATAGATCAACTCCCGGGACCCGCCTCCGTCCCGCGCTATTCGGACTGTGACTCCCGGCGACGTCTGTTTTAAACCTGCCCCTCCTGTCCGTGTTGGCCGGCCCTCCCCAACGGTTTAGTCACATGTCGCTCCGCCATTATCATACGTCCTCCAAACCAAAGACACAGATGTGTGATGACTGTCTTGGTCGACCTGAGGACCGGAGGCTAAATGAGAGCTTGTCTGCGTCGGGCGGGGCGGGGGAGAAAACCCTGTTCCAACCTCTCGTCTCTCCCCGGTGCCCTCTGTGGATTCCGTGCCCTAAATAGCGATGTTTTACCCGGGGCTTACTCCTTCCTCTCTGCAACCCGCTCCCCTTCTCCCTGGCATCCCAGAAGGAAAAAAAAATAAAAAATAAAATAAAAAAAGAAAGTGTTTAAAATTACCTGGGTGAGAGGGGTTACTTTGTAGAATTTGCCAGTGAGAGAGAGAAAAAAGAATAATAATAATAAATAAAGAAATAAGTCGATTTCGCTGTTGACAAAGCTGGAATATTTTGAAAGCGAACAGACGGGGACAGCGCGGCGGAGAGGATCCGCACAAAACAAGAATGTTTAGCCGCTCTCGCTCGGAGCCCGCATTATGCTGACTCTGCTGTGATTCAAGTCAAAGACTTCTGGCAGAACAAAAAAGAGTTACTCAGCCTGTAGCTATCCCAACAGGAGCCAGGAGTGAATAACAATGTGCCAGCGCCAGCCTCCCGAGCACCGCCCGAGCTACACCGCTGGCTGCCGTCGCACCCGGCTCCCCCCCACGCTCCCTTCCATCGCGCTCGCGAGGAGGAGAAAAGAAAAGAAGATAGGGAGAAAAAAAAACAAAAAAAAAAAACGAAAAACAAGCGAAAAACTCTTATCCGTCTATCTTTGTGATCAGTTACACACTCATTATGTCCGATCCATCAACATTGTGGAGAGCTTGAACGCTCTCCTTCCCCCCCTCCGCCTAATAGTTCCCAAGATAAACTCAACTGCAGTTGAAAGCTCCAGTTACCTGAAACAAATTGCCTCAAGAAATCTGAACTCGCTAGTCTGCAAATGTAAAAAAGAAAAAAAGAGAGAGAGACATACAAGAGCTTCAAAACATTAAAGCACACAATACTCCTGTGTTTTCCTTGAATTGTCCGCTTTTAAAAAAAATAAAGAAAGAAGGAATAAAGTAAAACAAAAAAAAGAAAAAGAAAAAAGGAAAGGAACCCTGTAGTCTGTGTGTGCATTCACGTGGAGCTTGCGCTTCGGGCAAAAAATAAAAAATAAAAATGTTGCATTTTCTTTTTTTTACCCCCACACACACAGACACACACACACACACACACAGACACGCACACACACGCACACGCGCACACACATTGCTGCGGTATGAAAAGAGCTTTGACACAACAGTGAGATGGAGCCTCTCCGTGTGTTTGAATGTAATATGTTTCAAACGTAAGCAACATGGTTTTCATTACGGATTCACGTTCTGCGGAGATAAGAAGTGAGAGGGGGGCGTTCAGAGCGCAGCCTGCTGCGACACACAGAGCGTTAATGTCGTTTCATTTGGCAGCTTGGAATGAATTACACTGTACAAACCTGACAATGGGTAACAAGAATGTGTATAATAAAGAAACAAAGCGCGATGGGTGTGCTAGGCCGAGCTTGGTGGGAGAAAAAGTAAAAAGAAAAGTAGAGCATAAAATATAGACAACCCACATAGGCATATACAGTTTACAGTATACATATATATGTATACTGTATATATTCATATACAGTGTATATATATACTCTCTATATATATATATATATATACACTGTATATATATACAGTATATATAAACAGTATACTGTATATAGACAGTATGTATACAGTGTATATATATATATATATATACTGTATATATATACTGTATGTATATAGATATATATATATATATAGAGAGAGAGAGATAATATCTATATACAGTAGTGACATAAGACTAGATATCGTCAGGGATTTTGGTTATTGTAATATCGCAATACAGAGTTAAATGTTGTATTACAGGCTGTATTACGGTAAAGTACAGCAATACTAAAATGAATAGACTCCTCTTATCAACGCTTCTACATGCTTGGTCATTATATCTAATATCAAAACCTCATGAAAGCACCAACAGTGACCGCAAAATATTGTCTCATTATCGATATTCAGGTATTCATCACATATAAATTGATCTAAAATGGTTTTGTTCCCCTTTTTTTCTATGCCCCCCCCCCCTCCCCTTCTGTCTCCCCTTCTTCTATCCTGTGTCTCCCCGCTGCTTGGGCCTGTGCTTTTTGAGGGCTTATCCAAGCCTGTGAAGCCCGGGTTTTTGCCCTCTGCAGCCAAAACCTGCAGAGGGCTCCCCACCGGGATAAGAAGATAGAGGGCTTCTGCCAAGAACACTGCTTACATCGACCCAAAGAGCAGGTGCACACAGAGATGTCTCAATAAGTCAGAGGCCGAGACACACACACACACACGCACACGCACACGCACGCGTGCACACACACACACACACACACACACACACACACACACACACACACACGCACACACGCACACACGCACACGCACACATGCACGCGCAAGCGCACGCGCACGCGCGCACACAGAAACGCTCTTTAATACATCAGAGCGGTGTGAAATAAACCCACCGAAGGTTGGCAAAAAGCCGTCAATGCCAGGACGATATTTGTTCAAGGTTTAAAGTTGTGGTTAGTCCTGCCCACTTATGGTAAAACAACCTTCAAAATTTCCCAAGGAAATAGGATTTTCATGTTATTCTCCGAGCATTTTGCTCATCGGAACCCCGCGCATTAGTTTATCGTGGGGCAAAGATGTTCATGCGTTATTCTCCAAGGCTGTAACACGGGATTTTGGCAGCTCTCGCCTCCGCTGGAGAGAAAAGAGGTGGTAGAATATATTCCCTCATTCATTCGAGGAAAAAAAAAAGAAACATAATATAAGATACAAACACTAACAATTGGAGTAAAGATTGGAGTTCATGGTGAGTTCAGCTCGGGGAAGGCCAGCGCACGGGGGGAGAGCGGGGTGGTGCTGGGTGGGGTGGGGGTGGGGGGGGGGGGTGGTATTACGCTCCATCTCTTCTTCTCTTAGCTTATCTTCTTTTTCTTTCACACCCCTTCATCCCTCCCTTCTTCCTACGAACTTCCTCCGATGTATCGCTAAAATGATTAGCTGCCCGGCAATCCCCCCCACCCCGCCGCCACCCCACTCCACCCCCCCCCCGTCCAAATCAGCTTTGAACTGGTCAGGGCAGACTTATCACATGACGGTCAGTCCCCCACGCCGTGCTGGCAGGTGAGGGCCCCGCATTACGGCTTGCATAATTCCCCAGATGGGTGCGATGAGTTCACAGCAGCTTTAGCAGCAACCAAATTGTGTGGGGGAATGCTGACACATAATCGTTTTGGAGTGTGTGTGTGTGTGTGTGTGTGTGTGTGTGTGTGTGTGTGCGTGTGCGTGTGGGAAAACATTGCACACAAACCCGGGCATAAAGGGGCAAACGTCAACACGTCCCGGCCACACAAGCGTACTTGTGTCGATGAAAGTACTCGTGCTTTCCCAAGTAGTTTAGTTTAGTTTCACACACACACACACACACACACACACACACGCGCGCTTGCATACCCGCACACGGCCCGTTCCCCCCACGTGTGCAGAGGTGAGGAAGACAGAACGAGGTCAAACACGACGGCCGGCGGGGGCTCTTGTTTCCCTGACCGTTGAGATTGTCCCGGGTTCATCACTCCAAACAGGCTGAAACAGCAGGAGAGGGATCTGCTGCCGAGCCGAGCCCTTCCCAATTAGGATGAGTCATGCACGCTGGCAGGCCCCCGCACACACACACGCACACGCACGCACACACACACACACACACACACACACACACACACACACACACACACACGCACACGCACACGCACGCATGTGCACCCGAGCACACGCGCGCACACACACAAGTTCAACCCTCGCTCGGGGAGACAGCCTTTCTTATCAGAGGTGAGCGTGGCCCTGGCAGCTCCGAGTGCGATGATGAGGAGGGGCTGCGCCAAGGAGGGTGCTAGAGGGGAAGAAGACGGAGGGAGAGAGTGGAGAGGGTGAGGGAGGGAGATGCCATTCTCTTATACCCCCCCCCACACACACACACACACACACACACACACACACTTTATTCACCTTTCGTTTTTCCACATGCCTGTTGTATTGTTGTCTTAATGCAGGGCTTCGACCGCAGACATCCACTCCCAACGGGGCTGCTGAACTGACCCTCCCCCCACCCCACTCCCCCAGGCATGCATACGCAACCCTTTTTAGTTCACCCCTGTACCCCCTTTTACCCCTGTATCTTGCTGCGTATCTGTTCTGTCCCGCCATGAAGCTAGCGTGGCGCAAAACAAGCCTCGAGCCACAGTCGACCGGGCTCTGCTCCCGCTACTCTGTGAGTTATGCGTATGTATATATTATTTATTTGGTTCCTCTCCTTCGGTAGGTAATATAGACTCGACTGAGGAGTGTGAAGAGGAGGTCAGAGAAACAGGAGAGAAATGGGAGAAGTGACAAAATCACTGGACAAAACAATATTACCAATAAAATACACAGATCGGCCGCAACATTAAAACCACTGACAGGGGAAGTGAATGCGGTTGCTCATCTCGTTCCAGTGGAGTCTGTCAAGGGGTGGGATATATTAGGCATCAAGTGAACAGTCAGTTCCTGTAGGTGATGTGTTGGAAGCAGGAAAAATGGGCAAGAGTAAGGATCTGAGCCACTTTGACAAGGACCAAATTATAATGGCATAGACGACTAGGTCAGAGCATCTCCAAAACAGCTGGTCTTGTGGGATGTTCCCGGTATGCAGTGGTTAGTACCTACCAAAAGTGGTCCAAGGAAGGACAACCGATGAACCGGCGACATGGTCATGGACGCCCAGCGAAATCTAGCCCATCTGCATCTGGTCTGGTCCCACAGAAGAGCTACTGTAGCACAAATTGCTGAAAAAAGTTCATGCTGCTATGATAGAAAGGTGTCAGAACACACAGTGCATCACAGCTTGCTGCGTATGGGGCTGTGTAGCCGCAGACTGGTCAGAGTGTCCATGTTGACCCCTGTCCACCGCTGACAGCTCTTACAATGGGCACGCGAGTGTCAGA
The DNA here is from genome assembly GCF_960531495.2 of Zeus faber. Classification (NCBI taxonomy): domain Eukaryota; kingdom Metazoa; phylum Chordata; class Actinopteri; order Zeiformes; family Zeidae; genus Zeus; species Zeus faber. Next base: position 19,953,425 of record NC_137203.1, on the reverse strand, counting down.
ACTGGACCATGGAGTAATGGAAGAAGGTGGCCTGGTCTGATGAATCACGTTTTCCTTTACATCATGTGGATGGTTGGGGTTAGGGTCGGATCCGATGGAGCATCCCTGGGATGTACCGGAACAACAAGCCCAATCCATGTGGACCCCACCTCTCAACTTCCAGGACTTAAAAGATCTGCTGCTAACCTGCTGGTGCCAGAGACCACAGGACACCTTCAGAGGTCTTGTGGAGTCGATGCCTCCACGGGTCAGAACTGTTTTGACGGCACAAGCGGGACCTACTCAATATCAGTGGTTATAAGTGGTAGTTTTAACGTTGTAGCGGATCAGTGGATATTTTACCTTTCATTCTTTATGGGAAAGACGTCACAGTATAATAGGCTTGATGGGGTATCTAACTTTTCAACCTTTATAAAAAAATATAAATAAATGAAATGTGTGTCATAACGAAAGAAAACGCTTCAAGCTGAGTGCCTTCCCTATGTTGATTTGGTCATTCCGGTTTCCTAATGCCCTGTGTCACCTACAACTAGCGAATGGAGAGTCTTGTTTTGGCCGGGCTGTCAGAATGAGTTGCCTGCCGCCTGGACATATAAGTAGTGGCATATTGGTGGGCCTTCGGGGTCCGAGAGCGGAGGAAGTCCCTCTCGCTGTTTAAACACTTGCCTTCACATCACACACTTTGTCTCCCATACACACACACGAACACGCACACACACACACGCACACCTGATCCTGACAATCACGATGCCACTACCAATCTGCAGTCCGTTGAGGTTAGGGCTGAATGACAGCTGTCACATAGTCCCCATTACCCCCACGCAGGTGGGAATTAAAGACAAACAAACCTGTGGCGACTGGAGCAGGAAAGGAAAGGCTTGTGTGGGCCATGTGGCTGTGTGTGAGTGTGAGAGCGTGTGAGAGCATGTGTGTGTGTGTGTGTGTGTGTGCGTGCGTGCGTGCGTGCGTGTGTGTGTGTGCGTGCGTGCGTGTGTGTGTGTGTGTGTGTGTGCGGGTGTGTATCATTTATGAGTTCATGTCCTCCTGTGTGTACTTATGTCCCGGTATTCGGGGCAGAGCTGCAATGTTCGTGGGCGGCGTACAGCCATTCCTTTCTGTTTGCAAGGGGTAATAAGGGCAGAGCCGTTGCTTTTCCATTTTCTTCTCATGTCCCTTCAAGCTAACATCTGTGCCTTAAAACTGTTTTCATTGAGTCAAATAATGGGTGTCATTTGAAAACCGGGGGGGGTGGACAAAACAGGCTCAACAATATACCAGTGTAAAACCCTAAAACCACCGTAAACCACGACCAAGCATCCTGCATTGTGCCTCGCTCGGCCTGAGAAAAATCGGGAAAATAAAAGATCTCCTTGAATGTTCCGTCGTCTAATGCAGTCGGATTCGGAAGGGCGCAGCGATGGTTCAGACCCTCATGTTCCTTTATCCAAATCTCAGGATGCCTGGCGTCTCCTTGGCTTTGACACTGGAGGTCGTACACCTAGGCTGCAAGTGGGCAGCCAACGCGCCTTCCCCCTCGGAACCTGAGGCCACGGTCCACACATGGTCAGATGGGTTCTTCATGCTGCCTGGGCACAGTGCCATGGCGGCTTTAACCCTTGCATCGGAGGCTGGAACGGCCGGCTATTGGAAAGCAGGGCTGGGGGGGCGGGGGGATTGGTCTGTAGCACACTCCCAAGGGTAGGCCGGTGCTCTAATGGTAATTTGAGTGGGAAATCTGGTCCCTGGGAAAAAAAGGTCATTGAATCTGCATAAGCCTCCTTGAGCCAGGCTTAGGACGCTGTCGGCCTTCAAGCGGTAGGTGCGCCCCCCCCCACCCCGCCCCCCTTCTCATTAAACCCACCCATCTCCACTTTGAGCAATGCCAGCCGCCCCCTCCCCGCCCCCGGCTTTCCACTCAAGTCCCCCAGCTCCTCGGTCCCCAGTCGGTCCTTGATCTGCGTTGGTGACCAACACTTTAAGACACCCCGATGGAAAAGGGTGTGAGGGAGAAGGGAGGGGACTCTCAAGTGGTACTTGTTCCTCCTCGGGGGCCGCCCCCTGCATCCTAAGAGAGGACTCAACAGGAGGTAGATCGATGCGGCGGCCATGTGTGACTTCCTTGCACGCCGCACGCACATGAACAACATTTTGCAATATTCCAGTCTTCGTATGATGAATGCAGCCTATTTGGCAGCAGATGGAAAAAGTTCAGCCGAAACGGTGCAATGTCAGTCAACTGTGGCGCCCCGAATTAGAGTGGAACCGCTTTTCAAATCATAAGAGTATAAGCATATGTTGGTTTTTTTCCCTCTCTGATTGGAGTAACTCTTTTGTTTGATTGCTCTACTTCGACTGCTGCGAGACTCGAGAACGGAGATTCACTTTCAACAGATGGTCAAATCAGCTGAGGGCAGAGCGCTGCGCGGTTCTCATCTACAAGTACTGTACTTAAAAAGACATGTAGAAATAAATTCCCCGTGCATTAGACAACTTTCACATTAAGCAGCTTGTACACAAGACACACGCACACTCGCAGCGCTATCCAGTCGTGGCATGCACAACATAATGCCTCCATCAAACAGACATACACAAATGATAACTTTTATCCCCGTCACATTATGATACAACATTCTTGAGATTGCTTTCGCTTAAGCAGCATGGCCCTCGCTAAGCAAGAGGGTGTTTAATTATGAAGACACATGTTTTCTCTAAAAGCCAACCATGCAGAAACAGGTAGCCAGGTAGTCTGAAATAAATACAGCAAATGAGAAACAGGCGAGGGCCCCGTGGGGGCGAGAAAACAAGTTATTATCACCCCTACCACAGAGGTCCTGCCCATTACTGCGACACTGTTAGGAACTGGGATCTTTGCCGGTCCAAGCGGCGTTTGAATAATCCAAATAATGTCAGGCTTCATTTCCCCCCCTGCGCCAGCATTTAGCGAAAGAGGGTTTTTGAAGCTATATGGGTAGGAAGTCATGACAGTTTGTCCCCGGAGAATTCACCATATTTCACATGTGGCAATGCTTTCGCTCAAACATTAAAGGAGCGAGGCTCTGCCTTCTAAAGGGAAACAGAGCTACCTTGGTGCAGTGTTAATTTTGACAACTTCTTCTAAGTCAATAACTTAGCTGTATAGAGTTTATAGAGTTATTTAGTAAGAGTAAGCCTCAATTTGGAACATGGTGTTTTGAAGGATATATATCAAAATATACACACATCAAGGTAAAGGCTTGTCAGGGCACTACTACGAAGCATTAAATCTAACAAAGGTGAACAAATGACCTTTTTTGAGTTGTGCATATACCTCATGGTCGGTTGTGTCACAGTTTATTAGGCAAAAGGCGAGAGTTTATTATATTTAATTTTCCGCTTAATTTAACCGCATCGTTTTGAGTACACTTCCAATTGAGTATAATGTCAACAGTGGTTGTGGACGTGTCAAGTTGCCAACATCTTTCCTTAACCCTACTCATAATCTTTCTATCACCTTTTTTCAATTTGGGCGCAAAAATCCATTGCGCCGTGACGGATGTCCGACGGGAGCCCGTTATGTGTGCAAAAAATAAAAAAGAGAAGTTTCTGTTTGGTGACGGAAACTCGCGTCGTTACATATTCTAGATGAATTTTCCCTCCTGCAACGTAAAGGCTAAATCATGCTGTCCAGAGGGGGACATGCCTGGCGTACCAACGACCCCGATCTTATCACGCTCAGCAGAGTAAATAGAGAGGTGGATGTACACACCGGGAAAGAAAACGCCTCTCCACCTCCCAGGACGCGGCACAGACGTCGATGGGGTCGAGATCAATGGGACACTTGTAATGGATGACGATGGATCAGCGGTTTAATATTACACCGGTGGAGGCGCCCGGACGCTATCTCCAGCGAATAAATGTTAACCTGTAATCCGTCCCTTAAAGAACACTGGCATTGTTTGTCCCCGCACGCCCTGGCCCGGCCTCGCCATTGATCGGGCCTTTATTGAATGCTCAAACACCACATACGACGATTGATCACTCCCAATTAAATGTGCTCCGGGTATATCCGCGCATACCGGCGCCCCCACCCCCAACCCTGTGGAACGCCCACATCAATCCTTAATATTTCATAAAACCCTGAGGAAGCTGCGGCGGTGCTACAGGGCAGACGGCAACCCCCGGCCTCCAAATGAAATTAGACATTTCATTTCAGCGCTTTTGCCTTTATATTTGCCCATGACTCACGACTCTCTCTCTCTCTCTCGCTCGCTCGCTCTCTATCTCTCGCCCTGATCTTTCGGTGCTGTTGTTGGCTTGACCCCTGCTCTCGACCCCTGACCCTTGACCCTGAGACATCTGACCAGTCGCCACTCTTGGGAAAGCAAATTAATAGAAGCGTTGCTTGTTAATTGCATAAGGGGCCAGCTAAGAGATTCATCACCTCAGTCATGGCCATTGCTCCGCTCTGACCCCCTCCCTCCCCTGGTCTCCCAGAGGGCGTTTGGGGGCAGAAGCAGCTGTGCTTTCCTATAACTCCGCCGGTGTTTGCTGTGTAATTATTCAGCATCGGCCCTTATTAATCAAGTCGATGCCCCCGTGTTTTAAATGGAAATTGCGGGGATTAATACAAGCATTCATTTTGTCCAGGAAATCTTGATGGCTTTAGCCCACTAATCGAATTGGAATAAAGAGGGTGAGGCGATGGGAGGGGCTTGATTCAATTACGGGGAGGAGAAGTAACAGCACACACTGCATTCTGTCTTCCAGGGTTATACGCCTTGATGCTATATATATATATATATATATATATATATATATATATATATATTTTTTTTTTTTTTTTTTTCATTTGTTTTTAAGTGACTAATTGAAGATTGAAGTAGTTATTCTGTGTATTGATGCATTGGATTACTTATGTAGAATGTAAATATTTGGGGGATTTGCTCTGAGGTAATGGTTGCACCCAATCTAGTCACAGTATATCACACCGATGAGCACAGGTAGGTACAGTACACACACACACGCTCCCATATTCACACCACAACACTCATAAATAAATAACTCCCTGTTGCTGTCTTATAGGCGATGTACTCAGACTTTGTGTCATTATACTGTAGGCTGCTCTCTCTCTGCCTCTCTCTCGCACTCTCTCGATTGCAGTTCTAGGGTCAGCTAAGAAAACAGCGAGTCTGACCATGATGCCAATTATCCACTGGCTTCACCCATGAATACATGACACCAACCATAATCCAACTCCTACACACACATTAAGAATTAAGAATCTTTATTTGTCACATGACTGCACTACAAGACATGCATATATATATATATATATATATATATATATATATACACACACACACACACACGCTTTTTTGGGTGGGGGCCAGTGAAATGTGGCCTCTGCATTTTTCCTGGCTTGTCCTTCCTCCGGGGGGGCAGCCAGGAGCAGTGGGCAGCATTCGTCGACGCGCCTGGGGACCTGGTACCAGGTGTCCATCGCTGGTCAGACGATGGTGATGTGTGCATGTTTTTGGTGGGGGTCCTTACTGATGGTAGGTGGAGGAAACCCCATGTGAGCACGGGGAGAACATGTAAACTCCACACAGAAAGGCTCCTATTAGGGAGATAACCCACCGGAGCACGGTGCCAACAGCGCCCCAGTGCAATGCACTGTGCCACGGTGCCACACATACTTAAACATGTGCCCGCACACACACACGCACGCACACACACACACACACACACACGCACCCACGCAAAAAAACACTGAGGCCCTTGTCAAACATGGCGGATTGTCTTTCAGTCATTTAACAATAGGAGAATTGAATGAATTTCATAATTTTAGGAGGGAAAAACGATTATCCAGCGAAATAATGAACATGTTATTTTGAACCTGCCATCATTTCTCCAGCTAGTGGGCCCAAATGAATTGATTTAGCTCATTGATTAAAATGAATTTACAGTACGAAGGCACATCCTCAAAACACATCGAGGCGGGAGGCAATTCTCTGTCAGGCCATCGACTCTGATAAGACGTAGTTAAAGATATAACAATACATATGATACATTATCCAATTCTCTCTGTAATAGAAAAAATAAAATAAAAAGTCCACCTCTCAGCTACCTATTTACCATTCTGCCTTTCCATCATCTCTCCCCGGACCACATCTCCCATACTCCCTGCGAGCCAGATTGACAGACAGATTAGATTGGACACAGTTGACGGCGGTGAAAGCAATCGGATCTGGTGTTTGGCAGAGGTGTTGTTTGTGTGAGATGACACATAGGTCTCTCTCTGTCTCTCTCTCTCTCCGTCTCTCTCCCCGGCCCGACACGCCATTGGCACAATCTCACAGGGCGATTACTATCAGTCCTGGTGAAGGTGTTCCCTTGCCAACATGTCATTTCCTGTCATTTGTTTGTCAACTGACAACGGCTCTGCGCCCCTCCAGTGTATGTTGGTGCGCGCGTGTGTGCGCGCGTGTGTGTGTGCGTGTGTGCGTGTGTGTGTGTGTGTGGGTGTGTGTGTGTCTGCATGGGTAACTTTATTAGGTAACACTTTTTTTTTTTTTTTTCCCCCCTGTATTTCCTCAGTTCAACACCTCCCCTTCAGGTATCGTCTGTTTCATTTGATATGGCGGTGACATTTTTTTGACAGCATGTAGATGGATAAGATTCGTTGCGCCTATGAGCCATCAAGGGATTAGAAACGAACACTCCTTTTGGCAGGGCGCTGTCGAGATAACTTTCTCTTGGCAATAGCAGATTCAACCAAACAGCCTCCCTGTGATTGTGATCTATGAACCGCTCCGTAGTTTTGCATCGACTGTGACGAGGGGGAAGAAGAAGAAAAAAAAAAAAAGCCTTTTTGCTCACCGCGAAGCCCTACTCCGCCTGACGACTGAAGGAATATTGAGTGGATTTCCTTTTCTTTTTTTTTTTTTCCCCACGTGGGAAAAAAAACGCTTTTCGTAAATTAATAGTTCTACGTTCAGCCGCTTCCAACGGCTCGTCCTGGCTTTTTGAGTATCTGCATAGGCGATTACACATATTTAAGGAGACGTCACAAGCACTCAAACATTACAAAACGCTCCAGTTGCGCATTCCCGCTGATTTCCGTTCCAAAGCCGTGTCATATCCCATGATTTCTGTTCCTGCGAGTTCAGGCTGACCCAAAGCACAGCGTTTTGAAACCGTCGGCGATGCCGGCTAATTGAGATGAAATTACAGTATCTGACCCTCAGAGATACCGAACATCTGTCCTCCGCCCCCCCACCCGTCCACTTTAATGTACAAATGAGCGGGCGGCGCTTCCTTGGCTTCGTCTCTACCGTACGTGGGCTTTTTTCGGGGGGCCTGCTATCCATAGCGGTTTTTTTTGGGGGGGGGGGGGGGCGCTGATAAACAGTTATCGCATCGGTCGCGTTGAATCAATCATGTCGGTTTTGTTTAGGTCCCGGCCGGGGAGAAGGGCTGGCGTGTTTACGTAAGCGGACTCTGGCGGAGGGGGGACGAGCAGGCGGGCGGCAGAGATTCACAGGGCTCTCGCGTCCGCAGAGAGCAGCTTATCGGCCATGTTTGGCCTTGTTCTTTGATGCCGGGGGGGGGGGGCGCGCAAAATGTTAAGCGCACATTCCCGCACGTTGCCCGACCGCACGTGTGGTCGGGCAATGTGCGGGAAAGCGATGAGTCACGACGCCGTTACCTCCGGGTTTGCTCAACTTTCCCACTTTCACAATACACAAATGTATATTAAATAACATACGCTCCTCCATCTAGGTCTCCGTGTTCTCTTCCTGTCAAGTGGTGCGCTTCCTCCTACACATCGGACCGGGTCTTGTTAACCCCCTCCCTCCTCTTCCTCCTCTTCCTCACGCCCGTCCTCCTCCTCCTCCTCCTCCGCGATCGCCGCCTCCGTAGCCGCCTTGAAGCGTTACCAAAAAAAAAAAAACACCCCGGTGTCATTTCGTTCCTGATTTATGGTGTCATTAATGTCAAGCTATCAGTGGACATGAGCGCATGAGACAACAGATGAGCCGCCCCAAAAACAAATAGTTTTGATTAAACTCAAGGACATTCCGCACGGCTTTTCCGTGGAAAGGCATTCATCACGCTCGATGTTGACCCGCCCTTCCCTCTCTCTCCCTCTCTCTCTCTCTCTCTCTCTCGCTCTCCCTCCCTCCCTTCCTCTTGTCTTCCTCACCCCTCACCCCTGTCTGCCTGTCCGTCTCGCTGTCCGCCTGTCTGTCTGTCTGTCTGTCTGTCTGTCTGTCTGTCTGTCTGTCTGTCTGTCTGTCTGTCCGTCCGTCCGGCGGTAGAGGTGGCGGCAGCTAAACCAATAGCTGAGCTAACAAAGATACAGGCGGCTTACGCGGACGTGAGCTCATGGAAATACAAAAGTTGGAACAGTGTTGACCGGATTAATTCGACACTTGAGGGATTATATCGTGGAGGTCTGTGCAGATAAACAGAGGGTCACAGTTTTACACGGCCTCACTTTGGAATCATTTATCCATCATTTGTTACACGGCTCTGTGGAATACTCCACTCTGATTGGCCAATAGCCGGACTCAGTGGCCGGTTATCTCTGAACAGTGATGGCTGTCCTTTAATAACGCATCACGGGGCAACCACTTCTATGCCTGGTTTTACGTATATTGTTTCATTTTCGTATATATATATATATATATATATATATTTTTTTTTTATTTTTTATTTTTAAATTTTTTTTGCAGTGTTTGCTATGTTGCTCCTTTCACTATATAGACATACTACCTACAAAATAATTTCAAATCAATGGTCCGTCTCAATGTGTGCCATTATTTTGTAAGTAGCTGTGTAATAAGCAGGATAATGTGCAGTCAGCCGATTATTACTGTAAAATAACACCAACCAGAGAGATACGCTGTCGGGGATCATTTTCCAAAATAAGCAGCTGGCTGCTTGTTATCACTTCGTTTATTGACACTGTTAAAAAGCTGTTAAAATAATCATCTTGTCAAAATAAAAATAAAATAAAAAAAGAAAAGAAAAGAAAATATTGAAATAAAATAAATAAAAAATAAATTAAATGAAATAAATTAAATAACAATTGAAGGTAAAAATCGCACATCATGACTACTGCTAAATGACTCCTGTGGCTGAATGTCAGTATATAATAATATCATAAAAATGTTACATCTTTTACAAGCCAATGTTGAGTGCATGGCAAAAACAAAAAGGGGGCAAAAATGTGTGCACGCATAATATCTCCTATGTTATACTGAATTCCTGCATTATGCTCGCCCCTGCAGCGATGTCCACAATAAGTAATTAGGTTTTTACGCTTGGTGAGTCGGGAGTCACGGGGAGATAACCCAAATTGAAACGCAGACGTTGTACATGGATCCCGACTCCAAACATCTGTTATAGTGACATGTGGGTGTGGGGATGGTGTGGGGAGAGGATTCCAGAGAGTATGGGAAAAGCAGGCCACTTCAACTTTTATGTCCCACCACCCCAAATAAAAAAAATAAATAAATAACAAAAAATGAATCCCATCGGTGTAAACAGATCGCAACGAGTCTGCAAAGCCTCTTTAAATATATATATGTTTTTCGGGGTGGGGAGGGCGGGGGTGGTGGTGGTCCCGGACCGCTTTTCAGCCAACGGGGCTTAGAGCTACTTCGGAAAGGTCAGAGTTTAAGAGGAAAGTCCAATAAATTACGTGAATTTCGAACGTACACAAACAAATTTTGCCGAAGAGGAGGAGGAGGAGGAGGGGGGAGCAGGTTTGGTTTACACTCGGAGGCTGCGTGTAACTCGCCGGCTGAAGTTATCTCTCATCTAATAAGAGGGAGATTGAAGAACCTTTATTCTGAAAGCGTGCCTGTGTTTATCTCAGGGCCCGGGCTGTTTTTAAAAGCCTAATTTTTGTCTCGGGCGAGAAAGTGTGATTTTATTCAGGGTAGCGATGGGTGTTATTCCTGCCATCTCTTTTTGCCCCCCCCCCCGCTCTCCAGATGTTCTGTGCACGCCCCCCCCCCCCCCCCGCCCTGAGGTGAAGCTATATTCTCTCTTTTATTTCTTCCTCCTCCGACGGAGACGTAAAGTGGACGGTTATTGTGCTCCTCTCAAGGTCTCGCTTTAAACGTCTCTCCCACACAAATATTTGGACAGCCACAAGAGGGGGGGTGTATCAGGTGCAACTCGGGAAGGAAATAAGAAATGGGCTCGATGTAATGTAGGCGGGTGTGTGGAGGATCTACATATTTTACACACACACACACACACACACACACACACACACACACACACACACACACACACACACAGAAGCACGCACACACGCACGCACGCAAGCGCACACACACACACACGGACGCACACGCACACACACACACACACACAAAGATTGATTCCAGAGACAGGAGGAACAAAAAGCATCATGACATCATTAGTGCATGATGTGTACAGTATGAGTACTTGCAGAATAATGGAAGTCGTGGAATCGCCAATGTGAGGGTTACAGTTTCACACCGTGACTCAGAGAAACCCCCCAAGTGTGTGTGTGCATGTGTGTGTGTGTGTGTGTGTGTGTGCGCGCATGTGTGTTTGAGCGAGCGAACGTAGACGGCCGTGATTTTGTGTGCGCGTGTGATCGTATATGGTGAATCGGGCATCGATATGTAGTGTGTGTGTGTTGGGGGGGGGGGGGGGGGGGGTTGAGGGGTCTACCGAGGTCGGCTCTTGTGGATTTTTAACCGGTCCCACATGTGACACCAGCAGAGGGGTCCGATCCCTCTCGGCCTCTCTCGCCGGGACCCCTGCAAACCCCTGGATCTCATTGACTCTGGTTGCGATGCTCGCGGCGTAAAATGAGAAGAAAATGAGAAGAGAGAAAGAGAGAGAGGGAGAGAGAAAGAAAGAGAGAGAGAGAGAAAGCGAGCGAGAGAGAAAGAGAGAGAAATAAAAATAAACCCAAAACAGAGGATCAGAAATGGAGAATGTGAGCTGTGTTGTTTTGTCCTGCCAGTAAACAACACAAGGCATTGGCTGTGGAAATAAAAAAGAGAAAAGAGACATATTCCAGTTTGGTTTTAACCCTGCCACTGATCTCTGCCTGTGTTGCTTTCTACCTCTGTGAAGCGCTGAAGACTGGAGAGTTTTTCGGGGGCGCTGGGCATTCTCCAAGAGGAGAGAAAATAATGAGTCCCTCCGGTCCATCCCAAATCCAACGGCTGTTGGTGCTAAAAAGGACTATGGGCGAACATTATTATTTTTTTTTTTATGTGTCGAAAAAATATGATTCACGATGATAAACAAACCAGCAATAACTCACACAGGGGCGAAATCACAAAAGGATTGCGCGGCTTTTGCGGCAGCTAAACCCGCGCAAATAACGGAAAAAGCGAGCGTCTAATTCACTAAGCAACGGCAAACGGTGAAATGCACCACGGACTGCGCTGCCACGCCAATAGCGCCTCGGCGCTCCGGTGCTACTTGCATGTGTTTCAATGAGGTGTTATTCATACATTTGACGCTAAATTGGCCCCTTTCTATGCAAATGAGCCTCGTTGCAAAAAAACGTCCAATTCACAAACACCGGCGATAATATCCACACACAGTGAGAGTGAAATTGTTATCGTCCGCAGAGAGCTGGCGGTAACTTGCGCAGGCACCAAAAAAATAATAATTAAAAAGGCAGCGGTGCTCGATCGTCTTCAGAGAGCTGGTGCAATCGAAGCGCATTTGTACGGGGTGTTAGACCTTCCAGTGATCTGTAAATGTGAGTGAGTGTAAATAATGTTTTGACATTATTATTATAATTGTTGTTACTGTCACGGCATCGGCAGGAAGCGGAACGGGCGGCGGTCCGTGGTGGTTTTTCAAAACGCACTCAAAGAACAAAAGCACAAAGCTGGTTGAAACTTTGAATAATTAATTGTACAAATAAGGCATTACATTGACAAAGACGGTTTTATTAATCCTATTTAACTCAAAGGATATTAAAAAAACCACCGCTGGCATGGAACCTCAGAACCATGGACAGCTCTGCAGGCCGCGGCCTCGGGTGCAGTGGCCCCGAACTTGGTGGAGCAAAATATATTGAATGAACTGTCAACATTTCTACATTGTAATATTAAAATTCAGTGGGAATTAGAATTTCTTGAGTAAAAATGTAAATATATACACATTTTGTTCATGTCATAAATGAACTGTGTGGGAAGAGTACATTTTATTAAAGATTTACTCATACTATTTCAATGTTTTTTAGTCACTGCACGTACACCTAAAAATAGTAAGTAAACCCCCCCGCGCGGGACAATTTCCATTCATTTCAAAATCCCGCCGCCAGGATTGGGCACAGCACCGGCACATCCCCTCCAAGTATTTCCTTAAAATTTTACATTTTCATTTAAAACTTTAACTTTAAAATAACTACTGTCCGACAATTTTTTCAGGTTTGATCAGAATGATCATTTGTGAAACAGACAAGTGTTGAGCGGTGGTGTCAATGTGTCATGACTCTCATGGATCATTATGATCAGACACAAAACAAGGGCAAATTGCACTCAGCAGCAAAACGTTATGGCCGTGTTTGTGCTGTCATATCAGTAGCGCAATATCTTTTGTGAATCGGTAAAAGGCTAAAACGGCGCAGATAGTCAGGCGCAATTGATGCGCAGTTCATGGCGCTATTAGCGGCCGCAATCCATCTCTTTGTGGATTCGCACCTCGGTCGGTAGCAAAGCATTTCGGCGTTCACAATGAAGTCACCAATGACTTTATGTATTGTTTGGGTGAATTCACACCTTGTTTTGGGGTCGTTCGGTCTGCACTCAGCTTGGCGACGGGACTTGGCTGTGATTCAGTCAGTGAGCGTACCAGCCACCAGCCACCAAGGCAGCGGCATAAATCTTGAGATCAGTATTGATAGGGCCTTGGCCAGCGATTTGGTAACACGTGTGCATATCCATTTCCCTGACAGAGACTGATCGCACACGACTGGGGAGGTAATAGAATTGTCTTTAAGGGGCCAGACGTCATTTATTACGAGCAGAAGGTAGGCTACACCTGCCGTGCATCCCATTAGTCCAAAGGCTTTTTTCTGCCTTTTTCTTTTAGTCCCCAACTACCTTCTCCGCCGTTCATTCCAGCCTGTGAAAACACGGCAGGAGAGGGCAACACCGTACGGTGGCTGATTAGGATCAATTAGGATTTGTTTACCTAAACAAACAAACAAACAAAGAAAACACTCAGTGCAATGTCATCTCATGCACTTTCCACTGGATAACGTCTGTGGAGCAAATGAAAGCTGCTTTCACACGTGCACTCCGGAAAAAGTCCGGACCTGATTATGTGAACAGAAACGACAATGGAAGATTTGAAGAGATGAATGTCACATTGATGACAGTAGATAGGTTCATCTTATGTAGGGCAATGTTTTTTCAAAGGGATAATAGTTTGGTACGTTGTTGACTATTTTAACAGAAGCTCTTTCACTATTAGGCATAATATTCATGGAAATGGCAATTTTCTGTCTCAATCTATTCATTCATTTGGTAATTATCCTTGTAATAAATGGGATAATGTACAGAAAAACCATCATTATATATAAGGTATAACGTATTAGCGGGTGAGCTGCATGCCATCCATTGTTTGCACTACCCTGTCACACTTGACACATAGAATACCATAAAACCACCTCTCCTGGCAGCCGTTTTACACACTCAAATGAAGGCTGATGGAAAATTATTTGTAAATAATGAATAAAAAACCTCAGACTGCATTGAAATAAGTTGAGCTCTTGTGATTAGTGCTGATGGTTGATGTCCTAATTTCCCCTCGCTTTTCTCATGAGTCTCTTTTCTTTTTCTTTTTGTGCCCTTCTTTCCTTTCCTTTCCTTATCTCCTCCGAGCGTCTTCCTGGGAGGAAAGCAGAGGTAATAAAGTCTGGGGATGCACCCCGGGGAACTTATTATGTGGAGAGAACTAAACAGCACGACGCTTCCTGTATCCTGTCTACCTGTTGGACCCGCTGCCATTGATCTCGGAGGCAGGTGTCAATACAGGGAAGACAAAAGCGCTGAGAAGTCATAAAAAAAAATGTGCATCTTTGATATGGGATTTAGGATATCCCACCGGTGTGCGGGGTTTAACCCTCGACGATTCACAGGCCGCTCTCCATCACTGTCTGCCGCGGCGACAGACACCGGGGAAATACGCTCTTTTCCACCGGAAAACACGCGCCCGGGTGCCGCTTTCGGATGAACCCGCTCGTTGGCGTGCTTTATTCAAAGTTTGTGTATGTTACACGCGCCGCGTGTCCGCACCCAACATGCCTGTTTGGAACGGGGCAATCGCTTTTCCCGGGAGGCCCCGCCCCGCCCGCCGACTCACCGTTCGCTCTTTTTTGAAGCTTTATCAGTATCACATGCGTCGCGTGTCCAAATTGCACCAAATTCGTCACTGCACGCCCCGCACCGCCCAACGATACACCCGCCAAGTGGGAAGTAGATCGGATGCCGAGATAATCGACGGAACATACAGACGCACAGACAGACAGACAGGTAGACAGACAGACAGGCAGGCAGGCCGACAGACAGACAGACAGGCCGACCGACAGACAGACAGACAGACGGATTCCTTCCTTCACAGTTAGATGTATACATCTTTTTTACATACAACGTTTTTCATTTCCGATTTTTTTCCCTAGTTACGACGATATGTGAATGCCTTAAACCCCCAAGTACATCCATACATTTTGTGAGCTTTGCGCGGATCTTCATCTTTTTTTTTTTTTTGAAGAAAATTATTATCTGTGCTCTGCTCATGAAAAGAACGTGAAAGACGACAAACTCGGCCTCTATACGGTGTGTCGTCAAGCAGGGTCTATGTTTCGATGTGTGTCTGTGTGTGTGTGTGTGTGTGTGTGTGTGTGTGTGTGTGTGTGTGTGTGTGTGTGTGTGTGTGTGTGTGTGTGTGTGTGTGTGTGTTTTTCATAAAGGCGTAAGAGTGTGCTCTCAAGCCCCCCCCACCCCACCCCAAAACCCCCCGTAAGCCACCACCTCTGCTTGCTAAGTCAAGTCGCCGGCATTAGAAATGTAAATCCAGGTAAATTTCTCCCTTTTATTTGATGTTCCGTACGGTGCGCCCACATTATTATGAGTCGCGACATTCTCTCCCGGTCCTTAAACCAACATCTTACAGCATATTAGCCGGAGCTTTGTGGGACAATGGTACCAGCCAACAATCCCCCTATTCCACTATGCATACTTAGAGAAAGAGAGAGCGGGGCGAATGAAAGAAAAACCAGAAAGATGGGAACAAATCAAACAGAACGTGGATCCTGAAAGTATGTGTGAGTCATATCACCGTTTGACTTTTTTTGGGATGAGCTGCTCTGAATGTAATTTCGAGTTCAGCGATCGCGGCGGGGAAAGAGGCAAAGTGTTAAAAAGGAGCGCCGTCATTAGTATTCATATCGTACGTCTGTTCCCGCGGAAAGAATCCGTCTGTTGTAAATGAGGTGAGGTGAGAAGAAACATTACATTTCTCGTATCAGCGTCTGCTGCCTCGCTGCTTGACAACCGACCCCCCCGGACCCTCCCCCCCCCCGAAAAACTCCGGAAACTTTTTCCTTTTTCATTTATTTTTGCGGCGAGGAGGATCTGCGTGAGCGCTCGTCTGCAGAAGACAAGATACAGGTACAACAGCGTTTATTATGGGCTCTGTTAAGTACTTTATGTATTTGCAGAGGTTAAGAGCTTGTAATATTTCACTTAAGTAAAAAGGTCAATGTTGTACTTTTACTTTTACTCACATCATTTTGCGTCAGGGTATTTGTACTTTCACTTTATTAAAAGGTCTCAGTACATCTTCCATGACTGATGGATGGCCCTTAAGTATAAAAATATACCATCCCCAATAATGCGGTACTTTACAGTATGAAAACAATAGAAACAACTCAATCAAAGAAAGCGTCTGAGGCTTTTAAATGATGGCAAAATGAGAAAGAGAAATACAAAAAAACAAAACATATAACATTACAGATGTCCGCATTTGTGCTCGGACGGTGCCACGAAGACGCCGCTGCGGTGGTTTCTCCCTCTTTAACGAGCCATTGTCTTTGAGGGAGCTCCAAGGACACGAGGACACAAGGTTATCCAAGGTCAGTCAGGACCCATCAGAGGAGGGCGAGGAAGTCTGGAGCCGGCGTCCGTCCCAATCATATTTCCTCCACACGGGCAGGAAAACAACAATATGCGCACACCCCGCCACACACGCACACACACGCACACACACACACACACACACACACGCACAGACACACACACATGCTTGTCCATGCGTCCTTATCTGAGCGTCTGAGCGCGCTGTAGCTCGGCTCTCTGGTTGTGACACTTCCTCTTCGTCTACCGGTGCCAATAGGCCTCCCTCCCTCCCGGCGCTGACAGCCACTTTTTAATTCCCTAATCCGGCGACACGCACAAGGTGATGAAAACAGGAGAAGAGAGCGTCAGCCTAATCGCTCGCTAATGGTTATGACAAATACCTGTTTCTGCCACCCGACAGCGAGGGCACCGGGAGGAGAGAGAGAGAGAGAGAAAGAGGGAGAGAGAGAGAGAGAGGCGATGGTGGCACCTACACTGCAGAGGCACATTCACACCTACACCGATGTACACCCACCGCAATGGCGGACGCAGTACCCTGACAGTACTTAAGTATATGTACAAATACACTGACAGAAAATGACTCCGGTAAAAGTGAAGTACCACATTGACACTTCTAGTTGAGTAAAAATATCTGTACGTATTTGATGTTAAATGTACCTCAGTAAAAGTACTTGTGATCTCCAGTGGCCTGATATAACAGAGCCTATAATACGGTATAAAGTGGACTGTACTGTAGCTCTTTTTGCTGCCCATGCGTTCTCATGCAGATCCTGATTACAATTGACATTAAACACGGTATAGGAGGTGTCATAGTAATTGACAAATTCATTAAAATATATATATAAATCCTGATTTAAACAACAGTGTTACTAATTTAGACAAGTAAAATTATAGATATTTGAAACGTAGGGGAGTAAAGGTAGACAGTCTCTTAAATTGAAACGCGAAAAAAATATACTTAAGTACCGTAACAAAGTACTTGCACTTCATTATGCTACTAACAGATATACACAAAACCCATAAATGAGCGGGGTCACTAACTGAGTCCCAGAAAACACACACTACACACCCAGGGCTCCTGTGTTTGGTCTGTTTTGTCTTTTCTAAACGTGTCATTCAGGAAGGGTGAACAGAGGAGAGGCTCTCGTTTTGGGGAAATTGGGCTGCTTTGTCCTGTACAGTACCGGCGAGTACGACATCACAGCACCCCGTCCCTCTCGTCCCAGTAATTGTGATTTATGCCTTCGCGTCTCTGGCGGCGTCGCCGCGTTGCAGAGTCCTCGCGCCGCATCGACAAGTGACATATATCCCGTTGTTCACACACTGACCCGACCCGTCCACGCCGCGCCGGCAGACCGGCCCTTCCCCGTTCATCTACAGCTGTCTCTCTCTCTCTCTCTCTCTCTCGCTCTCTCTCTCTCTCTCTGACTCCAGGTCCGCCAAAGTCCGGGGCAAAGTCAGAGGACGTAGAAAAAGCAATTCTGAGGAATTACCATAAAAAGATGGGAGGGCACGGTCGGGGCTTGCACTGTACGTGGTGGTACGCCACCCCCACGAGAAGAGGAAAAAAAACTGGGGCAACCGACGTTCACGATGACACAAACTTTCGGGGGTTATTTTTTATTTTTTTTGTCCCCTCCGTGTTGATTTTGTCCTTGCTGTAGGATGCCGGGGCTCCGAGCGCCGTATCCTCGGAGGAGGCCGGTTTTAGCTTTGTCTGAGGCCAACGGGCTCCCGGCGGAACGGCGGTTCCGCACTCAGTTTAATGACCAAGGGGGGTGAGAAGAAGCGGGGGTAAAGAGGTAAAGAGGTAAAGAGGTACAGAGTGCATTTTTTTTTTAATTTTTTTTTTGGAGTAAAATAAATTTTCGTACGTTGTTGTGCCTTTTTCTTTGTGACACGCGGACAGAACTTTTCAAAGGACTGTCAAGGATGGAAGTAAAGGGTCGTCGCGGTTAAACGGCGCTGGAGAGGAAGCGACCAGAGGACGAAGTCAAGTTACAGCGGGACGGGGCCTTTCCAGAGTCCTTCCTGAAGAGCGTTCCTTAAACGTAGAAATACGTTTTTTCTTCATCTACGTATGAGAAGCAACCGCAAAACAGTAGCATGCACTATTTTTTTCTTTAGATCGCCCAAAACTGTGTATCACATGTGAAGAGACTGGGACCCGTCGCTTTGATCCAAGCCCCGGCACACGCCAAAATATCCACCAGGGATCAAACTGCGCGGGGATTATGCATTTTATCTTGCGGCGCCACGTAAGAATGACAGAGTTGTGCCTGACAGGCCTGTAGACACATGATGCAGATGGCAGGTGAGGAGGGTAAGACTGATTGATCTGCGTTTTATCTCTCGAACCGACTGCTTTCCCCCCGCTGCCAGCAGTTTGAGGAAGACCACGTTTTTAAGCCCACGGAAAGCTCTCCGCCGCTCTCTCCCCTCCTCGTTACCGCCTCGCGTAAACAGATTTAGCCGCAAACAAGGGACGAGCGAGAAAGGTGTGGAGCGCGACACTGACATGAATTCAGATTGTAAGGCTCGGGTGGATCTGATCGGACGCAGATTCAAAAACATGCCCGCCCCGAAAAAAAAAAAAAAGAAACGTCAGGCGGCCCTCCTTTCTTCGGCACTTCTTTCTCGGGCGAGGTCGTCGGGGAAGCGTCGCAAACGGGCCGAAATATAAAGAGAGAGAGAGAGAGGGAGAGAGAGAGAGAGAGAGAGAGAGAGAAAAAATAACAAAAAAAACACGAAACCACTTCGAAGTCCAAGGTCGGCCGTTGTTACCGTCTCGAACACGAAGTAGAAAAAAAAATAAAAAAATCGATCAACTCGGCGGTGAGGCCGCCCTTGTCCCGAGCCCCGCTGAGTTGCTGGAAAGATTGTTTCCTGTTTGATAAAAAAAATAAAAATAAAAAATGGAAAAGTTTATCCAAGGATACGGAAGATTAACGAGGGGTGTTTTCATTGGCCGCTCTCGCCTCGTCTCGCCGAGCTTTTGGAGGTGATAAGATCAGAATATTTATCGAGCCTCCTCTTCAGGTCATTTGCTATGTTAATTTCACGAGCTGGGATGTTGCTCTTGTCTCTAGGTCGTGCGCTGTTGCTCTTGAACCCTGGGGGGGGGGGGGGTTGGATTTGTATACTTAGCATAGCGTCTTCAAATTAGTCAGCCATGCATAATTATTATTTATGCCGTTTAGAGGAGGAGGGTGCAGCGGAACGTCTAATTCAACCTGCTCCGAACGAAAATTAAAATCTATTATTACACCATCAGATCAGCCCCTTGTTTTCACACCTCGCCCTGTTTGTTTGGGATAATGTGTCTTGTGTGTCTAATGTGTCTATGAGAAACACAGGAAAAAACGAAACGAAAAAAAAACCAGACAAAAATAAAGTCTTCAAACACTTCCTTTGGGCAAAGGCAGGCGAGCGTCGGAGACGAAATGAGTTTCTCGCCGCTAACACACACACACGCTGTTGCTTTCATTTACCATATGCAGATTTATTATCTTTGTATTCTAACGTGACAAAGTCGTCGGAAAACGGCCTCTTCAGCTGCGCTCCTATTTAATGAAACCCGCCATCCGACAAACTCCTCGCAGGGTGGAGCGAATGTTTAAAGATGGAGGTGTGCGCCGTCCTCCTCCTCGTCCTCCTCCTCCGCCTCCTCCTCGCACTCCTTCCACTGTCAAGTTCTTGAAGCAAAGGGAGCGGAATGGATGGAGGTTCTCAGAGCCCTGGCGGGGGCTTCCAGACGTTAATCACCTGAGGAGGGTCAGGCCGGGCCGCAATAAGCCAGACCCTCCCACGCTGTGACCTTAACTCAACTCCCCAAGAAAACGTAAATGTATATAATTATTATATCCAGAGACCGGGTGTCATGGCGGAGATGCGGTTGTGGACTATTCTGCTGATGGAGCGGCCGGTGTCAGAAAGAGAATCGCTGACAATTTCTGCGGGTTATTCATGCCGAAATGGCATAAAGCTTTCAAACACTTTTAAATCACCACCCCGACACACACACGCACGCGCACCCGCACACACTCACCATTAGCGGCGACATCAACTGCGGTGGCCAATTGTCACGGAGAGGTTCTAAGTGCACAGCCCGATCGATATTGATAATGTCGAAAAATACGGTGTGTAAGAAAAGGGAAAGTGGGTGAAAAATAGAGAGGGACAGAGAGGAAAAAAAAAATAAAGGGAGTGAGACATAAATCTGCGGGCGGTGAATAGGGGAGAGCAGCTGGGGAGGCCGCCGAGTCGTCTCCCCACACCTCTTTAGAAACATCATCAGCGCTAATGAGGAGCCCCGCTATAGAAAGAGGGCCCGGCGTGATTTACACTGACTGCCCTCCACTGAGAGGGAGAAAGAGAGGGAGGGAGGGATGAGAGAAAGAGTGAAAAAGTATTAAAATGAGGAGAAAAAGGGAGCGAGAGAGAGAAAAAAAAAAAAGTGTCCGATTGGGTAGAAAGAGAGAAAGCGTGAGAGAGAAAGGGAGAAAGAGAGAGCGATTGGAAAAAAAGTGTTTAAAAAAAAAGGGGGGAAAGAGAGAGTGGGAAGAAGAAAGAGGGAGAAAAGGAGAGATGGAGGAAAGGTAGAACGAGAAAAAGATTGAAAAAAAGTATTCAAATGAGGAGAGATGAGAGGGATGGGAGAAGGAGAGATTGAAGAGACAGAGAGAGAGAGAGAGAGAATGTATCTAAAAGGCGAAGAGAGAGAGAGAGAGAGAAATAGAGTTGGGGGAGAGAAAATCGGTTAAAACGAGGAGAAAGATAGAGGGAGAGAAAGAGACGATGAGAGAAAAGATGGAAAAAAGAGAGGAGAAGAAAGAGAGAGAACGAAAAGGACAGAGATGGGGAAAGGGGTGTTAAAATGAGGAGAGGGAAAGAGGGAGAGAGCGATGAAGATTGAAAAAAAACCGTACCAAAAAAAGAGAGGGAATGAAAAAAGGTAGAAAAGAGAGATGCAAAAGTATTTAAATGAGCGATCAAGAGAGAGAGAGAGAGAAAGAGGGATTAAAAACTATTAAAATGAGGAGAAAGGGAGGGACAGAGGGAGAGAGAGCGGTAGAAGGGGAGACAGAAAAGTATTAAAATGGGGAGAGAGAGAGAGAGAGAGAGAGAGAGAGAGAGAGAGACAGCGATTGGAAGATGGGGGAGAGAAAAAGAGAGAGACAGACAAGTGAAAACGAGGAGAAAATCTGTAAAAACAAAGAGCAAACAATAGTGAATAACAACAACAACGACGACGACACCATCAACAACAACAACAACATCATCACCATGACAACAACGGCAGCGGCCTGAGCATACCTCCCTCCGCTCAGGTCGCCCCCCCTCCCCAGGTGAAGCTCAGAGGTCGTGCGGAGGTCATGGCGGAAGGTGGGAGGGGGGGAGGTGGGGTTGCTCTGGGCTCAGAGAGTCAATAACGCCTCCCAGACACCCCCTCACCCCCACCTCCACCCCCCGCCCGCCCCGCACATCAATTTGCCAGCCACGGAGCAGCAATAAAAAGCGAGGGAGAGAGAAGAGGGAGAGAGAGGAGGGGGGGGGGGGGGGGGGGAGGGTGGCCGAGAGAGAGGGAGAGAGGGAGAGAAAGAAAATGTACGGGCAGATTGTGAAACAGCTCGCCTTTCAACTACTAACTGCTTTTCATGTAAATGTCTTGGACTGACACTTCTTACACATCCCAGCCAGTTACCCCCCCCCCCCCCCCGCCCTCTCTCTCTCACACACACACAACCACAAACACACACACACGCACGCACGCACACACACACACACACACACACATTTCTCTCCCCCTCCCCTCTCTCTTTTACCCCAGTGCTCTCTGTGTCAGCGGAAGAATAAAAAATGGGGAGCGAATAAGGAGGGACGAGGAAAACAAGAGGGGGGGGAAAAAAAAAACAGAGCGAGAGAGAGAGAGAGAGAGACAGTGATAGAGACAGAGAGAGAGAAGGGGGGCGAGTAAAGGTGGTGGTGGTGGGGGGGGGGGGTGGTGGTGGTGGTGTGGGGGCGGGGGGAGTCGGGGTTGGCGAAAGGTCAGTGGCGACGGGGCCCGGGAGGTTAAACTGCCGAGTTAAAATACTGTTCATTATCCTCCCGCAGCCTCCGTCCTCTTCTTCTTTTTCTTCTTGTCCCGAAATTCCCGTCTTTTGTGTCAGAGCATCGGCTCCTCCATCCCCCCCCCTCCTCACCCTCTCACCCCTCCACCCCCAACCCCACGGATTTATTAGACATTGTTGGGGGGACCTTACCGCTGTACAATGGCAGCAGTGATCCTATGGCAAGGACAATACTGCTGCCAGTGCGATTATAGAGGCTGGACTGAGTTATACCACTGACACTGTGTGTGTGTGTGTGTGTGTGTGTATGTGTGTGTGTGTGTGTGTGTGTGTGTGTGAGACGGAGGGGAAAGTGTGTGCGTGAGAGAGAGAGAGAGAGAGAGAGAGAGTAACCGAGTGTGTAAAAAAGAAAAAAAAATAAAGTACAGTGTGCAGACAACGGCAGCCAGCGTGCGGTGCACCTCGTTTTACCGAGCCCTCGAAAAAAAAAAAAAAAAGCCGACCGGCGAACGACCCAAAAGTTCATCTCCCGGACGCAAGAGATGACGGCGGACAATTTAATTAGCCGACATGAAGCGGAGGAGGGACAAAAAGCGGAGGCCGGGGGAGGCGGAGGAGGCGGAGGAGGAGGAGGGATATCCATAACGGGAATTAAAAGCCCAATCGCGTCGCTCATTACGGTGACGAGACGCGGCACACGGCGGCGGAGCCCTGGCCTGAACCGGACAAATTAAAAACACTGGTAATTAGTGCGATGCAAAGCACGCTGTAAGTTTTATTACCTGATTTGCGCGGCTTCCCGGCGCGCTTAAGCATTCAGAACGGGTTTAAATGATTTATTAAATGAATAAACAAATAAATCAGCCGCACACCTAATTTCCCTAATGATATTAGAAATGACTAACTGTACAAATTGTTGGGAAATACAAGGCCGCTATTAACCTGCGGCACCTTTTTTCCTTTGGCGGAGGGGGGGGGGGGGGGGTGTTTCCAAACGTCCGTCCAATTTTGTTTGCTCAGACAAAAGGGGGACAAAAAAAAAACACGATGAAGGACTTGACTTTCGCCGACACCGGATTCGGCGAATGAAACACTCGCGGCGCACAGTCGCTCGGATGAAGTTTCGACGAAGCCTGCGGGCGCCCCCAACAACAAACTTTACCGCCATTCCCTCTCTCTCTCCCTCTCTCTCTCTCTCTCTCCCCTCTCTCTCTCTCTCTCTCCCTCTCTCTCTCTCTCTCTCTCTCTCTCTCTCCTTCTCTCGCTCTCCCTCTCTCTCTCTCTCTCCCTCGCTCTCGCTCTCTCTGCCCCTGACATCTGAATTGTATATTTCTATTTAAGGAGACATATTGTTATCATCTTTCGCCCCCGCTGTCCCCAAGGAAGGGGGTGGGGTGGGAAGGGTGGGGAGGCGGGGGGGGGGGGGGGGGGGGGCGAGCGAAATATAAAAAAGCGAGACTTTAAATAACAAGAGAGTGCCATCAGTTCCCCTGCTAGTCCCACCACATTAGCCTTGTCTGCGCGTGAATGTCTGACACCGACTAAAATGTTTCGGCTCTGTGTGCGTATAGGGGCATAAATAATTCAAAATTAATCCCCACTGTGGGGGGACCGCGAGAATCATAAATTATCCGCCGCCGGGTCCCCCGATGCGGTCCCCGGGATCGGGGAAACACCTATGGTAACAATCGCAGGCGGAAAGGGGGGGGTGTGCTCATTATACCTTGTGAAGAGATATCTTAACCTTTGAATATTAATTTCTTTTGAGTAGTTTATATGGAAATGTCAGATGCGGGCGTGTGTGCACGGGCGTGGACTGGCATCCGAATACAGAGCGCCCTGCGTTAAAGGAGCCCACCGTCCTGTTTACACTTAAAAACAAGCCCCAAAAAACGCCCCCGCCCACCCCCCCCCCCCCAAAAAAATAACAAATGACTTGTGATGGGTTCGGAAGAAAAGTAAATATTTTATACTCCCCGACGACGAAAAAAAAAAAAAAAAAAAAAAGCCCAAATTCTCGGCGCGGAACTGTGTTTGCGAGTTCCCGCGTGTCAGATGAGACGGATGGATCCGCCGGTCCACGTGAAACCTTTTGACGCGAGCGGCGCGGGGACATCAATCCGTTTTTCTTCCTGAGGAATATGGAGGGGAAAACAGAGAAATCCAGACACCCGCGGAGTTCCTTCTTATTATGACGTTCATGAAAAAGTTTCCCGCGAAAGCGGCGCGGCCCATCCTTCTGCGCCGACTGCGCGGCCGTTCCTGAAGGGCGGTGATGGATGGACGGCAGAAAAAGTCAGTTAATCAAAATCAGCGGGGATGGAAATATTAATGTCGGGTAATTGAGATTACAATGGAAAGTGTGATCGCTTAGAGGAGCCTCATTTAGTCTGGATGACACCTGGACGTCCCAAAGACGGAAAAAAGGGGCCGCGCGGGCGGGACCCCCGGACACCAAAATGGCTCGCTCCACCTGGCTGATCTGAGCTGACAAGCGGATACGGATACAGTTGTGGCGCTTCACTTACGGCATTTTTATATCGCGCTCCCACCATCAGAATTGGTGACAAAATCCTACTTTCTGAGGAGTGGCTTTGATTCCGACAGAATCCGGCGATGTTTGCGATGTTTATGCCCTCGCTAAGCAGGCGATGAATCACCTTGTGTTTATTTAAAATATGAAAGAGCAACACAACCAGCAGTGAAAAACGCCAGTCAATATCAAAGTCAGTGTGTGTGTGTGTGTGTGTGTGCGCACGCGTTTGTGTGCGCGTGTGTGTGTGTGTGTGTGTGTGTGTGTGTGTGTGCGTGTCGCTTCTTCTCAGCGGCGGAGAAGGAAAAAAAAAAAAAAAAAAAAACAAAAACGTGAAAACACACAACGTGATCCTCGATAAAAGCGCTGCGTTCGCCGGTAAAGGAGAGTGGCGTTTGGTGAAGGGAGGGGAAAAAAAGGGAAACATCCGATTTAGAAAGGAAGTGGTTGGAAATATACATATCAAAGGGACGACGCGGAGACTTTCCCTTTGCCTTGCACCCCATCCATGAATCTTCATGTATCCTCCCTCTCTCTCTCTCTCTCTCTCTCTCTCCCTCTCTCTCTCCTCCGGTTTTGGGGCGGCCTGTTGCAAATTCCCAGGTAGAGGAGCCAGAACGCGACTTAGTATGCTTTGCCGTTCCTAATCCATACGTCCTATCAGCAGATTACTCGAAATAAAGTGTTAGGGGAGACGCAAAGCGGGCCTGAGCGCGCCACGGGAGACAATGACGGGGTTTCTGCAGACACAAGATTCCCCCCCCCCCCCCACACAAAAAAATAAAAAAGGAAAATACTCTCCTCAATCGAGCATATTGGCTACACGGTTCCGCCAAATGACGACCACCTACTCCATTCCGACCGAAAGGGAACGTTGAAACAACCCATTATGAGGGGGGGGGACGGGAAATTTCATAGTTTTGTGTGTGAAGGTTTCACTCCCAGGGGCTTGGTCTCCCCCTCATCCTCCTCTCCTCTTTCTTAAATGTGATTCCGTTATTTCCTAAACTTTACCCTCCTCTTGAAGCACGCGCCCGGCCAAAGAGGAAGCAGTGTGTAGGGCAATTCATTCGTCACACGGCTTTACCCATTAGAGGCGGCCCGCTAAATGCTTCACCTTTTTGATTTCGAGGAGGAGTATGGGATTTTGGGTGGGGGGTGGAGGGGTGGGGGTCGGGGTTGCTTTATTGCTCCAAATTTCATCACAATAAAGGCTTATATGGGGAAGGTGACATAATCGTTGCCCTATAAACGTCTCTGTGTAGATTACATGCCTCTCATCTGGCTAATCCCGGTAATTGATGAACTCCTATGCTATGCTATGTTTTTTTTATATTTATTTTTTTTTTTTGTATTTTGTAATTTGTTTATTAATTAAGATAACACTTATTTTGGGACCTCAACCAAGTAAACACGATTATGTGCTCTGCAGGGTGAGTGTTCTACGTGTGTTGACGTTCCCAAAGCGGCGAGCTAACTGGCTGGCAGAATGGGTGTCTGGATAGATGGATGGATGGATGGATGGATGGATGAAGGGATGAAGGGATGAAGGGATGGATGGATGGATGGATGGATGGATGGACGGGCAGTTGGATGGCCTGTCTGGATATATGGATAGATGGATGGATGGATGGATGGATGAAGGGATGAAGGGATGAAGGGATGGATGGATGGATGGATGGACGGGCAGTTGGATGGCCTGGCTGGATAGATGGATGGATGGATGAAGGGATGGATGAATGGACGGAAGGTTGGCTGGATGGACAGACAGACGGATGGATGGTTGGAAGGACGGCTGGCTGGCTGGCTGGCTGGCTGGCTGGCTGGCTGGCTGGATAGATAGATAGATAGATAGATAGATAGATAGATAGATAGATAGATAGATAGATAGATAGATAGATAGATAGATAGATAGATAGATAGATAGATAGATAGATAGATAGATAGATAGATAGATAGATAGACAGACAGACAGACAGACAGACAGACAGACAGACAGACAGACAGACAGACAGACAGACAGACAGACAGACAGACAGACATATAGATAGATAGATAGATAGATAGATAGATAGATAGATAGATAGATAGAGAGACAGACAGACAGATGGATGGATGGATGGATGGATGGACAGACGGACAGTTGGTTGGCTGGCTGGCTGGATGGCTGGTGCTGCCAGGGAACGTCTAATAGTCTCCCTCTGAGAATTGGAATTGATTTGCGACCGGAGTTAAAAATAAACACAGCCATGCTTGATTTGGGCTCTGTATATGAGCATCATTGAGCCGTATAAAAAAAAAAAAAAAAAAAAAAAAAAAAAAAAAAAAAAAAAAAACGCGCCAAATTATAAACCACAGAAAACGATGCAATATTTTCCACCGCTCAGGGTTTTATGCTCCTCAAATACAAGATTATGTGGTTCTGAATACCGGCGCACAGCGCAGGATTTAAAGATTGCAGGCTGTACCCGACAATTTCATAATGGAAATATGAGGTGAAAGGTTTTTTTATTAATAAATTAAAACATATTATGTGTTGATAAGTACAATTTTATATTTGATTTCTGCTTTTTAATTCAGTCGAAAAAATATTACAATTATTACACAGGCCGATGCGTCGACGCGTGTTCTAATCGAGCCAAATGAAATAAATCTCCGCGGTCGGAACATTTACGTCCGATGACATTTCCAACCGGCGGGAAAATCTCAAATGTCATCTTGAAAGTGGAAATTATGATTATGCCGTTCAAAAAGGAGGCTTTTTTTTTTTTACATTTTTCCCCTCTCCTCTCTTTCTCTCGCTTGAAAGTATTTCATCTGGAGAGTTACATACGGCGGTCCGGGGGATGAGACGTTTGTGTACCATTCCATTCAAGTTTACGGTGCGGGGAAACTTTGAAGAAGAGGAGGCGAGGGGGGCGGAGGGGCGGGTGGGGTTCGGATGAGAGAGAGAGAGAGAGAGAGAGAGGGGAAGAAGAATCAAAAAAAAATAAAAAGATTTCCATAAAGGAGTGGCATAAATAAGTGTCTGAGATACAACAATTTGGATTTACATACATTATCCTGCTCCATCTCTTTGGGATATTTTACATTCCTGATATGCGGAGGGGGAGGGGAGGAGGGGAGGGAGGCGGGAGGTGGGGGGGGGGGGGGGTAGGAGAGATAAACTAAATATGACCTTTGCTCCGCAGGCTCAGACGCCTGTAAGAATACTCAAGGAGGAGAGGAAAAGGTTGAGAGGATGAGAGGACAAAAAAGGCAGGAGGAGGAGGAAGAAAAATGACACTAAAAGGGAGTCTGGGAGCTGATTGATGCTTTGCCGTGTTTGAAGATCAGTGGCAGGCGCAGGGGTCAGCCTGTGTGCGTGTGTGTGTGGCTTCTTTGTTGGTGTTACTGTCTTGTCTGGGAGTGCACTGGCATGTGTGTGTGTGTGTGTGTGTGTGTGTGTGTGTGTGTGTGTGTGTGTGTGTGTGTGTGTGTGTGTGTGTGTGTGTGTGTGTGTGTGTGCGTGCGTGCGTGCGTGCGTGCGTGCGTGCGTGCGTGTGTGTGTCGGTACGTGTGCGCGTGCAGAAGTTTATGTCTAGAGTTTCTCCCTCCCTCTCCTTCTCTCGGGAGAATCCTCAGTTGCCGGGTGGCTGACGGAAATCAGATGTGAGCGGGGAATAACATGCTTGATTTGGCCTGAGAGTGGGATGCA
Organism: Zeus faber; assembly: GCF_960531495.2. NCBI lineage: Eukaryota > Metazoa > Chordata > Actinopteri > Zeiformes > Zeidae > Zeus > Zeus faber. The sequence goes on along the minus strand of NC_137203.1, from coordinate 19,924,985 downwards.
GCAGGGGATGGAGCAGGGGGTGGAGCAGGGGTTTGGAAACAGGGTGATGTATAGAACCCAGCGGAATGAGGCGGCCCTGGCTCTGGCTCTCGGTAAATACCCATTTTTCACTGAATGGGAGTGGTGAGAAACCCGTCTGTGTGTTAATCTGGGGGTCTGATCGTCCATAGTGTATGTCAGTAGGGGGATGGGGATTTGTAAGATGGCCACTTAGTGTATATATACAGTATTTATCTCCCTAAGGAGAGTCTATTTGTGGTGAAGCTGCTGCATGGCATAGAGCTTAAAGATGGCTTTACACCGAATCCGACAAACGACAACAACGCACAGGAAGTCTCAGACTCGGTGTGAAGTGGGAGCTTCAGAAGACACTCAATTCAACACAGTTGCTTCACCTTGATACTGTAAACGCTGTACTCCGTGTACTCGGTGACTGCACTCCGCACAGGGAGCGCGCAGCCTCCGACCCGAGTCACTAAAATGCCATATTTATACGTGTCTGCATAAAAAAACGTAACTCCATCCCTCTCCCCCATGAGAAGATCCGCTCCACGATGTGCGGTGTCTGCTCACCTCCAACTCTCTCACGTGACTTTACTTAGAATAACGTAACAAGCTGAGAGTGAGTCACCGCTGTGCCAGAGATGGATTGAAATACCTTGAACTTAATTTAACCTTTTTTATTATATATATATATATATATATATATATATATATATATATATATATATATATATATATAATTTATTTATTTTTATTTTTAGACAGGGTAGGGTGGCTGAGCACGCACGCTCTCTTACAGCGACGCCTTGACTTTAACACTTAAACAACACACATAGGAAAAATATGGAGAGATTTTATGTGAGGAATAAATTGAATACAAAATCCAGAACCGGTACCAGTACAGTATATCTACGTTATTGTTCAAGTGCTGTCAGACGGACATAATAAAGTATTTATATATATATATATATATATATATATATATATATATATTTATGTGTGTGTGTGTGTGTGTGTGTGTGTGTGTGTGTCTACTGGTGCGCAGAAATGCAAGCCTCCACGCCAGGGGAAGTGGGCTGGGGAGGCTCTTTGATGTGGGACCACCGAGGTCAGAGCGAACAGGCTGTGCAGCGCTAAATTCCATCCCCCACAGCAGAACAGTTCCTTTCTTCAGTTCCTGCTTTCAATGTCAGTTTGGGAACCCTCACCCTCCAGAATAAGTGGGGAGAAAAATTTTGCACCACGGATTTAGCACCGCCGTCTGAATCCGTGGGAGTGGAGATGAGTGAAAACGGATAAAACTAAATCTGTACTATAAGTCTGAATATACAATATCATCTGAAAAAGAAAACCCTGGTATACATGTATAATAAATTTTTTTTAAAGGAACACAGCGCTTTGCGGCATCTTCAGACTTTATTTTCCTCCTCGTACGCTTCGTGCTCTTTTGTCGGAGGAACCGGGAGAAAAGGCAAAAGGTCTGAGCAGAACATAAACCAATCTCAAATGTCATGTCTTATTAGACGCAGAATGGAAGGAAACACCTCGGCCGCTCGACCCCGCCGAGTCAATGAATTTGTCAAAATTTTATGATAATTCATTCAATTACTCTTTAGACATTTAAATGATGTGGGGGTGGGGGTGGGGAGGGGGATGGGGGGGAGGGGGGGCAGGGGCGGGGTGAGGGGCGACGAGGGTCAGCTGAAGAGAGAGGAGAAGAGGAGGGAGAGGTTGAGTGATAGAGGGGGTGGAGAAGAGGGATTGGGGAATAATCCTGCTCTTGATATTACACTCCCTCTGGAGGCCTTTTAAGGGCTCCATATCACAGTGTGAGGCCCCAACAAACTCTTCCCCCGACTCAGCAGAGACCGCCCCAAAACCCAACTACTTGCTCACAACTTTCCCTTCCTACTCACACACAAATAAACCATGTATAAATATATATATATATATTTATATATATATATACATATACTGTATACTGTATCACACTATTAATCACACCACCCACATATATGCTAAATACATTTCTAACATATGCCCGTATTATGAATGTGACATCATCTTAAATGTACACGTATGATTATTATTATTATTATTATTATTATTATTATTATTATTATTATTATTATTATCATCATTATTATTATTATTAATATTATTATTATTATTTTATCATTGTTTTTTATTATTATTAGTACCATTGTAATTATTATGATTACCATGATGATGATTATGCTGATATTATATTGCTTTTATTATCATTATCAGGGCTATTATGTTTTCCTATCAGAAAGTTGATTACTAGATTTTGTTCATACCTTTGCCACCCCTTTTCTTTCTTTCTTTTTGTCTCACACACACATAAGCACACACACACACACACACACATACACACACACACACACACGCACACATTCCCCATTGCGTTCCTGGGAGAATGACAATAAAAAGGCCCACCGCTCTTCTCGACCCCTGACCTCTGACCCCCGGAGGTCTCCCGCAGCCTGTGGTGGAGGTGGTGATGGTGGGGTGGGGTTGATAAAGGGAGGGAGGGGGCTGGGGCCCTGAGAAAGAGTCCGTCTGTTGGACCCTCTGCAGCCTCCATCATGGGTAAGCTCCCCCTCTAGTGTTCACTGGCCTCTGCTCTCCTGCTCCCACTCAAGGACGGGCTTCCCACTCTCCCACTCCACACAAAATGTTGTGTATTACTATCGCTGTAAAAATATATAAATTATTTCGTTTTATGGACGTAAAAAAACCCCTCTGCTTAAAAGACACATTGTTGCAGCATGATTTTTTTTAATTACAAAAAATCCATTACATATCTTTAACACTGACAGAAAAAAACAGAATATTGAAGAATTCAACCATTTAAAAAACAAAGAATACATCCATTTTATCTCCTTCACAACAAGGCCGACCCACCCCCTCTTTCTGCTTTATAGCTAATGATTATAACGATCTGATAATGTGCTTTTAATTGAGTTGTAAATACATCTAATAACCCCCATAATGTGTTGAATACTTCAGCATGACATGGGTGTGTTGCCATTGTATATGATGTGCCCTCATGGCTCCTTATTGCTCGCAGCTTTAGGTAACGCTGCTGTGAGCACAGTGGCAGGAACCACCTGCAAGAGCTTAAAACCTAGCGTGGCCCACGGTCTCTGGCTACACCGCGCTGAGATTTCCCAGCAACGCCTAAGCTCTCCTTGTGCCTCCTATTCTAGCTTAGCCTCGCCTGAGGGGATGCTAATTACCTTCTCTCACGCTCCAAATTAACCAACTTTCACTGGGACTCTGTCGCCACTTCCAATCCGGGCGTCGACGGCAGACGGAGCGGGGGGCGGGGGGGGGGGCTGGCGGGCGAGCGAGCGAGCGAGGGGGAGGGGGAGGGAGGGAGGGAGGAGCGACGGGGCGAAAATAGAAACAAACCAATAATCTTCTACATTGCGTCCTTAAACGAGGGCCACTCTGTCCCTAATGTAGACAAGTCATTTTGTACAAGCCGTTAAAGCCCAGTGGGCCCCGGCCGAGCACGCCGCGCGGGGCCGCGCGTTTCAAAGATCTTTTGCAATCAGTTACACAATGGAACCCCTCATTTTATGCTGCTACATCATAAAAGTGCTCCTTTTGTTACATTTCCATCCTTAAAAGGGTCCTAATCCCCCTCCTTTCAGGCCAGTCTATGGCAAATTCCTCAGGGACATCCCATTCGCTGCGAGGGCTGGAGTGACCCACTCAGAAACCAGCATGCAGGGCTTTGAGCTTTTCTTCTGCTGCCACTCTCCAGAGAACATTAAATCGTACTTTTCATCCCCCTCACCATAGGGGGAAGCCCCTTAATGATGACAGAGAAAGAGAAATTCCTCCACTCGGTCCTATGACACCATTCTGCTGTCAAGCAGGCATCTCGGCGGACAGAGAATCAAACATGGCTTCCTGCAGGTGGAACGCCGATGAAGGTCACGGTGGAGTCCAAAGAGGAGGGAGAGGGAGGGCGAGAGACAGAGGGGGAGGGAGAGAGAGAGAGAGCGAGAGAGAGAGAGAGAGAGAGAGAGAGAGAATAAGTAAGGGAGATAGAAAGAAAAAGAAAGAGAGGGAGGGAGGGAGGGAGGGAGGTAGCCCTTCAGAGGGAGCCGGCTCTCCCAGAGCAAATTAAGTCATCCGCGGAAAAAAAGACGGTTTGGGGGGAGAGAAAAAAAAAAAAAGAAAAGAAAAAGGACATGCGGCTTTCATTTCAAGTCACTTAACATGTTCATTTATTCAGCGATTTAGGTTTTCGCGCAGTAAAAGTGGCCATTTATTACATGCTCCTTTATCCAAACGGCCCCAGTGCGGTAACCACCCTGGTTCACACCAGACCCCTCGAGGAGGAGGACACGGCATCCAAATAAAACACACATCAATTATTCTCCATTGAGATATTCTCGGTGATTCTCTGCAGCGTCGGGGTGTTCCGCTGGAACACGCCGCTCGCCCTCGCAGAATCGCGGCGTCATGTCTCCGGCGATGCCCCTGATCGTGCAGGCGGTTCAGGCCGGATGGGGGCTAACGCTGCGGGATTTGACCAGGTGAAGATGTCACTGATAGTTTTCAGCTCCGGATGAACATTTACTCCGATGCCTCCAGAGTCAATAATCCCCCCGGCGACAAGCCTCAGCCCCCCTGTAATGGCTTTTCCGACCGCTTGGCTTTGGCCTGCACCAAAGTCATGGAAATGTGTACACAGACGTGTACCGCCGCCGAGGAATCCTTCCCCCCCCCCCCCCCCCCCCCCCCCCCCCCCCCCCCCCCCGCCGCTGAAAGTGTCTAAAAATAACGCATTACTGTGTTGATTTATGCCTATGAATGAATATTGCGTGTGATGCAATAAAAGTTTTATGGCTTGTGGTATTATGCATATAAAGCAGATTGGCTGTCTGTTCTCGTAGCTCAAAACAGAAAACACTGAAGACGGCGATGGCGAGGGGGGGGGAGAGCATTCTATGCAGCTCGTATGAACCAATAATCACATCCAACAAGGACTCCAGCCTTTGATTAAAGCGCTAATGACCTGTCACTCAGGGCCACGGCGGATGTTTACAGATGCCCAGTACCCACCGCACGGCTCATCAGTCAGAGTCACAGCCCTGGCAGCCATGTCACCTACCACACCCACTCACTTAGCGCTGCCACCAAACAGCGCCGGCGATTACCTCCGAGCGATGGTGCGTTTCGCGCCGCGCCGCTGCGGTCCGGAAGGCGAGTGCGCGTTGTGTCGTGGAGTATTTCTGTTTTTTTTATATTAGTAACCTTGTTGCCGTGCAGCGGCCATATTGCGATGATACCACCACCTTTGTTTCTCTTCTCCCCCTCCCCCCCTCCTCTTTTCCAATGTTGGAACAGCCATTTTCTGCTGGTGACTTCACCTCGGCTTTCACCCTGACGCGTGACACTCATGACAAATTGGGTGTGGAAGTGAAGGTGATGGGCTGTGAAAGCAATGCGCCAGCCCCCACTATGTACACCGTGCACACACGCGCGTGCACGCGCGCACGGAGGTGGCCGGACACACGAATACACGGATGGCGTTCATGTGTGCACGTGAACCACACACACACCCCACGCACATGCACACGCACGCACACACACCGAACACACACACACACACACACACACACACACACACACAAACACACACACACTCCCTTGTGCTTTGAATACTCTGAGGTTCTGCTGCAAACACAATGATGACCTGGTTGTAAAACACTCAAAGAAACAAAAACAGGAAATGGATATCTTGACTTCCTCCACCTCCCGCTCCCCCACTTCCTCCCTCCTCCACAATTCGCCTCCCTTCCATAAATGTTCTGACTCTTCAATCTGCCGGGGCTGCTCTTTAGCGTGCAATTGAATCCTCATCATCCTATAATAGCGATCTTTGAAAAATAAATACCCATAAAATACATTTTTATCCCCTCCACCCACCCCCCCCTACACACATTTTAGGGCTTATTCCTGCTAATTTGGAACAGATAGATTGGATGCATTACCAATATGATACACCATCATCCCCCTCCCTGACAATCCATGTTATTTTCCAAGAATTTATAAACCAATTAAATCCTTGCGTGGCCCACCTTTTACGGCACGAAATTCAGTAATTTCAACCAGGGGGGAGAAATTATTACATTGAATTGTATAGCAATTATCATAACATTACACTGATTCCCATAGAAGTATTTAAATTATATGGTTGGTTGATTGCATGATGAATTAAAGAGCGCCCCCCCCCCCCCCCTTTTTTTTCTCCCTCCCAAGGAGCCTGCGAGTGGAGCTCATCCCCGTGCGATCGGAACGGAGGCTCCAAAGCTCCGCAGGACCAGACAAGCTGGAACAAGTCGAACCTAATATACTGTAGAGCTACTACATTATTATCAGCTCCTCCGGGGACACACTCCAGCCTGGGGAAGCTGGGTCTGCCAACCCCTACTGCATTAGGAATATATCATTAGACTCATTTTGATGCTATGCTACGACAAAATAGTAAAAAAGTAAAATAAAAATGCATATCTGCTTTTAGTAACTATCGAAATATGAAAACTGTGACTCAAAACTTTTAAGTATAATGTTGCGTCTATCCAATCAGCAAACACAGACACCGGTGATCAACCGGTGATAAGAGTATATATTATGTGTAATTGACCTGAGCTCTAAATACAGTAGAAGTTCCATAACACTGAGAAACAACTTTCTGTGTGTTAAACATAAGCTGAGTCCAACCAATATTTTCTTGTCAGTCCAAAGGACTATTATGAATATATCTTGCTTTTTTCTCACCATTATTTGTGTGTATATTCTTCTTTATTTGTCTTGTCTTATGAAAACTTAAAGCCATATCACATTTTGTGTATACTTGGATGTAATATGAATGAGCATTCTTGATGTGTGTATGTGTGTGTGGGTGTGTGTGTGTGTGTGCGCGTGTGTGTGTCTCTGTGTCTTATGACAATGAGTGATTCCTTATACTTGTGTTATAGATAGGTGATATATAGTATATAGTATATAGGTATATATATAAATATATATATATTTTTTTTAATATATATTTATATATATATATATTTTTTTTAATAAATATAAATATACATAGACATATATTCTGCATATACTTAGACAAAACATATAAAGAAAAATATACACACAAATAATGGTGAGAAAAAAACAAGCCATATTCATAATAGTCCTTTGGACTGACAAGAAAATATTGGTTGGACTCAGCTTATGTTCAACACACAGAAAGTTGTTTCTTAATGTTATGGAACTTCTACTGTATTTAGAGCTCAGGTCAATAACACATAATATATACTCTTATTGATCACCGGGGTCAGTGTTTGCTGATTGGATAGACGCAACATTATACTTAAATTAAAAAGTTATGAGTCACAGTTTTCATATTTTGATAGTTACTAGAAGCAGATATGTGATGTGTGTGTGTGTGTGTGTGTGTGTGTGTGTGTGTGTGTGTGTGTGTGTGTGTGTGTGTGTGTGTGTGTGTGTGTGTGTGTGTGTGTGTGTGTGTGCGTGTGCGCGTGCATACATGCGTGTGTGGGTGTGTGTGTGTGTGTGGAGATGAAGAAAAGAAAAGAAAAAGGAAAGAAAAGAAAAGAAACACGTAGGGATTATACATGAAATAAAAGTTAATTAAGTTAATAATTGAAAAAAAAAAAAGTTCATTGTAGACACCAAACCGGTGTCAGTGCATGTAAATAAGCAGTACAAACACACGAGATCTAGAGCAAATCGCTCAAACAGCTCTACTACCGTACTTTGAGAAAAGAAAATAAAGTAATAAAACCAAATCAGAAAAGATCAATGTGTGGCAGCACCTTTTCATTTCTACATTCCACAACTGCTGGACAATCCCAGGGTCGTGTAATCCAGAACAATGGAACGCCCCCATCCACCCCCCACATGGTTGTTCTTTGAACGCTGCACAATGTAATTAAAACACTGCTGAGTCCAACAGAAAATAATCGTCTGAATTATCTGGATTTTGGTGCTACGACTCTTTTTTTTCCATTTTTCGACAATGATAGGACTTTCCTGAAATATAACAAGAGTGTCACCTCACAAGGGCTTCAGTACATACTAATCAGAAGAAAAGGAGGGAGTTATTATTAGATTACAAAGGTAAATGTGATTAACTATAGCCTTACTCCCTGAAAACGTGGTTGCACTGTATTAAGCTTGGGGCTCGCATTATCAAAGATGTACCAGGCGATTGACAAGGCCTTTATAATTAGGCATGCTGTTCCTTGGGAGATGGAAAAAAAAACCCTGCTATACAATGCACAGCAGGTTACATATTCAGCTTCAGCCCCCATAGGCAACAGAAAACAGCCTTGTTGCCTTTGATCCTTCGCTCTAATTGTTTGTGGAGGTTGTCGAGGTCCCCATGCCCGTCTTTTTTCACCGGGCAAACCTTCAACGGCTGCCAAGATACTGGGCAAAAATCAATCAATAAATAAAAATACAACCAAATTGAGCACGACTGAGCATAAAATCCAGAGCTAATGGAAAAGTCACTTTGTATGTACGCTCCATAGCTGGCCCGATGCAAGTTTTGACTCTCAATAGTGACGATTTTAAAACTTCACCCGCAACGGGAGCCCGCTGCATCGCGCGCTGTTAGTTAGTTGGCGATGCACGGCTCGCAAACGAGTCGTTATCAGCGAACGAGTGACGAAATGACTCAGGAGTCGGGTGTCGCTCCGGAAAATGGGCGAACTTCACTCGCGAACTAAAAATGATGAGCGAGGACTATATTATTGTGAAAAAAATAGATATTTGTCATACTAATACTACTACTACTACTACTAATAATAATAATAATATTATTGGTAATAATAATAATACTAATACTACTACTACTACTACTAATAATAATAATAATAATAATAATAATAAAAAGATGATATTATTATTATTATAATTATTATTATTATTATTATTATTATTATTATCATCATTATTTTTAATAACAATAATAATAATAATAATAATAATAATAATAATAATAATAATACCTTTGACAGAAGGCATACTTGTGTATTTCTCTGCCAAAATTAATCATTTTGAGAGAATTACGCGAAAAGATTTTGGGATCCACGGTTTGCGCAACAAGAGCCTTTAACACGCGACACCAAATGGAGCAGTATAATGGCAATGCCACCGTGTTACGAGCATGAACGCCACCATGAATGGAGAGTCGAGCTAGCTCGCAGCATTTCCCTCTCCTAATAATCCTCCTCCGGATCATCGACTCAGTATCACCACAAACCTAGCAATCCCAAACGACCACCAATACCCGTGTTTACATATATACACCCTCGCTAAGACAGTGGGCAGCGCGGAATTGTGCACGGCGGCCATTGTGTCCGCGTCAGCCCAGGGATTTTTTTGTGCCATTGTGCCGGCTGACAGGCTGAATGGGAGGGAGGGTTGAGCGGCATGAGGATGTGTGGCGGACACCTGCTGAGGCGGGCTGCACCGGCCCGCTCCGCTCCGCCATTAATACGTGTAGCGCTGGGGGCTCTTTTGTTCGGCGGGAGCTGTTGGTGGCGACATGTTTGAAGTGTCACAAGTGTCAGTCTTTATTAGATTCAGAATGATATTAGGCGACGGAGGAGTGTGTGTGTGTGTGTGTGTGTGTGTGTGTGTGTGTGTGTGTGTGTGTGTGTGTGTGTGTGTGTGTGTGTGTGTGTATAGTCATAAAGGAAGGGGAGATGATAGAGAGAGAGAGAGAGAGAGAGAGAGAGAGAGAGAGAGAGAGAGAGAGAGAGGGACGGGAGAGAGAAAGTAAAACAGAGAGGAGAGACGCGAAAGCCATTCATCTCGGGGAAAACCGAACGGCTTGGTAAATGAGGAAAAAGTTGGCAAGGCTACCTGGGAGCCTCCGTTCCAGCGGTCCGCCTGTTTGGGGATCGTCGCGCTCGCTAATGGCCGACATGGCGGTCGCGTTCCCTCTTCATTTCTCAACCACTGTGCTCCGAGGGACGCAACTTCGATTCCCCCTTTTTGATTAAAACGTCTCATACCTCAGAGGACGAGAGGACGAGCGGATTCCTCTGGCGCTAGCAAGTATTAGCAGTGTATGTAGCATGCACGGAGCACGTAGAATGTATTAAAGTATTAAATCAGTATTAATATCAGTTTGGATATCAACAAAGACCTTTACCGTTGCCAGTGCAATACCTTCCAATAATCTTCTGAGTTAATGACGCGTCTCCTTGTGGTTTGCAATACTCGTGTGTGTATCTGTGTGTGTGTGTGTGTGTGTGCGTGCGCGTGTGCGTCTGCTCACTCTCGCGCCTGTGCGCGTGCATGAATGCATTTCGGGAAAGACCGAGACACCAGAGAGATGGAGATCATTTTAGGGGTTGTCGCAGCACAAATACAGAGGTTGTTAGAGGCGGGCATCGATTGACATCTGTTCAAATGTTCATCGACAAGAAGAGAAACAGAGAGAGAGGGAGGGAGGGAGACAGGGAGGGAGGGAGAGAGACAGAGAGAGATAGAGAGAGAGAGGGGGGAAGAAAGGGAGAACGAGAGGCCTAAGAGGTGGGAGAGAGAAAAAAAAAAAATCCATAATTGCTCTCATCGCCATATGATTTTCTGCGGGCAATTTTCAGGGAGCACACACTGACCTTTGCCTACTTAATTCCTGTGCAGTAAAGAAACAGAGAGATGATCACTGAGGCACATAATTACACTCTCATCGATACATGGATCCGTGGGACGGGCTGTGAATCCAACCCAGGGATCATAGGACAAAACACATTACCCTGACGTATGTGCGCACGCCCACACGCGCGCACGCCCGCCCGCGCTCGCGCTCGCTCGCACGCACACAAACACTTACCCAGCAAGGCATGCATGCCCAGGCCCATGCATCACGACGCTGCCAGCGCTATCTATCGCAATCGGCACGTGAAGTCTATGTTGAAATGCATGGTGGGTAATGATGATTTGAGGGTTTGAGGGTGAGAGCGGGACGGGGGAGCCCCATATGGCTCTCGCCGTCCATGTCATTACCTTGTTATGCCTCTGACTGACCATTCAGCGCGAGCGAGCGAGCAAGCGAGAAAGAGAGAAAGAGGGAGAGAGAGAGAGAGAGAGAGAGAGAGAGAGGGGGAGAGAGTAGATCGGCCGGCACCGCGGTACAACTGGAATTGTCCGGGGTCAACAGTGCCATAATTACTTTAAAATGTCAGCCCGCAATAAAATACAACAGTTCATCTGGCAGAAAGCAAATTAGCTTTGACCGAGCCGTAATTACCCTTTCCTGCAGAACCATTAGAAGAGATCAAATCTTCACATCGCTGTTTGAGGAAAGGCCATCAGAGTACACTCCACATGACAAGGATGCACATTTGCCATTTTGCGGAGATAATTAATTGTCCTTATAATAGAAATTTTATATTGGACTTTCGGAGGGGAAAAAAGTGTAATAACCTGCCAGCTTTATCGTGAGCGTTCGCAGGCGACTCAGCTCTCCCCAGACCCTCTCTTTTCTTTTCCTGGGACCCTTCGGTTGGCTCCCGTGGATTTGTGATCCCGCCCCCCCTCAGACGGCGGGCCTCGGATGCGGAGCGAAGACATCTGATTCAGGATAAGACTCGAGAGGGAAATGTGGGTGGAATGCCCACGTGCGGTCAGACGTCGTCAGACATCAGGGGACGCGCGTCGTGATTCACCCGTCAAAAAGGCCTTTCCTTTCTCTTTTCCCGTGCGACGACACGTGTATCGGGGAGGACCCTTTTTTTTGCTCACGAGCCCTAATTGCATTCCGGTCGCACCTCTGGAGCCCGACACAAAAGCAGCGAAACGAGCACTGTTTGGAAAACCTGCAGCCTTTGAACCAATCGTCTTCAGCGCTAATTAGAATAACCGCAATCTCCAATTAGCTAATGTGCCTCCGCTCGCCTCGAAACCTCCGTTCTCCGAGACGATGCTCTGTTATGCACCGTCCTAATAATGCCAATTAACACGCAACAAACATATGGGAGCGGAAAGGTTGGTTGAGGCTCAGGATGAGAAGGATCTAAACAAGAAATGAAGCGCCGAAGGTCACCGTACAGAAATGAATACCGGGTTTTGTGGGCGGCGTGTTACGCGTTGCGTTGATGTACGACCTATGCATACACCGCAGCAAGTCATAAACAACCCAGACCTTCCAGGAGGATAAACCATGGGAAATATAATGTATAAATAAATACATACGTCTATACATAAATAAATCGTAAACAGACTCATTTTGAATAAATAGCCACATTACAACACCAAAGTTATGATCAGTACGGGGGAGATTAGTGACACAAGACTCTTTTCAATGACTGGAGTTGGGAGTCACAAAAATCTGAAAATAAGGACGAAATTCACAGGGGAAAAAAAGACCAAGGCATTTGGTATTTAACACAAATAAATAACATTTGTGATTCACATTCTGCATTTTTTTCTGCCAAAATGAAAAAAACCCAAATTGGGCATTTGGCATTTGACACAAGTAAACGACTTTGCATTTCTCCAAATGAATCGTTTTGGGGAGAATTGGGCGAAAGTACTTTGGGATCCACAGTTT
>NC_137203.1:19897354-19909854 GCF_960531495.2 Zeus faber | reverse complement strand
TAATGAGGAGACACAATGTTTTCTGTGATGAAAAAAAAACCCAAATAGAAAGAAAGAAAGAAAGAAAGAAAGAAAGAAAGAAAGAAACGCCGCTCGCAGTCACTCACGACCTCAGATAGACGATAGACGTGTCAATTAACTGCCACGCTCCGCGGCAACAAAGCTCTATAATTGATTGTGTTTAGCGGACAACTCTGGAGTATCTCACTACTGTAAGCGATGTCTGGTGGATTAATTAAAGGGGAAAAAAAGGAAAAGAAATAAAGTAATAGGCGATGAGGGAGAGGCGGTGCCCAGCTGGCACCGTTTCCATGGTCAAACTGAAGGACAAAGCGCGCTGCCTCTCATCTCTTTTTCTCGTCGTTCTAATTTGCGTGGACTTTTATTTCCCCTTATTCTGATCCACCTGAGGATAGTCGTATTCCGTCGCTCGCCGCCGGGCGCGCCCACCCAAGGTGATTAACACGGCGATGACAAGTCCTCTGACACAGGCGCGCACACGCGCACACGCACGCACGGACAGACACACCCACACAGACACGCCTAAGCCGGCACAATCACACACACACACACACACACACACACACACACACACACACCAGACACACACACGTGGCGTCGGGCGGACACATGTCGGATGGATCGCCAATGGAGTCCATAGACAACTTCTGCAGTGGGGGAATAAAAAAAAAAAAAGAAAAAGGAAAAAAGCAAGATCATCCTAAATGCTATCTTTGATTGTATTTCATTGATACCATCCTCAATTACTCTACTGTAATAATTGACAAGAGTATTATTAACTTACCGCAAGGGCCAGGAATGCATTAATCAGTATTATTATTCGGCCTTAACCTCAGTAAGTGACATAATAGGAGACATGCCCTCTCTAATCAGCCTCATTGTGTTAGATCACCTTCCGCTCTAACTATATCACCGAGAGTTCAAAGACCCCCGCACCGCGCCTTATTGCCCGAACCATCTTTCATCAGCGCTATTGGTCTTTGTTAGATCATCGAGGTCTATGTTGTAATGAAAACGCCAATCTAGCCGCGATAGCAGCCTAATTTGAAGATAATGAGCCAATAACATCAATGGCTAATGACACACAAAGTCTACTAAGTCACACCCCGCCCCCCCCCGGGCCAAAAGCAAGGCTGATGGCAGGCACGGCGGAGGAGTCAAAACACAGCGAGAGAGGCTGCCCGGACGCACACAGGCTGCCTGGATGGCTTCATTATCAATAATGAAAGCTGCTACTTGACTCTTGAAGACGGCTGACGCAGCCGGAGTAAACAGTAATCTAATGGTTTGCCATTGACAGCCTGGGAACCAAGCGAATCTGCGAGCTCATGTTTAATTTGCTCTGCAGAGTGCGTCTGACCATCCTTCCTTTTAAACACATTTCCACCGACCTTGTCAAGGTCGGGCCAACCACAACCGCTTAGCTAATGTGGGGCGGGTTTGATACGATGGCGATGACCTACGATGACCTTACCAAGATGGCTGCCGCTGACGCGGAACGGCCTGTTGAACCCACTATCGCGACAGTATTAAACAAATTGGATGGTATATTTTCTCTCAAAGGCCTTTCTTGACAGGAAAGATGTGTTTGCCGTTCTTCCGACAGGATTAGGTAAAAGTTGAATTTACCGACTCACTCGCTCAGCGCTGCGTCACACGTTCTGTTGCTCTGATTGGTTGCATCTCCAACCCGTCGCGTCCAGAGACCTTTCGGTCCTCGACGTTGCGCCTTGGAAATCGAAAAAATGAACGGAGTCGTTCCGGACTAATACACATTTGAGAATGGGATGCCAGGCTCGGCCATTGATGCACCTGTAATCGCGCCGCAAAGCCATATCACCGTTGAAAGAAACGACTTCTTCTGCTCACATTGGAAGCAAAGCTCCGGTTTATTTGTTTCCCTAAACCTTGTTTTTCCACCGCAGAGAGTCAACCCCAGTGACTGGCCTCAGAACTGTCGAAGTAGATCCAGTATTGAGAGGATGGTGAGAGGTTTGCGATTGCCCCATTGCATCGTGCGACGGTTTAAGCTAATCTCTGAGTCTCGGATCAATTTAGAACATTTGAACTCCAGTCACTCGGGTGGCGAAAAATCAGGCTCAGGTTCAAAGATACCGGCGTTTTCCTCTAACAGGAGTTCACATTTATATTCGTTCCCTGTTGAAATATGAACAAAACCAGGCCATCGCTGAGGAAGTAAGCTGAATCCCAGCGGAAAAGCTGTTTAGCTGCTGGCTTTTTTTATTTTTGTTTACAGGAGAGGGAAAAACGGAGTGAAAGCGCGGCGCCGGTGTGTGGGCGTGGGTGCGGGTAAGTGGCTTGATGGGGGCTGAACTTTTGTCAGGCCCCGACAATGCGCCAGCAAACAGTAAACAAGCCTGATGAAGCCTAATCACGTTAAGTGAAGCACCGAGCAGGGGGGAACGACCCCGCTAATCCGCACGCCACTAACCTGCACGTAATCCCAACGAGATGGAGCGAAGGAGTCAGAGAGAGGGAAGGGGGGAGAGGGGGAGAGAGAGAGAGAGAGAGGGAGGGAGAGAGGGAGGGAGGCTTTGCAGTTGAATCACTGAGGGTATCAGCTTTAGGTCAATTAGTCAGGTGTGTCAAAAGTGAACAGCAGCGTTGGCTTGCACCGTACTCGCAGTATGGTCGAGTATCAGGCTGTTTGGCGTCACATGCATGAGCCGTGAAACGTCTTCTTTTTTTATTGAATTCCGTGATGCTGGATATGTGACAGCGAACGGGCGTCCTTCAGTCCAGCGTGTAAATAAATGTTGTGGTTTAGAGCATGTCAAGAGATTTCGAATGGTACGTTGGCGTCAGTGAATTCAACGCCATTAAAAACGTATGCTCGTACGTTGTTGTACAAACATCAGCTGCAATTTAGCTCCCGCCCGTGTAAAGCTCTTCTAAAAAAAAAAAAAAAAGACGCAATTTCCTTCTCCATCATGACCACGACAGAGAGCGGCCAAATGAGCGGATAGTGGATCGCGGAATCACGCAACATCTGTAACTGACGGCTGTAACGCCAACATTGACAGCTGCGGACGTTCATTGCATCAACATCGCTTTACACCAGAAGCCCCGATGGAGCCCCATTCCAAAAACCGCGTTGCGCCAAGGTTCCAGCCGGCTGAACCACCACCTACAGACGATTTCACGTCCCGTTTTTCCCCTTCAATGTTTCTCCAAACAAAAATCGGGGGACGGGGCTCAGAGTTGGACATCGCGCATCAGCGGCACCGTGTAAGCGGCCACAAAACAACACCAAACTGCTAAGTAGCGCTAATAATAAGGAGCAAATGTGAACACAGCGTCCGCGTGGTGGAGGTGGAACATTTCTCTCCACAGATAACCGACCCGATGAATGGACTCGTTGTCGAAAAGGGCGGAATGCGCGGAAGGAAAAGGTTTGATTTTGCAGCGATGCCCGTATTGACAATCACTTGAGACCACATTTTTGCCTGGAAGCGTTTTTAACTGGAGCTGGAAATGTTTTCCCTTTTGCCACTGAAATAGTGATTAGTGCCCATGAAAAATGCAAAAAACAATTGGAAGTAGCCGAAATCTCCAATCTCCTCATCACCACGGCAACTAAAAACTGTTAAAATAAATAAATATGATAATAATAATAATAAAAATAATAATAATAATATTAAATGAAATTCTTATTTTGCATAAAACCTCCAGGGGCTCCTTAATTGAGGAGAGATTGCCTTGTTTACCTGCTGAATATCATGTTGAACTAGTACTAATATCATCAGCAGCTCTCCCTGCAACCGAACTATCCCCGAAACTTTGCAGAGCAAACTTTTTCCCCCCCCTCTCCTCTAACTCCACATCCAGCTGAGGGATATTCATCATTACCCGGCAGCGGATCAGAAATGGCGCGAGGAGGGGGAAAATGACGGATACAGCAAAAGGCAGCGAGAAGAAGGGTAGGAGGCAACGCTGCAGTGGGAGAGGATCGCACCAGACAATGAGGAATGGCGGAGAACGCTCCTCTGTGTGTGTGTGTGTGTGGGTGGGTGGGTGCGAGAGAGAGAGAGAGAGAGAGAGAGAGAGAGAGAGAGAGAGAGAGAGAGAGAGAGAGAGAGAGTTCCTTGAAGTGGACCCTGGAAGCGAGGGACCAGCTGGACTCAGAGCACCGCCTGCTGTTTCTGGCTGCCCTCCCGATCCCCCGCTCCCTTACCTCCTCCTTCCCACAAACATTCTCTTCATCCCATCCCTCCACCCCCCCCCCCCCCCCCCCCCAACATTTTTTTTTCTATCTCCTTTCTTTTTCACTCCTTCCATCCTTGCCTCTCAACTTTCATCGGTCCCTCTGGCGTACTCACTTCCTACTTTCTCCTCATAATGTCGTATTCATTCGACTTACTTTCATCGACTGCACTGTGGTGACGCTAACCTTATTCACCCCGTCCACTCCCTACTCTTTCATCATCCCTCCGTCCCTGTTCTCAGAGTGTGACACACTCTTCGTGGCAGCAGCTACAGCAGCCTCCATTCTCCACCTCAAATGAACTGAGGGCCGCTGGCCAGGTCATCTTCGCCTATGTTGTCGTGTCGAACATAAATGGAAAAACAACCTTTTTCTTTTTTTTTTTTACACCACACACTAGTTAAAATTAAACGAAAATCTTTAAAAAATATATCTATTTGTAATATTCTGTTTTATATTCTGAAAATACAAAAAATTGCATGGATTAATTAATCTCTGTGATTTGAAAATAAATTTAGAGATTTAACAATATATATATATATATTACTCGTGGGCTGGATGTGGCCCCCGGGCCTGTGACTTGCGACCCCCTATCTAGAGTTTTACATAAGTCCTCTGGCCCTATTAAACCACTGCTATACATCACACTGTATTGAAGTGTGTGACAATTGCGGCGAGTCATTTTTAACAATAATATTAATTTCTAAAATAATATCACATTAAAAATAATATGCTTCTCAGTGGGTGGGCATAGACACATCACGTTAAATATGCAAAACATGGGGGATTAATGACAGAATTATCTTTGGATATATTGTTTATGTAATCTTTAATTAAATACAAATGATTTATACGTGCAACCACACACACACACACACACACACACACACACACACACACACACACACAGACACACACACAAGGCAAAGCAATGTGTTTGTTGGCTTCGGACAGGAGAAGTTGCACGGTGAGAAGCGGAACACGCTACTGTATAACTAAACGACTTTGATAGATACAAGCAACGTGATCAATGTAATTGCGTAATGAGGGCTGACAAACAGGCGATGTGTTTACAAACTAGTCTTGTCCACCCACAGCGAGCGGGACGTAATCGAATCGCAACACTCTTTTTATCAACACGTCTCGTCGGTGATGCATGGGATCCTGCGCCACGCTTTCAATCCATTGAGCCTTCACCACCCTGTCTGCCTAAAGTAAGAGAAGGAAATGTTGAAATAGTGATATTTTTAACTGAAGAGTAATATATAATACAACGCATATAAATACAATGTATTTATTTATTAGAGGATTAGATTACATTGTAAACAACTAAATGTTATTTAATTAGTCTATTATAATTTGCATTAATATATTCCATTTTATATACTTATTTTTTCTTATTTATGTTCTGGAACAGCCACAATACGACTTTGCAAACCACTCTTTAGATGACAGAAAGTCTCGCCACGGCCTGCGGTATCTACCGTACCTTTGGCAAATGAAACAAACTGACTCGACGGAAGGGGTTAAATAGATAGTAAATTGTTGGTTTCCATGCCGACCTGGCGGCCATGTTGCATCGGAGGGCCACCAGGAACAGGAAGCAGCAGGAGCGGGTGTGGACAACACGCTTGTGCCATCGTGAAGGAAAATGAGTAATTACGCTTCCATTAAGCCGCCTGTCACCCCTGACATGCACTAAATGTAGGTATCCTGTGCATGTGTCGCGCTGGTGTGGAATGGAAAGTGGGCTCCACATTTTAATGTTCAGCAGATGGAGGGATAGTGCTAAACAAGCGTATACTGTAGTATACGCTGGAGGAAGTCCAGATGAAAGTCCAGAAATTGGATAAAATGCAGGCGTGCATACAAATTATGTTTTCAAAGGTCACATTTTCTTCTCAAATAGTTAGTTATTGGCGCATTTTGCGAGTACTCTAGCTGGCCAATGCATTTTTTTGTTGAAATGAATGAATGCATTGATGTCCATTTCTGTTTACCATCCTCACCACTCTCCAATATGTCTGCTGTGGTCTACTCCAAAGAAAGGCTGTCCAGGGCACAGGGTGAAATAATCGAGCATTTAGCCGGACGGCAAATCACTGTCATCAAATGGTGCTCAAGTGGTCCTACCTGGGGGCCATCACCGCGCTGCAACTTGGCTTCTAACTCGGCTCAGGTGGGTTTCGACTACGGCCGAAAATATTGCAAAGTTGAAAAAGGACATGGACTGGCGTCGCTTCTATTAGCCACGTAAGAGAGGAACAAAGGAAGCTATTTGATAAATTAGTTTTCTCTATTCCCTCTTACAGTAATGTAACTTTTCTTTTCCAATATCGGCCCAAACAAAACAACTAAAAGCCATGAATACAATGAATAATAAAACCTTTTCGGATAGAATCCACCTCAGCAGGGGAGGTATCTCTCTAACCATCACAAAATAAGGTACGCGAAACCACAAACCAGAGTGAGAAATGACACACTGTAATGTTCTAGATATAGCACGAGTAATTGAAATTGAGTAGCATTTGTTTTGTTGCGTCCTCTTTCGGCGAGGCGGTAAAGCGAAATGAGGGAACTGGATTGTATGCGAATGTGTGTGTGTGTGTGTGTGTGTGTGTGTGTGTGTGTGTGTGTGTGTGTGTGTGTGTGTGTGTGTGTGTGCAAAGTGAGAGAGAGGTGAAAAGTGTCCCCGCCGGTGAGGTAAGAAGTGGCCGGCTTTGAAGAAGGGAGAAAGAGAGAAAGTGAGCAAAGAGAAGAAAACAGGGCCTCGCGATCAAAGCCAATCACTTCAAGGGCCTGAACTTGGCCATTGGACGCTTTGGAAAGGGTTCTTATGCACACAGGGTGGGGAAAGACATAGAGGAGGCATAGAAAAATAAAACAGCAAGAAAACGAGAGGTGAGAAGAAGGGGGGGTAGAAAATGGCCGGACAAAGGCCAGAAGAAATGAAAAGGGGAGAAAAGAATGGACCAAAAAAAATGAAGAAAACTCTGGGTGGGTGGAGTTTAAACCCTTCACACCCATTGACCTGTTCCCAAATAATCATCATCATCAAAAAATAAAAATTGAAAAAAAAAAAAAAAAAGATTAAGTCCCCATGAACAGACTAGTGTTCAGAGTCCAACACACAAAAAGAGGGATCAGCTAAAGATGAGTGTTATTTGACTTGGCAAAGGGAGCTGCCGTGTCCCGGGGAGCGGTGGGGAGTCCCTCATGGGGGGGGGGGGGGTTCGCCAAGTTTGCAGCAGCCCCGTGAAACAGCCGCAGCCTTGGCGAGCTGGTGACCTTACGCCGAGTGGGTGGTTCAATCCCATAGTTTCGGAGGGAGAGAGAGAGCGAGAGAGAGAGAGAGAGAGGCGGGTGAAGAGCTTAAGCAAAAGAGGAGAGAGAGAGAGAGAGAGAGAGAGAGAATTAAACCAACCTCCAGCGGTTGAGGTGCAGCCTCTGATCTCAGACCTTTTTTCCTCCCGTGCACTTACTCACGCCGAGTAGAGGGGGGAGAAAAAAAAGAACAAGAGAGTCGATGAGAGAGGGAAAGGGGGAGAGCGCCGAGGGGGGCGCCCAAAC
The DNA here is from genome assembly GCF_960531495.2 of Zeus faber. Classification (NCBI taxonomy): domain Eukaryota; kingdom Metazoa; phylum Chordata; class Actinopteri; order Zeiformes; family Zeidae; genus Zeus; species Zeus faber. Next base: position 19,902,038 of record NC_137203.1, on the reverse strand, counting down.
GCACGAACGAGAGGCAAGAGGTAAGAGATCGGCCGGCGGTGGAAACCCCCTCCTTGGACACGGTTTTTCGGTCCAAGATACAGTACAAGTAGTTAACACGGAGTGGGGTTTTTTTTTTTTTTTTTTGGTTTTATTTTTTTTTCCTCCCTCCCTCTCCTCATAATGCGACTAGCAGGAGCGGAAAATATTCCACCGTTCGCCCGGTGAATAATGGAAAACAAAGACCATGAGAACTCCGCCGCGCGGCGAATTAAAAAAAAAAGAGAAAGAAAAGAATGCTCAAAGTTACGGCGGGAGCGAGAGAGCCCAATAAAACGTCTCATTGATTGGACCGAAGACAGGGAGGCCATTATTTCACTTTTCTCAAACGATAAAACCGCGGTTATTACAGGAGTGTGTCGACTCCAATCAGCTTCACCCGTCGGCGCGTTATTCAACGCTCGCGCTAATAAACTTGGACGTGGCTGATTTGGCTTTTTGGCACGGAGATATACAAACAATAAACCGCTGAACTTCTGATAAACACGCCGTGATTCGTCGTTGTTTCCCAGAGTGCACTGCTTCCCGACTCCACAGTCTAAGCACAGTCTAGACTTGAGAATTCTCACTTTGTTGTCGAATGCGGGGCCCCGGTTTCAACCGTGGCAATTTAGGGAATAAAAGACGATGCAATCATCAATCATTTAAAGCACCAGGCGCCGCGGGGTCAACAAAAGTTAGTCCATGATAAAAACCCCGGGCACGCCGTTTCTTCAACCACTCCATCACACTAAAACTCCAGGTTTAGGCCCTATTTGCAAGCACAGCAGTACCGCCCCAGTTAAAAGCTCTGGGCTGATGTATGGCGGGGAGAGCCTCCGACGAAAAAAGGCTTCCACTGCTTGGGAGAGTGACGTCACGGTATCTCTGGGTTGTTTTTGGTTTTTTTTTGAGTCGCTGACCCCCCGCCTTTAAAAAAAAAACAAAAAAAAACCTCTTATTAACTTCAACTTCCCCGTCCACTCGGGCCCGGTCGGCAGATAAGAGAGCGGGAGGAATGAGGGGGAAAGCCGTAAGTACAGGAAGAGGGGGGATGAGTGTTTATGCTCGGGTCCGAGGATTCATATTGAGGGTGGATTTAGGGGAATGGTGTCTGGCAGTGCGCGGAGGGTCAGGGCCTGGGATGCCTGGAAGCAGCGAGCGAGCAGCCATCTTGGCAGCGGCTCGGGGGGGGGGATTGTTTTACAAGGTATGGTCTGCCGGGACCCGCCATTTCCTCTTTCCCACTGTTACGCTAACGCAACCCCTATTCTGCTTTCATATAGTTTATCTTTGATCGGAAATGTATTGCTCGGCCAGCCCGCAGTGTAAACACTCACATAATTTGTAGCAGAAATCACGACTTCCTGTGGTTCCATTTCCTACGAGGATGATTCCAAATGAGGGGGGGGGGTTTAATCAAAGCATCAGCTGCGGTGCACCACCCACCCGCCCCCTCACCCCCCCACAAAGACACGGCTCTCTGTTCGCTTTTGTTTCCTTTTTGGGAATGTTTTTGGAATGTAAAGGATCAACCTTGGACACTGCCATTTTCAATAAACAAGAGAATTCAAATAATCTTTGTGACATATTTCTGCCCTAAGCTTGCACAACCCCCCCGACCCCCCCCCCCCCCCCCCCCCACCCCCACCCCCTCCGCCCATTCTGGGGGCCTTGTACATGGGAAAGGGAGACAAACCGCAAAAGCCATACAGTGTCAATCCAACTGATAAGCCATCCAATCGAGTAGGTTTATCGAAGAAAACCGTCGTTCGAATGTTACCCCCCCCCCCCCCCCCCAAAAAAAAACTAAAAAACAAAAACCCTTTGTGACGGAAATCCTTCTGACAACTCCATCCCGTCCCCGTTTGATTTCGCGCCGAAGATCTTGGCTTTGGCCGCCTCCCAGGAAACCTCAGTGGTGTTATTACAGGTCTTTAGTAGCTCCGCAACAGGCCATTAAAGGTCAAGACAAATATGTAAATCTGTGGCATGAGTGACGTCTGACGGATATAAATACACCCAGAAAGACGGCTGGATGACCTCAGTTGTCTTACGGAGAAACACGGGTCGGAAACCGGGGAGAGAGAGACGGTAAATAAAACCCATCTGGAGCAGGGTTTCCGTGCCTTTGGCCGAACGGCGCTGAAACCCAACGCTCGTATCAGATCTCAACACCAGCGCGGCGATAATAGCTGAATATTCATTTCGGGGCGCGAGCGGAAGACAAACATTCCCATCCTTAATGACGTCTCGCGGGAGGAAGTTCATTACGCAAGGTTTGTTACGCAACGCAACCCCTGTCACTGTGGTAGGGGTCAGGGGAGGTTCACACTTCTAACATTAGCGCGAAAAACCCGGCGGCAAAGCGAGTAGGCGACACTTCCTGCATGAAATAATAACTTTAAGGCGACTGGGATGCGAGCGCCGTCGCTCCTGCAGGTAGACGCCGGGGAAGGGAAGAGCGCTGCGATGGCCTACTTTGGGATAAACACGGGGAAGGAAGAGCGTCGCCGTGACGGGGAGGAAGGCTGACGCCGGGGGTTCATCTTGACAAGGGAACCCGAGTGAACTTAATCGGCCGAGCCCATGACTCAAAGGAGCCAATTCATCAAAAAGAGGAAAAAAAATCTAACCGGGCGCGGTTTGGTGCTGTAAGTGTGTGTTTCATTAAGAAGTCATTGCGTCGGGGGAAAAAAAGCGGAAACGGTGTTTACGCGGTATTCGGAACAGATGTATCCTGAGTTTCACAGGAGATATGTCAAAATGTTCTCGCGCGGTTAGTAATAAAAATCGGCACTGTGTACTTATATCCACCTGATGGTGTCTCTGACTGTGTTTCTGTGCGAGTCTGCGAAGGTGCACGCCGCCTGATTGATGGCGGCTGTCTGCGAAAGGGCCCGCGTTTCTGACTGGAATCGGAGTCGTAGCGCGGGAGGGGAAAAGCGCAAAATGGAAGACTGTGACACTCTCCATTACAAAGGATGGCGTGACACGCCGCTCTGCACCATACGCACGTGGGCGCACAGACACACAAAGCCCGGCACGGGGAAAAAAAGCACGTACATAAAGCCCACAGCAGACAAGCAGTACAGTACCCCCACCCGCCGCCCCATCCGGCACACGTCTTCCTCCGCCCGAAGATCTACCTGCCAGCTGCCGGCCGTCGGAGGGAAAGATGGGCTTTGTTGGTTTTGTGAAGCCCACCGACAAGACCCCCCTGGAGACCGCGGGTCTTCGGCAGCGCGGGGCCCTCAGCCTTATCCACTCCGCCGCACAGGCAATCTGTTTTCTATATTACCAGCCCGCTCTGCCGTACTATGCACTATAGAACAGCAATTGAGCAGGAAATTAAGTTAGGGGATCGGTATTTGGCGAGGGAGAACAATCTGGTGTGGTCCCCCCCCCCCCCAACCCCACCCCCATCCACCGCCCACCTCCACATACAAGGATCATTAAATATCACACGGGTTTCTTGATAACCCTAACCCCACCCCCACCCAAACATCCCAGCCCTCCCATCCCCATTCCGCCCTCCTCCCCTTTCTGCTGTCTGCTTGTCCCATCATCGACTTGTTACCCTCCTTCTCTTCTTGACTCCTTGTCGTTTTTTTTCCCCTCCAACTTCCTCCGCCTCCCCCCCCCTCCTCTATCCGTCTGATCTTTTATTTTTATGGCATGTTTAAAAAAATAACAAAAAAAGAATTGTCCCCCCCCTTGATGGATGTTTGAATATCCCGGGACGCCCCGTCGGAGAGAGAAGGCCTGGGAACGAGCGGCTTTCTTCGAACAAGTTTTTTTTTTTTTTTTTCAGTATCTCTTCTGTTTATTTCTCTTGTAACCGCATTTTTCTCTCGTTTCGCTCCCATCTCCCTCTGTCTATTTTCTTGTCATTTCATTTCCTACATAAACAAATGGAGGACAGACAGTTGGGGTTTTTTTTTTTTTTCAGGGGGGGTCTTGGTGTGTGGTGTAAAGAATCTTTCACTACTCATATTGCCTCCTTCGCTTCCTGTCTTATTCTTCTCTGCTTCACACACATTTCTTTAGCTTTCATGCCCTTGACAACTTTAATTTGGACGTTTTAATCGACGGATTTATTTTTATTTTTTTTTCGGTTTCTGATTATTTGGTGTTTTTCGTGTGTGTTTTGTCTCAGGAGGAAGAGGTAGAGGCAACATTTAAATGCGGAGATAGCACCGCGGGTCGACAAGCAGAAATGTTGTCCAAGCAAAATGAGCTCCCAGCCAGCTCTCCACACGTAGTTCATGCAGAATCCAGGACTGACCTGCCCTGCGCGCTGAGAGTTGTTTGCACCTACTGCTATGGCCACCTACAAAGACTGAAGTTGCTATCGCCTGATAGGCTGAAAGAGTTTGATGCTGCTATGCGGTGGACTGTCCCTTTAAGCGGCCCAAGTTCTTATTCTTATTTTCCAAGCCTTAAAAAAAACTAATTGTTTCTTTTATTAACTTCTTAATCATGAAGCTCATTATCAAACGAATAATTAACTTGTTATTTCAAATTAATTTTAGGTTAATTTTGGGCATTAAAACGTCCCAGATCTCAACTTTATTAATGAAATGTGTATTCATAGAAGGCATCGATTCCGTTGCCTTTTCCTCGCACTTCTTTGGCGAAAGTCTTTATTTGGGATCTTTATTTT
>NC_137203.1:19797354-19892354 GCF_960531495.2 Zeus faber | reverse complement strand
TATGAACAAAAACAAGATTTATTTATTTACTTAAATATAGAAAAAGTGGGATTACAGTGATGAAAAACATCACGGCTACCGTACAGTAGAACCTTGTTGATCAGAACCTCACAGGAATGTGAAAAAAAAAAAAACTGAGGCTCTATTGGCCAAATATGGTTACAAGTCAACGAGGTAAGATCTATAATAAAGAGTGTTTATAATGCGGCAGAGTGTGCAAATAGTAACGACGAATAAATATTAGATATTTACAGTGGGTGAATGGACAGATATGTACACATAATCCACATGTAGAATATTTTTTTTCCCGTTGAAAATAAACACACAACACTACATAACTGTACCTCTCAGCGCCAGGTTGTGGTTGGCTCCACAAGCCACTTTGGCCACATGGTCCAGACCTTCCAGGAAGTGAGGAATCACAGCGCTTTCAGCGGAGCCACTGCCGATCTGACCATAGTCATTCACTCTGAAACAGGGAGACACGTGAGAGGACAAATCAATAGCGAATATATTCAATCATATTTAGTTGCGCGGACCTATTTTACAGCAATAGGAGGGAAAAAAACATGTATGAAAACGTTGAGGTGAGGCCGCACATGCGTCTCCGCTCATTCCTTTCTTCGAATCCTCCCTCTGACGATCACAATGCGCGCATCCCCATCAGAAGTGAAACACCTCGCTAACTAATTAGACTCTCTGGCTGCAGTCTGACAAAGTGGAGAAAAAAAAGGAGAAAAGTGCTTGAAGGAAAACTTTCTCTCCTGCAATTTGCATCTGCCACTTTTTTTTTTTTTTTTTTTTTTTGTACTGCATCTGTTCCAAGTGCCATTCAGTTTTTTCGCTCCTCTTTTGTTGGGAAGTGTTTAAGCTCACCTCCTACCTACCCACAGCTTTGTTCCTGCTCCTGTGTAGGCCAGTAATGAGCCAACGGCCACAAAACCGCTAGGAAATTAATGACTCATTACGGACGGGGGCCGAGGCGGCTCCAAAGCCTCCCCCTCCGTCCTCCTCCCCAACACATAATCCCATCTCTCTCTCTATCACCCCCCCCCCCCCTCTCCCGTCCCTTCAGTCCATGCAGAAAGACCCCAACACTTCCCTATCAATTAGAGCCTATTACAGGGCTCCCATGCTAGCGGGGCAAAGAAAGGGGGCCTTCACAGCTCGAGAGTATGTGCGGAGAAGAATGGGAAGGAGCTGAATGAGGAGCCTTGAGGTGCTCCTTTCACACCCTTGCCCTTATCCATTATGCCCGTCTGTGAAGCCCCCAAGGAGCAACGTGGAGCCCCCGAGGAAGACTAAGACCCCCCCCCCAAAAAAACCCCCACATATATCAAGGAAGAGAGAGATTCTTGGTCACACCTTCTTGTTCCTTTGGTTTACTGCAGTGTCAAATTATATCATTACTGGCTCTGATCAAAGCGCGGCCACGCTGGCTCCAGTACGGTGCCAAAGCCATAGATGGGAGCGTTGGCCAAGATGGCAACTACCCTGCTGTATATACTTAACTAGAAATACACTTTCCAGCATATATCAGCGAGCAAGGCAGACTGTATAATTATATTTTAAAAAGAAATGTGATAATTGCATACAATCTATCTATCATCTCTCCATCTTTCTATCTATCTATGAGACAAGAGTACTATCAACGTGGCGGCAATGAGAATACAGGTTGACAGAGTGTGATTATGAACTTCACCATCACTCGTTTGATTTTCAGAATACATTTTTTTTGTGCTGATATGTATTGTAAAGTACTCGTCAAGAGCCACCCCACAGCTTAAAAGATAGTGACAGTTTGACCCACGATAATGACATAACTCAAAAGATTAATCATTTATCGGCATCCGATTTCAAGGCCAAGATGTGCGGTTTAAGTGTTGCTATTGGTTTCCGAATAAAAGTTGGATTGGCTGAGTGAGGAAACAGCATGGGTTACTGTAAGGACATATGATGCACACATCTTCTCGGTTGATTTAAAAGGTGAGGGAAATGATGGACAAATACCTGGACTTCCGTACTTTTCACTGCAGTTTAAACCCCTCATTGCCAGAAGGTCTTTGTTCAGAAAAAAAACCCCAATGCTCCTTTTACATAGCCAGCATTTTACAATACCCCCCTCCCCACCCCCTGCCCCCGACACAAAATGTATCTCCTCGTCTCCTTCAAGGATGGCGTGCACGCTCGTTGGCTTTTTGAAGCTGCAGCGCATTTCAAGCCAATCCCTCAGAGAGCGAATAGGTGAAATCGCATGGGTTTGAGGAGGTTTAGAATGGCAAATCCTGCTGAAAGTGTCATTTCCAGTCGGAGACATCAATTTGGTGCACGATACACGGCCCCAGGAGAACCCCCCCCCACCCCCTCCACCCCCCCCGATAGCCTGGGAGATTCCTGACGAGAGCAAAGGGCCCGAGGATCAGCTCGCGCTCACCTGGATAAGACGGGTGTTTCACAAAGCACTTCAACCGCACGGAACAAAGTGCAAGCAGAGGGAGAGAGAAGGGGGAGAAAAAGTGCACGACAAGGGAAAAAGACATATGCACAGAGAGAATATGAAAATCAATTTTATATGCCTTCTTCTATATAGAGAGCCTTTGCATAACATACAGTACAGTGAAGGCGACAGTAATGCGTTCAGTTATTATTCATTAAGTGGAGACGCGATACATAGCGAAAAGTAAAAGTGCCTATCAAGGATTACCAGAGATTTTGAAGTTTTATTTCACGCACTAAAATGAAAAAATTACCACTTTATAATAATAAATAATAATGAAATGAATGCATTATTATTCAAGTTCAAGAGATACTTTGTCACAGACAATTAATTATATTATATAATTATAGAAACCAGAATCGCGATTATTATTATTATTATTATTATTATTATTATTAGTAGTAGTAGTAGTAGTAGTAGTAGTAGTATTAACTTCTGAATGAGAACTAACCTGATAAAAAAAAAGAAAAAAAAAAGTATTATTACCCCTAATCTTCGGGAGGTCAAATGTGAGCCACGTATTTGTCCTTTTTTGACTTTGATGCCGTTATGGTGTTGTTTTGTTGCAACCATTAACAAAATTCATAAAAACAAAGTCGCCGACCAAAGACCCCCATCTGTGGCGGGATGTCAAAGCTCATAAGTTTGCTTGATAGGTTGATACTAAAACAATGACAAGGAGAAATTAAAGACTTAAATTATCGACAGAAGTATTTGCGGCGAAACGTGTTGGTGACAGTAAACCAGCGGCGTGGAGGCAGCGGTATTAACTAATAAAAAGCAGTTAGCAAAACGTGAGAGCAGAATGGCTGGTAATTATTGTGCAAGCTCATTAGACTTGTTATGACACTTAAAACACTTAAATCAAGATGCGCACAAGCCCGTGTACACAGAGAGAAACTCCCGCGCCGCAGATGTTGGCCTTAATTCCGCCGTATTAAGGCAGATATTGTACAGGTTGAGGTTTAGGTGTTTGGGAACACAAACTTAAACACTTCAAAGTAGGTTTAATAGATTGCCACCAGAGCCAACAGGACGAGGTTATAAACGAGAAGAAGGACGGGGTGGTTTTCGCGGAACCAGGAGATACCCAGAAAGTGAACATCATTATTATTGCGCGGAACGTCAAAATACAGCTCTCGCGGAGGAGGACCGACGCCGCCATACAAGGGCCGAAAACGAGTTTACGTCGCGCAAAACCAACTAAAAACGAGGGGAAAAAAAACAAAAAAAAAACCCCGATTGATTTGATAAACGGACCGCCGGCGAGACATTAAAGGGACCGCGGAAGACGTCCCCTCGCGCAAACCTCTTTGCGAGAAAGACAGCGAAGACTCGCGAAGGAATAAAAATAAAAATAAAAAAATCCTTGGAGCCCGCCGTGAAAGTTTAAGATTCAATGCGGTAAAATACAATGCGCTGTAAAATATTAATGCGGGCGGTAAAATTATGCTGGCGGTAATATTTTAAATTGCCACTGTCTATAAAACAGGCATATCTGTATTTATTTACAAGCAGGGGATAGTGGATGGGGTGGAGGTGGGTGGGGTACGGGGTGGGGGTTTGTTTGAAGCCGCGTGTTTATGAATATCGACTCGGGCTCCTAGGTAAGTGGCTATAAATCTGCGAGAGGATCTTTGTAAAGTTCCCCTGGAGGACATAACTTCAGGCCTGAGCGCCGCCTCCCTTCACTTGACTTTTAAACATTTGGATGTGGCTTTTCGGGGGAGCTTCTAAATTACCGAGGGGTTCTAACTCTGAGTACGCAAGTGTTAACCAATCATACGTGATGAATGGCGGCCATAGATTTTTTTTTTTTTTTCCCCCCTCGGAGCCAGGAACCAGAGGTTTGTTTGGCCCTTGATCTGAGGAGTGTATGGGTTTTATTTTTTTGTCGGGGAGGGGAGGGGGATACTAAAATGGCTGTCTAGGCGAGCTGCTATGTTCCAGATGTTAATGTGAGTATCAGAAAGAAAAGGATGACCTTGGAATGCCTCACACAAGCCCCACTCCACGATGCGATACACTATACGTCCAGCTTAGACACAGTGTAATCATTTGGATGATTTTTTTTTTTTTTTCCTGAATATGTATGAAACATAGAACTCTCTCTCTCTCTACGTCTCTCGGGGGAGGATAGCGATACCGCGAACCCGTCGGACGCCCCAATGCGTGACCCGCGCTAATGAGCGGAGCTGGGCTTATTGTGCTATCAAAAAAAAAAAAAAAAAAAAAAAAAAAAAAGGCGTGCCCCGCAGCACTGGAGGCTACGGAGACCAGATGGAGGAATTCTGCAGGTCTCCATGAGATAAACCTCTACCCGGGGTGAGTCATTCACACCCCTCCTCTTCTTCTTTTAATGTTATTTTTCTTTGATGCGTTTATCTATTTATTTCCAGCGCGAGGTGATGCGGTTCAGATCGCGGGGGTGATTGCATTAGTCATAGAGCTGACCCGCAGATGATGGACGCCCAGGTCCGTGTCCTCGGGCTACGATGATCACACAGACAACCAGGATTTAACTTTTCCTGCCACGGCACAAAAGTGTTTTTCGCCGCTGAACTGAACTTCCACCCCCATTTAAAAAAAAAAAAAAAAGAAGTACGGCAAAAGGGATGATAAGAAAATGCAGCTTTTTCTTTATGTTCCCTTTTTTTTTCCCTTTTCATTTCCCTCCCCGCTCGTGGAAGAACACAAAAACGGCTGATGTCACTATGGGACTAATAAATGGATGAAAAGCTGCATTGATCCGACCATTTAATTCCAAGAAAATACCTCCCTCCTGAGCTTCACTGGAGAAAACCGCGCCCCCCCCCCCCCCCCCCGCACCCTCCCCCCACCTCCACCCACACATCCTCTCCTTTGCTTTCTCTTACTTCTGCTCTTCTCGCTCCATTTTTTCATTTCATTCTCCCTCGTGCTTCTCCCTCTTCTCTCCTCTTCGAGGCTAATCCTGTTGGCTCCTGTGTTTATGTAACCTCTCTCTCTCTCTCTCTCTCTCTCTCTCCCTCTCTCTCTCTCGAGCTGACACACAATTTTCGGCTCGCACCCTGGGCCCAGAAAACGAAAGGTGCCGAAATGAGGCCTTGGGAACGAGTCACGGCCCGCTTAAAAAACGCCCGCGTAGCGATGGTGGGTTCAAAGGAAGCAGAACGAAAAGGGGGGTCGGGGATGTTTAGTCGGCAGCAGCACTGTAACACAAATCAATTCTGTTCCGACTTCCGAGCTTTAAATCAATAACCGGCGCATCCTGTTTTAACAAGGACGGAGTGCTCCACGCGTGGAATCGAGCCGATGCCCGCGGGTCGGAACGGGTTGAAGGGCGAGGGCGGCACAAACACCCACTTGACCTTTGAGCAGCTGCTCGGGCGTCTTCAATATCCATGAGTTTTACAGTGAAGAATGAGAGTGAGCTCGCTGCTGGATCGGTACAGATGCCCGCGCCCGCTCCAAAGTCGAAATCCTGATTTCATTCCGCGCAGAGACAATGTTTCTCGCTGCTCGTAGCGGGGCTTCTGGAATCCACCGCGAATAAGACTGCGTTCGGTGCATAATAAGTCCCGATCATCTGTTTGTGCGGCACGGAAAACAAAACCGAGACGAGCGTCTCTAATAGACGAGCGGGTCGAGTGGAAGTAGTTCAGATCAAGCGCGTAACTTTGGTTCGAGAAGCGGGGGCACGGCGTGAGGGGGGGGGGGGGGGGGGCGTGACGGAGAACGTGTCCCCGTCACGCACAGTGCATAATGAAACGGAATACAATTAAAGAACCCAGTTCTGAAATAAAAACACTGTTTTGGCGCACCGACTGTGTTTTGGCACAGGCGTCATGTCAGAGAGCGACCGGGTGGCGGAGCAGCGATTATTTAAAATGATATAGTTATGTTTACGATGATATATTGAAGGGGACTGTTTTGTTGTTAGAGTGCATATGTTTTGCCCCTGGTTCAAATACGAATAATTAATAATAATATAATATTAAAAATAAAAGATAAAAGAAGGGAGGATAAAAGAAGAGTGGAGCGCAATAAAGAATGGAATTAAATAGGAATAGAATAAAATGAAGTTTGAAAAAAAAGGGATTAAAACAAAGGTGGGCCGCTGTACAAGGCTTAAAAGCCTTCTTTTAAGCTGCTGATAAAACAGGGTTCCAAGGCCGTTTAAAAACCTAGATGGAAGGGGCAGTTCTGAGAAAACCCGGGAGGGAGTGGGGAAAAAGAGTAGAAGGCACGTGAGGGTTTGTGGGTGGTGATGGGGTCACGGAGGTAACTGGGGCTTTGGCCATTTAAGGCTTTATAGGTCAGGAGGAGGACTTTGAAATGAATCCTGTGGTGGACTGGGAGCCACTGGGCCATTGGGCGAGCACGGGGGCTATGTGGACTGACTTTTTCTGAACCAGGGAGGACTGTGGCGGCGCTGTACTGAGTAAGTTGTAGACGGCTGATAGATTTGAGTGGAAGGCCGGAGGGAAGGGCGTTGCCATAATCAATTTGGGAGAAGATTAGCGCATGGACCAGTTTTCCGGTGTCATCTTTTGAAGGTGAAAATAGGAAATCTTGCAAATGTGTTGGATATGGGCTTGGGATGAGAGTGTGGATTCAAACGTAACCATCAAACATTGGTCTGCCAGCATTGGCGAGTTGTTTTGGCGGTGACGATCAGAACTGCCTCTGTGTTGCAGCTGAAGTTGTTAATTATCCAGGAGTGGCTAGGGTGTGGAGGGTGGAGATTGGTGGTTGGTGGGATTAAGTTGTGTTATAATATAGGGTGTCATCAGCATAGCAGTGAAAGTTGATGTTGTGTTGTCTGATGATACGTCCAAGTGGGAGTAAGTCGTAATAAAAACAGGACTGGCCCAAGCACTGACCCCTGTGGGACACCGCATGTCACCGCTGGTGATGTAGGAGGTGAACCACTTCAGGGCTGTGTCCCTGACCATGGTGCAGGTCTCGAGGCGGCGGAGGAGGATGTTTTGGTCCACGGTGTCCGATGCCGCACTCAGATCGAGTGAAGGCCAGGATGCTGGGTGTCAGGCGGGAAAGCGGATTGGAGGGCTTCATAAAGTTGATTATCCGAAGGATGTAACTGGAGCTCTGAGGCCACTACATTCTCTAGGACTTTGGCGAGGAAAGGGAGGATGGAAATTGGTCTGCAGTAGGACAGGAGTTCTCGGTCCGGCTTTCAGGGCAGCGGCGGAGGCAGTTTGGTGTTCTCTGAAGGTCATCAGATGGACAGTAAGAGCATCTTTCCTCCATAAAGCCCCCCAGCCGGCAGCCGCAGGTCTTCATGCGGCGCAGATCCTCAGTGAACCAGGGAGAGGAGCGCTGGAACGAGGCTTTCCTAATTTGTTCAGGGGCGGTGGTCAGGGTGGTTCCGTAGAGGTTGATCATTTCATCGGGGGAAAGTGAGCTGAAATCATTTGAGAGGAGGGGCATTATGGGTTCAAGGGAATTGGCGGTTGTGCGGGTTGCAAGTTTCATGCAAACGTCAGAAAATAAAATAAAATAAAATAAAGTAAAATGGAATAAAATGAAAAAAATCGGCAATAAAAACACACGATTTTTATTGGTTTTGTTTGGAGAAAAGCACAACGCATTGGATGGAGAAGATGACCATAGATCCAGGGAGTAGAAAAACAACTCGCAAACCGATCGCTCAGAGCGGTCGGAAGCCTGAGCGTTTTGCTCACAGCGATTCCTTTGTCATTAGTTTTACCTCATCATTTGACACTTTGGCCACGTCTCATATGAGCATCTGACATTGTAACATTATATATGTGACAGAAAATAAATCACCCAATATCACAATATTGGAGAGAGTGGGACATACAGTGCTGAGGTAAGAATGTAAAAAAAAAAACAAAACTCTGGGATGAAGGATGAGTTGGATTTTGGCAGGCGGTAAACCAGTATAACCGTTTTTGGTGGATAACATTTAAAAGCCAGGCACTCAAAGGACTGGGTGTAAGAAACAGTCAGGGGTTGGAGGAGTATAGAGTCCTTGTAACAGGACAGCAATGCCAACACCGGGGCCACGAGCACAAGCTTTTTCGATGTAGTTCCGGTGGCGATGCGTCGTTTAGATGGAGGAAATCACCCTCTTCATGCCAGGTTTTGGTTACAAATATCAGGTCGGAGCCATCGTCGGTAATAGAATCATGCATCACAGCGGATTTACTGGTCAGAGACTGGGTGTTAAAAAAATCCAACACGAACGGGGTTTGTGGGGGCAGAAGGAGCCACACATTTTTGCGAAGGCTGCGGTAGACTGCAGTCCGAGGCAAATGATGCGCGCGTCAGTGCGGCGCTATGGAGCTGATGTTGTTATTGCAACTTAGATTGAAGTTGTAACCTCGACCAGAGCCCCTGTGCGTATAGTTTCTTTTTTTTTGGGGGGGGGGGGGGAGAATTACGATTATTGAAACATTGGTTTTCCTCCACGTAGCAATTAAGGTGACGGTGGCGGGAGGCTTCGAGAAGGCAACCATGATTAAAATGAGCAGAACGACCACGGTTGTAGGAGTCGTACCGGCTCCGAGAGGTGTTTCAGATCAGTTAGGACCCGCTAGGATGGTCACTGCGAGCCACGGAGATTGGGGCAGGGGAGGGGCGGGTAGGGACTAGATCCAGCTGAACGCCAGCAGCCATCCACGAAAGGTTTGCCATTAAAACCAGGAGAAGCCTGTGCAATAAAAGTGCAAATAAAGGTAAAAACAATCAATAAACGAAGGACTCTAAAACATATCCTATGACTTTACGCTGTTCAAATGATAAGAGAAAAAAAATCACGCAACAAAAAATGTTCCCGAGAGAGAAGCAGCAGCCAAATCGTGCCGGCGTACTCCCTCCAGGAAGTGGGAGGAGCCAGATGTGATGCAATTTAAATAGCAATAAAAAAAACGATGTAAAATGCTGTCTTGAAGAATCTAAAGTATAAGTATTAACGATATGACATTGTTAATAATTTAGGAAATATACATTTTTTTAAATACGGAATAATCTTAGATTCTGGCCCCGAACATTTTTCCATTAAAAAAATAGTAATTCATTATTGTGATATTGTTCTTGGTTGCCCTTTTGACCAGATAAAGCATGACGGACATGAACGCAGATACCACTTGATGGTACGAGCTTTACTAATTTGCTGAACGGCTTTTAGCGCTAACCGATAGGCTAGCGAGATGAATTCAATTTAAAAACAAAACGCGATTGTTTCTGTATTTTCAAAACAATTCAAAAACACAAAAACCAACGGGATTGCTTCGCGGCCCCGCCCGTCCGCCTGTGTACCGTCCTCGAAGTTGCCGTGGCCACAAAGGTTTGTTTATTTGTATATTTTCCTCCTTTCCTTACTTCCTGCTCCGGAGCTGAAAGACCGAGTGGAGCCCACACCGTTTAAAAGCAGTATTTACAGCTGCCATCTGGCTGTTGTTTTCCAAAGAGCCGAGCTGTGCTTTGCTTCTTCTTCTTTCCCTCCTTTCTTAAATTCATTTAGCTGTAAGGCAGAGTGTGATAAGACAGAACGAAGACTTCCCTCATAACGGGGCACATGCCAAGTCTGACATAATCCAATCTGGTCCATTTTCATCAGCTTTTGTCTTGTGTTTTTTGCCTCTCTTTTTGACTTTCCTTTGGTTCCAGCAATGGCTCGAAAACCTGAAATGACACAATTCGGTCGCACTTGTATGGCGGGGAGGCTGCAATCCAAACGGCTTTTCTGCAGAGAAATCCTTGAAGACCCACACACATTTAAATCTGGCCCTGGGGGCAACAGGCTCTAAACCGCCGAGATAAAAAAACATCCAGGCCAAAAGAAGAAATATATATTTTAAGAGAGGGCTTACCAAAGCAACAAAAAGGCATGTCAAACTTGTGGATGGGAGGAATTCTGACTGAGGAGTAAACACAGAGCGCTTGTGCCTGTAGGAGAGCCGAGGAAAAAAGCTCTCTGCATATTAAAGCGCCCAGCCTCACACATGCACGCCGCAGAAAGAGAGACAATGGCGGTAATAACAGGCGAGGCGTCAGGGTGCAGAAAGACGGTTAAACGGTCATTTGTGAGGAGAGCGAGAGAGAGAGAGAGACGCGGTGCAGCCGGGGCCCCGATAGAGGCTCAGCCGTCAGCGAAAAAGCGCCTGCACAAAGGGACTCTGGGTGTCTCCCGTGAACCTGTTATGGGGCCTTAAAGGAAGCTCGGCCCCCCAGGCCCGGCGGCGCCGTACTCAAGACAGGAAACCCTTTTTTTTTTTTTTTTTACCCACCATTTAAGCACGTGGATTGCCGCTGAATGCACGGACTTCAACTGTCACGCCAGGGAACGCGGGAAATATTATCTCATTGTGATGTCCGAAAAAGCTGGCACAACATCAGGCGGGGGCGAAGGGGGCGAGGATTAGGGGGCGAGAAACTTCAGAGGCTGACTGAGGTCTCTACGTCCCGCGGCGGCATTGGAGACTTTTTCTCTGTCTCTCCGTCCCTGCCTAATTGCCAAAATACCTTCGGTACATCTCGTGCGAGATCCTTGTTTTTTTTTTTCCCCCTCCCTCAGATTAAGGGAATTGTCTGCCCAGCGGCGCGGCGCCCAGCGGCGCGGCGCCCAGCGGCGCGGCGCCCCGCGGCGCCACCTTTGTGGCGGAGCCGTCGATACGCCATCGTGATATTTCCAGTGTTGAATAACGGCAGCAAAACAAAATCAGGGGAGGAGTGGATGAATGAATAAACGGAAAAAAAGAAAGGGTGTAAAACACCTCAAAATGAAAACCCCGCCGTCTTCTTTTCTTCCGCGCACGCCGCAAAAACACTTGTGTTTCTTTTTTTTGTTTTTTCTTCCTCTCCCCGGTGCAAACACAAGAGAGAGAGAGACAGAGAGAGAGAGAGAGAGGCGCGATCGGCGTAGCGGAGGAACGATGAAAAGCCGTTACTCTTATTACGGGGGGAAAATAACAAGCTCTCATGGAGAGGGGATTGATTGTTTTCAAATCGTAGATCTTTGTAAGAGGAGTGTAAAGTAGAGCTAAGTCTCCATTATGGGACGCCGCTGCTACATTGCTTTTGATTTTCTGTCAACATCCCTCTTACAAACCAGCCGCAGTATTTACTAAATGCATCGGGGCCAAGAAATGGATTGAATATATTGTTCGTCTGCTGCCATCCAAATTGTGTCAGCCGGTTAGAGGTAGCGCAGGTCTTTCATTCTGCCTCACTCGCTCTGCCAGTGTTTATATAGATACAGCGGGGATCTCCTGAATGGTCCAATTGCGCAGTATGAGTCTACTTACTGTAACAAGAGCGAACATAAATTTGGTGTGAACCATGCAAGCAGGCAACTCACTCTGACAAAGCAGGTTTTTTTTTTTTTCGGTTTTTTTTTTTGTTCCTCCTCTGATGTGAGGATTATACAGTAAGGGGAGGGGGGGGGGGAATAAAACAAGTCCTGAACAAGTCAAAACAGTTTCCCGCGCAACACGTGACATGTGTTGCGGGGGTCGCGGGCGTTTACAAAACTATTTATTTTCCTTTCTTTCACATTCACACGCACTCGTGTTTCGCTGTGTTTCACAACCCGCAAGCGTTTCATAATGATAATTATTTTCGTTTTGTTTCGTCAAATCCACTGTGGGGAAGATGAAGAAAAAACTGAAACAAAACAGAGCCAAAAAAACGGCGCCTAAAAAGACGTGGTGGTGTCACATCATACGACTTCGAGTGATGAAGACTTCATTTACGCCGCAGACTCCGCGGGGGGAAAAAAAACAAAAAACGACAACGAGCACACACACACGCACACGCACGCACACACATGCACACACACACACACACAAGCGTCCCCTGTGCGATCCAGTCGTTTTGGAAACACCCTGCCCACTTTGTCCATTATACCCCAGACCTCAACCGCGCCCTTTACCTCTCACTCACTCTCTCCCTCTCTCTCTCTCTCTCTCTCTCTCTCTCTCTCTCTCTCTCGCCCAACTGTCCCCACTAAGTACCCCAATAAATTCAAATGTAATGCTCTTAAATGGCGTCGCTTACATGTGTCATTTCTCGTCCGATGTATTTATCATCGAGCGCCGTTTGGCCTTCATTAACAAAATGGCACTCAAGGTAGCGGGGCGGTGGGTGGGGTGATCCCTCATCCCCCTGTGGGTGGGGAGAGAGAGAGAGGGAGAGATAGGGGTAGTGAAATAAGGACACAGAAGAGGGTATACCGTATGTGTGTGTGTGTGTGTGTGTGTGTGTGTGTGTGTGTGTGTGTGTGTGTTGGGGAGGGGGGTATAAACACCTCACTTTGTCAGCACATTTCAGAACATTTTCGCTAATGAGAGGATGTTTTAAAGCCAGAAGAAGGGCAGACGAAGAGTTCATCAGTTTTTTTTTGGGGGGGGGGGGGTAGCTATAGGGGACGAAGCACCGTGAAGTTGGGGTAGTGGCCCTTTTGGTTTATTAATATTTTTTTCCCCCTCTCTATAAATGTCCAATACAATAAAAAACAAACGAGTCTTTGACATTTTTTTTTATAGCGATGACCTGAAACAACAAACTCTCAAAGACCCCGTTTGTTGGTGCGTACATGCACTAACACAGACACACAGACACACAGAAACACACAGACACACACACACACACACACACACACACACACACCCACACACACTGCCCCCCTCCTAGAATAAATGCAAACCAGGAGACCACCCACTGTCCAATGAGCATCTCCCAAACTAGCTTGGTCATCTCCATCGGGGCTTTTAATTGGCTGTGGCTCCAGCATTGTGTGGAGCGTTCTCCTACAGTGCTACACACTACACTGTTCATCACATAAGGGTTAAGATAACCTATTGTTAAATTTATAGTCCAAACTATTCCTTGCGGCCTGGCTCCTGGGCTCCTGGCAGAGGAAAGCCTCCAGTTTAGCGGTTCATTATGACGACAATGGAAAGATGCACAAAGCAAGGGTAACCCCTTTTTTTTATTTCCTTTAATAAACATTTTAAAACAGCTTCATTATGATAATGTATTTTGATTAACGATGTTTACCACAGTGCTGCTGGTGTGTAAATTGCTCTCCCATAAATTAAACCAATAAAAGTTAGCTGATGAATTATTGCCCAAATATAAAAATGTTACAGTCTAATTCATTCCCAGCAACTCTTCTTGGTACAATATAAAATCTACATATTCAGAGCATAATAAACATACTTATTAATTAATTTAGCCTCTTTCCAACTATCAAATGGACATGTAGGAGATTACTTTTATATGCTCCTTTTTGTAGTTTTGTAATGAAACAACTAATTCATATTGCAAATTATTAAGCCGGGTATTTAGTGAATGCTATAAATGGGTTAAATAATTAAGATGACCACTTTAGAAGACACCTCAAAAACATATGTATAATAGATTCATTAATATGTATAATGTACAGTATAATCAGCTGTGATGCTATTAAAAAAAATTGAAGTGTATAACAAAAGTTGAGAACAGAAGTTTGTCGGAGTACTAAATTAAACGTGTCTAGCTTATTGCATTCATGTTTTCTTTTCTTTTTTTTCTAAATATCTATAAAAGAGCTTGAGTTACTGACCACATAACTAAATAATTGTAAAAGATGTAATAATAATTACAGAACAAAGTGTTTACATGTATTGCTCTGTGGATGTTAAATCATGAAAATTAGATGGGCTACACAAAACGACATGTAATTTTAAAATAACTTATACACAATGGAGGTTGAGACAAGTTTTAATTAAGTCATAATTATATTATTATTATTTTAATTAAAGTATTTGCAGTTTTATTTTAACACATCTCATGGCAGCAAGAACATTGGGTGGATTTTACAGCTGCTAAAAGTTGTACACAGCCCACAGCCGATCACTGTCACGTTAAAAAATTTCTTACTTTTCAGGTATAATTCAGGTATACAAATTATGAATAAATAAAATGTCTAAATATAGATAAAGCCAAAAAAAACAAACAAAAAAACAGCAAGATAATGGCTCTATAGAAGTAGCCATATTTTAGAGACCACTTCATACAATGCCTGCAAATGTTTTATTTGATTCAATTTGGCATTACAAGAACATAATGCAATATATCATATGGGACTCAGTGTTTCTCTGATAACTGCTTGTTCATGCTGATTTCAAATAAAGCTTTATGCTGCTCTTATATCTAACGGAGCAAAAGGCTGCGTACCCTCAAGGTAAATGTACTATCTCGCGCCGAAAAAAAAAAAGGAAGAAATAAAAGGGAAGCTTTGTAGGGCAAGTCTAACATTTTAACATCTCTCTGTTTCATCTAAATCACTGACAACAAAATAGCCCCTAGCATGACTCTCTCTCTCTCTCTCTCTCTCTCGCTCTCTCTCTCTCTCTCTCAACGCTAACTATGACATCTGGCAGGGGCCCTGAACACCATGACAACAGATACCACGGCAGTGGTTGTGTGTGTGCATGTGTGCATGTGTGCATGTGTGCGTGTGTGTGTGTATCTGTGTGTGTGTTGGGGGGGGGGGGGGGGCAAGAGGTGGCAGAGGAGAGGTGGAGACGTGCAAAAAAAAAAAAAAAAAAGCAAGAAAAAACCTGCGCGTCTTGTTAATAGGACGAGCGAAACGTAAAGACATCGGTAATTACCATTATCTGCCACAACTCCCAATAACAAGTGGATTAGGTGGAAGCCGGGCTATTGTGAGGCCGAGCGTCCCCCTAATGTTTCTGATGCAAACCCCTTTGTCGCTTAAACGTTTCGGAGCCATTGTCCTTCACCGGGGTGGGGCGGTGGGGCGGTGGGGTGGGGGGCATATGCCAGCTACGGGGGAATGTACAGTAAAGTGCATATGATTTTCCAAGCTAATGACTACAGGGACACACAGGGGCTCTTCATTCAATGAATATTTGTGTGTATTGTTCATTTGAGCAGAACAGATACTGAGGAGATTGTGCACGAGGGCCTCGGTGCGCGCGCCCCCGGGGGCTATTGTCACGGCGGGCATAATGAGAGATTGTAGTGCAAATATTTTCATCTCGTACTGTATGGACTAATGCCTCAGTTTAGGGTGAAAATCTACATGAATAATTACGAGAGAGGGGGGGGGGGTGGGGGCGGCTGTAATGGGGGCCCCGCTAAATGCCCCAGTGAAAGAGAGAAGATGGAGTGTGATGTGAAGAGAGATGGCGAGAGAGAGAGAGAGAGAGAGAGAGAGATGAGGGAGGGAGCCGGCGAGGTGAAGGGAGGGCCTCTGTGACAGGTAATACTCCGGGCAACCCGATGAGGTGGAAATCATCATTGTAATACACACTGAACGACATACTGGGGTTTTTTTTTTTTGTATTGCTCAGACTGTGAGGACCCCCGCCCCCCACCAATCACACTTACAGTATACTTACTTTTGCTGAAGTGAAAACTTTGAACGGAAGGTAGTACAGTGGGAGAGAAGCAGCGGACAATTTTTATTTTTACGTCACTGACAGCATGTAATTACTGTTAGCCGCGCACAATAACTCTATTTCAACTGCAGGGACAATCACTTTCGCTTTTCAGGATTGCAACTTAAGTGCCCGCACATAAGTTTGGATTTTGAAAGTGGGAGATTTCTTTGGTGCTATGTGACTAAATATGAAGGGTTTTGGAATTCTCTCCCTCCATCACACTCTCTCTCTCTCTCTCCCACTCGCAGAGGCCTCGAGAGCCGAGATGGATTGTCCACCAGCACCCTCTTGTGGAGACGAGGTGACATGAAGGCTGCCCTTCAGCACAGCACCAACTCCGACTGGTTCCTAACTCACCGTCCTGCTGCGACGCCGTCACATCTCCCGTTCAGTGGGTTACGCTCTATCGGCGTTGCTCGCCCGAGTCCGAGCTGGAGCCCCGCGATCTCGACGACCTCTTGGTCAAATATTTAGACGGTCGATGGCAACCACCCTTTAAGGAACTGCCCGGCGACCCCCCCCCCCCCCCCCCCCGCCCCCCTTGCCACAAAGCAGATCGATGCAATGAGATCAAATGCCAGAGAAAATGTTCAAACATAATCAAGTTCACTGGGAGGGTATTGGGGATGGATGAGGAGGTGGTGGGTGGGGTGCAATGCAAATGTATGCACAGCCCATTGAGCAGCTATGCATATGCATACAGGGTTGAGAGAGGGATTACACAGAGGGATGAGCGCAGAGACTGAGAGGGTTTAAAAAGAGGGCGAATGCAGGGGGACACAATGAGGCTTGCTGTTTACCAATGCGGCACGGTACAGTAAAATGGAGGCGAGGAGAAATGAGAGGAGAGGGAAGGAGAGAGGAGAGAGGATTCTGTGCATGATGGCAAAAATGGGCTTAGCCTCTTGCGCTAAACAGAGTGACCTCTAGTCGGGGCCTTGGGGGGTGTAGCGGTGGGGAGGGCCGGGAGGGGGCGGGGGGTCGTCTAGTAGTTAGAGCAGCCCGCTCTGGCCGCTCCCTTCGGGGAGAGACACTGCACCAAACAGCGTGGACAAACCAGGACATTAATATCCTCACACCAAGCCCCCTGACAATACCCCATTATGTATGTACGCCTCTGTGCATTACACACCTTGAACTAGAAACAATTCCTCCCTTTTTCCTTTCTTTCCCCCTCAGCAGTTTGAACTGCGACCAAGAAAACACAGCCTGCAATTTTAATTTGATATACATATATATATATATATATATATATATATATATATATATATATATACATAAAGCATGTGTGTAAATAAATTAATAAATAAAGAAAGAAATAAATGTATATATATGTATATATATATATATATACACATATATAAATATATATATGTGTGTAAATATATAAATATGCATATATATATATATATATATATATATATATATATATACATATATATATATATATACACACATAGAGCATGTGTGTAAATAAATAAATAAATAAATATATACATACATATATAAATATATATATGTGTGTAAATATATAAATATGCATATATGTATAAATACATATACATATTTTTTTGTTTTTTTCACAGACAAAAAGCTTGCACAGGCACACGGAGACACAAATACACAACACACCAACACAAAGAGTTGCAAAACGACCACAAAACCCCCAATAAATGCTTATTTACATAACCACTTACCTTGTGACACATACAGTACCTTTTTGCCAGTGCCATTTGCCTTCATTCATCTCTGTGTTTCCCTTTATTTTTTTAGCTCCCAGCAATGTACATCATCTCACAATTACAATCACACTGATTCCTATCCACTATTAAAGCGTGGTTACTATACATACAGTATACAGTATACAGTATATATATATAAATACAGTATATGTGTAAATATATATATATACATATATATACGTGTGTGTGTGTGTGTGTGTGTGTGTGTGTGTGTCCCAGCCATGGGGGTAACAGCAGCAGCAGCGATGGCACAGCATTATGATCTTTCTAAATGGGGGAGTGTGTCTCGTGACACGGGCCTCCGGACGGATATCGATCGCTCCCGTGGCTGCAACACTAACAGTGTCGGAGAGCCATTGAACTTTAAAGCAAATAGTCCTTCTCCCCCGCTCAGCGTCCTCTCACAGCCAATCAATACCTCGGAGACGAGGTCGGCCCAACACGGCTAACACCTCTATCTGGGATAATGACCTTCCACCTGGCAACCAACCGGGAAGGGATACAGATGGAACAGCGGCGGAACTTTTTTTTGTTTTTTTTTTCCCCAAAATTGGAAGATACACACAGAGAGAAGGTAATTGTTCCATAATTCAAACACAGACAAGCGCTTACAATGACTATTATTTAATAGTTTGGTCAAATGTGTAATAGCTATAGTTATCGTCATTTAGCCGTCATTTAAGTTCGATTCAAAAGGCAGGATCCTTGAAGGTTTAATACATAACATTGTTCACAAGTCCACTAAAGCCTTCAGACGAGGTGTTGACAAGGAGATATCAAAGAGTCATGATACAAAAGAAAATAATAACAACATTCGGCTGAGAAAATGACTGTTCCGTTAAGGGAAAGACACGGCCCCCAAAGAGAGCATATTAGTTAAAAGGCTTGAGTGGCGGAAATCCACAATAATTTCATCGGCGTTCGCAGAATTACAGGCGGCGGTAAAAGAAAAAAAAAAAAAAAAAGCGCCGCTCCTCGGACACTCCCCATCTATTGTCCCTTTAACGGTGGCCCATCTCGCCCGCCGTTTAATGGCTGGAGGTGGGCCGGGCCTCGGTCTGATCTCTATTAGCCTTGTATTAGCCACCGTGACCCTAATGTTCCCCACTCCATTACTCCGCCGCAGTACGAGGAGAGAGGAGATGATGGCGCTGAGCTGAGGAGGGATGAGGGCTGCCGGGGTTCAGCTTGGCTGGGCAGTGCTCATGTGTGAACTGGGGGAACGCCCCCCTCGCCCACTGCAGACACCTCTACCCTGCCGCATCCCCTCCCGGAGGGATGCACCCTAAATTCAACATGGCCCCGGCGCGCACGCCCCGGCAACATGGGAGAAGGAAATCATGAAAAGAATCATGTCAACAAATTAGCAGTTAAGTCATTTCCCTGAAATTAGTAATGTGGTTCTCAGGGTATTTCACTCACTGAAACCAGAAAAACCGTATCAGAAACACCTTTTTTTTCTGCCGCAAATGTTAGACTTGAACCGACCGCCGCGCACGTATTTTTAGAGCGATGGAGAGACACAAAGGGCGCAAACGGTTATTCTCTTTCCCCGTCTTGCATTTGTCTTTAAGGGTATTACAGCTAAAGTGGCAACTGGAATATAACAAGGTTCAAAGCAATATGCAAAAAGACTGAGAGTTTTTCCAGCTGAAATCATCTGATCCCTTCCATGCCCGAATTGGCTTCAGCTGTAAGCCAGATCCCAGAGCAGGAACACAAAGAAAGGGGGGGAAAAAACAAATTATAGAGAGAGCGAGCGCAAGGGAGAGAGAGAGAGAGAGAGGGAAAGAGAGAGAGAGAGAGAGAGAGAGAGAGGGGGGAAACGTGTGAGAGAAGACAGAGGCAAGCAAAAAGGGAAAGTTGAGAGAATGCAGCGCAGTGGAAATCGTTTCAAATGGGGATGATGTCAGAGGGAGATGAGTTGGGGGGGCGGGGGGGGCGGGGGGGGCGCGTTCTTGGCATGGGGGAGCGCGGAGGGTAGGGAGGCATGTGGCTGAGGCAGAGGCCAGCCCCGACGTTGGAATGTGACAGAAGCTCCCAAACATGGCAGCGCTGGAAAAACCAGAATCTCCTGGCACGCCGGGGCTCGGCAGAAGCCGGTTACTGTGTGAGCAAGTGCTGACTGCTGACCGTTAAGAGTTTCACTTCTAGCTCCGGGATCAGAGGGAGCTCCGCGGTTACGAAAAAAAAAAAAAAAAAGAAGTCTCTCATTAAAGGATCAGACAGACTGTGACTGAGATTACAGCAAACCCCGTTTGTTAGCAAACACATGTCTTTATCCCGGCGCACACCAGTTCAAGCGGGGAAAACGCTATTTGTCAACTTTGGAACGACCGGAGAGCAAAATCGCGACTTGCGCATCGCATACGCGGAGCCGCTGGACGGAATCCGGACAAAGTCTCCTTCCGCGGCATTCGACGACGGTTATTTGTGGCTGTGTTTGTATCCATTCCCATTATTGGGTTTGTAGTTGTTTAATGAATTCAAAAGAATAGCTGTAAAGACTTCCTTATCTAAATTGTGTCTTATCAGCTCTTCCTTGTTTTAATGGCAGGAGGTGGGCCGGGCCTCTATCTGATCTCCATTAGCCTTGTATTAGCCGCAGTGACCTTAATGTTCCCCACTCCATTACTCTGCCGCGGTGCCGGGGAGAGGGGATGATGGCACTGAGCGGACAAGAGAAAGGGGGCTGCAGGGGTTCGGCTTGGCTGGGCAGTGCTCATGTGTGAACTTGGGAGACGCCCCCCCCCCCTCGCCCACTGGGGAGGAGCGCCGGCCTGCCCGCCCGCCCGCCTTTCACCCCGGCCCTGTCGCAACATGCGCCGGGACAAAAGCGCGTGTGATTATGAACATCTCCCAATTGCGAGGGGCAACAGTTCCCCTCTGATGCACCGCTAAACCCGTTTCTGGAACCGTTAGAAACAAACTTTGGGGGCGGGGGCGGGTGCGGGGTAATTGATAGCATTGAAACTCCCAACTTAAACACATCTGAATTGGGGAGAGAACAGGGCCGGGTCGTGCCATGCACAATGTGAATAGTATTCATGTATTCACATCGTTCACGGCGCGAGGGTTTTCAAAGGATAGAGCGCATTCCTAACTATTCCAGCATGTGCCTTTTTTTTTTTTTTTTTTTTTTTTTTTACACTACGGGCCTCGATCCTACACTGTTTGCTCCTGTTTTTCTAGTAATTCCCAAAGTTATTAGGCCCCAATTGCACTAATTTCTGTGAGTGAGTAGCCACAGGGCATCTGTAACCGGCTACCTTTGACAGCTGTGAACCCGGTGCGTGCGGAGAATCCAGAAGCGAGTGGCACTGTCCCGCGCCTGAACCCGGGCGCTGCTCTCGCACATGCCTCACCTTTCATCCCGTGACCCCATTATTTCTCCCTCCATAGAAACCTCTCCAAACAGAGCAACTTTGATTGCCCCAGCCCGTCGATCTCTCCCCCTCTCATAATGTTATCTTAAGAAACGTGGAAACGATTGAACCCCGTTTGATTCTGGCGGCTGAAATGACTACCACATTGGTGTCCCATATGCACGGCTGTGTATGTGTGTGAGTGTCCGTGTGTGTGTGTGTGTGTGTGCGCGCGCGCATGTGTGTGTGAGGAGTTACCCCTGGGGAACCCTCTGTGCGATCCAGTTCCTCTCATCATGGCAAATTGACCATGTGCACTTGACGGCCAGCTGAGTAATCTCCTGACACGTCGGATTTAACACACCACTCCGCAATCACCGAAAGAAAAATAACTTTGGGGAAGAAAAGTCATAAATAACCTGCTGGAGAGGGAGCTTCACTCTCTCCTTGCCCTCTGAACTTGGCTGAGAAAACAGTCAATAAGAGAGAGGGCGGGTGATTTTTTTTTTTTCTTCTTTTCGCCAGAGTTATGTGGTTGCAATCATTAGGAGCACCATTATATGCCCCGCGGTGTGATGCTAACCTTGACTGTTGAAAACAGTCAATACAAGGAACAAGTTATTTTGAGGGATTGGGGGGCCCACGGGGGGAAATATTTTAAACGTTCTAGTCCCAAGGGCGGGAGACGAAATTGCCGTAATCGACAAATAATTCCCAATAAACACGGGCGGTTGAAACGCGGTCGACAAGTCGCGTCGCTGGAAAGCCGCGAGATGTCCAGGCAGGACCGAGAGGGACGCGCGGTCTGAGGGAGGAAATAAATCTCAGAAGCGAAAAATAAAATAAAAAATAAATAAAAATCAAAATTGAACAGAAGTTTAGAGGGAATCACAGTAATAAACTGAAAAACATGAAGTCGGAGGTACTGTACAGTATGAACAGTGACACGAGGAAAAGGAAAAGAGATGTGGCAATAGGAAAAAAAGAGACAGAAAAGGGAAAATCTAAGAGGAGGGATTTCGGGGATTGTCATTCCCCGATGGTCGTCAGAACAGGAAGCGGTTCGGAGCCAGGAGGATGTCGGCCATGTTCTTCAGGGGGGTGGGTGGGTGGGGATTATGGCGGGCTCGTGTATGACAGGAGACTTTTCATCACACGGCCACACTGAGCCACCACTGGGCTCCCAAATCTGTCACCAGACTCCATCAGGAGTGGCCCTCCTAATTGAAAAAGTCTGCCACTATCTGAGGAGTCGAACGGGTGATTTGCGGAGGAGGGAGGGAGGGAGGGGGAAAGTGTGCCTACAATTTGTGCGTATCTGTGTGTGTGTGTGTGTGTGTGTGTGTGTGTGTGTGTGTGTGTGTGTGTGTCTGTGTTTAAATGTCTGTTCAGTCACATGCCTGCCTGAGAGTAGATTTGTGTGTGTGCTTAGAGGAGAGGAGAAGAGGGGGGCAGAGAGGAGAAGAACGAGCGAGGGAGGGAGGGAGGGAGGGAGGGAGGGAAGGGCAATCGAGGGGTTTACGGGGGGGATGTGGTCATCAGCTGCTGGCAGCAGATCCAGGTAGAAGATTATTGGACGGTAACCCAGCAGCAGATGTCTGATGAGTGTCTATTAACCTGCTTCCTACATCTCGTAGGCCATGTCGCTGATGAATTCAGACCGGGAGGCCTTGTCCCGCCCATTAGGAGGGGTCGGTAATCCCCATCCAGGAAATGCATGCCAGTAGACCTCGGGACCCGATTGGCCAGAGTTTCCACGGTTGCTGGCAGAGCCGCCGGCGGAGGAGTCACAATCGGGGAGATAACGGCCGGCTGACCGTACCCCAACGTTCTACTCGTCATTCCGTCCCCCCGCGCTGTGTCTCAGTGACTCCCCTTTTGCGGCTCCTTCCGTCCTTTGTTAACATTCCTCTGTGTGTCACGTTCCCTCTCTCAGTCCCGTTCCCAACGTCGTCCATTCCGTCGCATCTCGCCGCCGCCGTACACCGGCCGGGCGCGCCCTCGCCCTGGAGGCCGCCACCCGCGTTTGGTGAAGCAGCGGCGTGGTCCGATGTGCTCGGCCTAGGTCTCGTCCCGTCATGGCTCCGCAGGACAGACGGATGGATAGACGCTGACGTGGACGGTGCAGCAGCTGGAGGGCGGCGAGTATTCCCGCGACGAACCCGAGCTGACTGGGGGTTCTGGCCCCGGAGGCCGGGATTTGCGGCGACTTGGCCGGGGCTGCAGCTGTAGCCGTGACTGGCTACTCCCAAGCCGTGCCTTGTTTAGGTCCAAGGAATTACTGGGCGGACATGACGGTTCCCGCTCCACCTGCTCCCCACCACGGGCCTCCGCATGAAGGGGTGTGGGGGGGGGGTTGAGGGGGGAGGGACTGGGAGCGATAGCTGCCTAACTTTAGAGGAGTGGGGGGGAGGGGGCCGCCTCAATTAAACTATACATGTTTGGTAGGATTAGGTTTTCCTTGGGGCCAGGGTGTTTTGTTTGCTCGCCCGCTTGTTTGTTTGTGTATTTGCACGGTTGCTTTGGCAAAAAAATACATTTTTATAATTAACATCTGTATAAGCAGTTGATAGTGAGTGATTATGAAAGTAATTCTTAGTTATTTGCGCTGTAAAACATCCACAAACACATTTTCTAACCCATTTCTGGTGCTTGGTGTGTTTGTAAAAGGAAACCACGTCCCGAAAGGCTTCATGATATATGAGCTTGGTATTATCTGCCAAGGATCCATTTTTCTTTCATCGTCTGTTCAAGTCTCGGTTTCTGCCTCTCCATCCTCCCTCTCTCTCTCTCTCTCTCTCACTCTCTCAAATCTGTGCTTCACAAACATGACATTCTGACAATTTAACGATGTGACGGCGATAAACGCAAACAAGCATCCAAAGGCGAGTACACAATATTTTTCGAACATAAGACCGCAATTCTCAATCTCAATTATTTATCAAAACTTTTTTTTAACAAAAAATTGATTAATGAATAAATTGTGTTCATTTCTGCCTAATTATGGTGTTGAGTATTTTTAGTATGCAGACAATGAATTAACACAATGGATCTATTTATCCATCCATTCATCCGTGCATCTATGGTTCTTTTGGGTGCAACACTGGAAAAATTAAAACGATTCTGGAGGAGGGCCATCTGAAAAAAAAAAAAAAAAAAAAGAATCCCTCCGCCCACTCCAATCATGTGAGCATGCCAGTTAGTTTCCATGAGACCTGTTTAACTAGCGGCTCGCTAAGCGTGACCCGGGGCGGTGTGGCTGGCGTGGAGGCAGCGTGGAGGGCGGAGTGAGGAGCCCGAGCCCGTGCTCCCACATCTGTTCCAGTATTAAAGGCATATGGGCCGGGCCCGGGCTGACCGCTCGCATGCCTGCGCGGACCCCGTCCTGGGCCCAATCAGTGTTGATGGGGGTGATGTAATGGGCCTGCCTTGGCCTCCCGTCCCCCCTCGTGGTGCTCCACTCCAGCACTGTGCAGCATAATGGCGCGTAGTCGGCCCTGACAGCGCGCCAGATCCCTGTCAACACCTGCCCCTCACGCCGGAGGAGGAGAGGATGAGGATGAGCGCTACGAAGGGCAAGTGCAAGGCGAGGAGGAATGCAGCAGAGAGAGGATGCCGCGTAGAACAAACAACTTTCTTTTTACCCTTTTAACGAACAACTAACTCAATTTGACCATAATGATGTCTTTAATAGGCCATGAATATACTTGGAAAGTCAAATTATCTCATGTCATCAGATCTGTATTTGTGTGGAAATTACATAATGTGATTTGAGTATTGCCATTTTCCAAAGTGGATTTATTTATTATTCTATAGTTTTTCCAGGAATTAGAGACTTTAATAATTAGACACAAACAGCTTTTTTAAAACTTTGCAATACACTCCCATTAATGTGTTGCCCTCTACAAACCGCCATGTCAGCACCGCACCAATGGGTGTGTGTGTACCCTGAGCGAGAAAGCCCTATAGCCCTACAGCAATACCCCCTTCCCTTCTTCCCTGGGCCGGAAAATTAGGACTCCGTGCAACAACATGTCCATTCCACGTTTATCAGTGACGCTGTCGTGCCCGGGCCGGCAACAATTGCTCCCATCCTCCCACCGCAGATGGCCATTCATCTTGGCTGCGGTCGAACGGCAGAGCAGTTTGTTTTTTCCTGAGCTACCACAGGGGATGGTAGCTCAGGAGGTAGAGCTGGTCGTCTAGTAATCCAAAGGTCGCTGGTTCGATCCCAGGCTCCTCCTGCTAGCATGCTGTAGTGTCCTTGAGCAAGACACTTAACCCCTAATTGCTCCTGATGGCTGCGTCCGTCGGTGTTTGAATAATTGTAAGTCGCTTTGGATAAAAGCGTCTGCTAAATGACTAAATGTAAATGTAAATGTAATGTTTAGTGAAGGAAAGGGAAAGTGAAAGGGAAAGGAAATCGGCGGATCCCACGGTTTGGTGGACAGGTATGGCCGCGAGAGAAAAGGGTGGGAGAGGGGGGAGAGCCCCGGACGCTCAGGTCGGTTGAGTGCACATATCGTCTTGGGGGGTACCGGGCGTTGCATGTGTGTGGCGGGGCCTCTCAGAAGGATAAGGTTTAGCCGCTCCGCGACGACCCGGGAGCTTGTCACAGGGGATGTAATGAGGTCAGATTACAGGCCGGTCCGCAGACTGGCTGCAAAAGGTTGGCCCATAATCCCACAGTCATTAAAGGGACGCTTTGTTAAAAGTGGATGTGGGAGAGAGGGGGAGAGAGAGAGAGAGAGACGGAGAGAGAGAGAGAGAGAGGGAGGGAGAGAGAGGAAAAAGAAATGGAGAGAGTGGAGAAGAAGGGCGAATAAGAGAGGTGTGTGGGGGAACTCAATAACACTTGATTCGATATGAAAAGCCTCTTGTTGCCACCCAGGAGAAGCCCGGCTAGGAAGGATGTGAGGGAAGCCAGCCGGGGAGACGACTACAACCAGGAACAAGACATGCCTTGTTCCGGGTTTAGGGAGCAAACAGATTAAGATGAATTGATGCAAGCTTAGTGACTCTGAAAAATGGAGGAGAGAAGGGGAAAAAAAACAAAAAACGCCCACAGATCAATAAGGCTTAGCAAGCAGGCAACCAAAGACTGAATCTCCACTCACATGCAGGGGGATAACACGGAATAAAGGAAGGGGTCTCAGATCTCATATATCCCTACTTTTTTTTTTTTAAAGGTTTAGAGTAAAAAATAAATAAAAGAGGTTTAGAAACAAAATGACAGAATTTACAAATCTGAAGCTGTGGGGGGGGGGGGGCTTTTGTAAAGCAAAGGTTTGCGGAAAGGAATGACCTATTTTAACGTTGACACGCTACTGTGTTTTGTGTCGTGACATTTAGGTTGTTTGAAGAATGCAGAATGTAGGTGCCATCAGTGCCTATATTCATTAAACGCACGTGAGGGGTTTGAAAAAAGCAAATAAAAAAAAGTACACGGATCACACCCCAGAGGCCTCGTCCTGGCCGTCCAACATTCATCCAGCTCGAGCGACAGATATGTGTGTAAGCCAGCCTGGCGGAGCCCGCGCCCTGATGTTTGCAGAGATCAGAAAGAATCATCTGGGTTCACATGGTAATTATAAAGCAAAGCCCCTTCTATCTCAGGCCCGGATCTGATACTGTTTTGTTTTGTTTTTTCTTCCCCCAGCCCCGCTCCAAAAAGATCTCAGGCCTCCAGTCAGGCGAAAGGGAGCGGCGACCGTCTTTCAAAAAACGCGATCCTCAAGAGGCGCTCCACCCGCTGTCAATTTTATGGAAATAATGGAAGTACACTGTACTCAAACACGCTGAGAAGTCACGCAAATCTCCTTCCACCCAAGAATGGAAACGCCGGCGGCGCCAGGAAGGTTCCCAGGTTCGCGCCGACCCGTACGTTGCTACCTCCAGTGCAAATATTGTGTCTGCGAAAGGAAGTTTTGTTTTTTTCGCGGCCAACAACACTCCTCCGCCGGTTTCGCGACGAGTCGGTAAAAAGTTGCCAGGGGTTCATACCTTTCAGATCAGCTGTGAACTTATGCAAACTTCTCCCTGTTCCCTATGACCCGTCAACTCAGCTCATTATGAGAATATTTGAACACATGCATGTTAGTGTGCCCTGGGGCTGCGGTAACCTCTACATCTGTTGAACCTGACCCCGGCGAGCGTTCCTGGGGTTTCAGGTCGGCTAATCTGGGCCAAAGCAACGTGCCGACCGGGTCAGGATTAATAAGTGGAGGGGTGAGCTGACCCCTGGTTAGTGACACCATTGTCTGGGGCAATTACGATGGGAGCACCTAGAATAACACTGGCGAAGGTCCGGCGGTGGGTTATTTTGTCGGGCGCGGGGAAGAAAAAAATCGGAATAAATCAGATGATGAATTTAGAGATTCCGTTATTTTCTATTTGGCAGGTGCAGCTGAACACAAATATGCATCAAATCAATCTTGATTTTCCATTTGTGGAAACAGTGTACGGCAACGCGGCAGAATTAAACGCCTTTGATCTCAATCAACAAAAAAAAAATTTTCAATATAACACACTGGAGATGCTGACGATAACACAGTCAAAGGCTCATTTGGAAAACAACAAAAGAACAAAAACAAAGGGAGAAATGCAGTTTGTGCGTTTACGAATGTTGTTTTTCCCCCGGCCGTGTTTGTTTATGTTTTCTCTATTTATTGTGTCGAGGATTGTCTCCGTGACCGCAGGTGTGGCCTTTAACCCCAAAGTCATTAGCCTCAGCAGTCTGGGTCTGTGCACCGCACCATGCCAGTGCAAAACACATGTGTAGGAGAAAGCCAGAGCAGGGGAGAGAGAGAGAGAGAGAGAGAGAGAGAGAGAGAGAGAGCTCCAGGGCCAATTACAGCCTGGAGAAAACAAAGGGCCATATTTCAATGATTCCTCCAGCTGTGCTGTTTATGAGCTGTGTGCTTAGTCTCTCTCTGACCTTCACCTCCACACTTGCCCTCTCTGAGGGAAAACAAGCCAAAATGGCCTGATGCTTACTCCTTCATTTCCCAGTGTTTTGCACTAGGCTGTTTTTTATAAATATATATATATATATATATATATATATATATATATATATATATATATATATAAACTGTATATGTGTGTGTGTTGATCATAACCGTATCCTTTATTTCATTCTGCTGTTTGTTTATATATTATCTCGATCTGTTTCATGTCAGAGCACTTTGAGCATGACCTCGACATCCCGTTGCGTCCTGTATGAAATAGCCGTAGATGTAAAAAGAAAGAAAAAATATGGACTAATCTAAACCTTAATGGCCAGGTATGTGTCATATGTAACCTTTATAACTTTGCTTGTCAGTTTTTTTTTTTTTTCCATTAGGGACCTCATAAGCGGGCTCCGGGTATCAGTCACCGCAGCCCTTTGACAGGTCTAACCTTCCCAAGCGGCAGAGTACACCATCTTCACCACAGTCCTATTGACCAAAGCAATAAGCCATTCTATATGGTGTATTAAAGTCATTTTCCACATGCTACCTCAGCACGGGCCATTGTTCATGCAAGCTCCTGCTGACCAGGAAGAGGGAGAGAGAAAGAAATAAAGAAAGAAAAATAGGATCTCAGGGCTCCCCGACCAAATCACGCCTTGCACCGATACACCGTTTATGTGTGTTAAGTGACCTAACCATTTTTTTTACCTCATCTTCCCATTTGTTTTTTTTCCGTTCCCTTTCCCGAGAGGCTACGTCATTTCCACGGTCACCCATGAAGTGATATTAAACCCTCCCAAAAAAAAAAAAAACGATGCAAGGTTCTCCGAAAGGGCTCCGGTGCTCAGAAGCATGTGTCCTGACTGCCCAAAGAGCGTGTCCCCCCTCCAGGCGTGCACTCCCAGTCTTCCGTTTCATTCTTCTTTAATTTGCAAGGGTAAAAAAAAGAAAGGGGTGTTTTGTTGGCAAGTGGTGGCGGTGTAATATGTCGGGGCCATCTGTGTAAGCCCGGTGGCTGCTCCTGCCTTGCCCCCCGAGTCAGAGGTGGCGCTGGAACCGCTGTGTACCGCACTCTGGACTCTGCTGAAATCAGCTCCGGTCTGGGACCATGTGACAAATGATTCCAATCTAGGCTGAGCGCCCTTGACTTGACCCTGACCGCTGTAGACAATAAGGGCAAGCTCAGTCACTGGAAAAGATGTTCTGCGCTAATAAACCCGACCGCCGAACCAGGGGTAGCGGCGAGCAGAGCGAGGGAGGGAGGGGAGGGGAGGGAGTTCAGGTTCTGACCTCTCAGGTGCAGGTTGATAATGAGTCTCCCTGTTTGCTCTGCGAAAATGACCTCAGAGAGATGAAAGGAGGGCCCGAGCCACAACAAAGAGCCCCATTCTCGAGCCGCCTGTGAAACGGGATCATTCCCGCGGAATTGGCTTATGAATGCACTTTCTATTTCATTACTTTTAAAGGGCACTTAAGCCAAAACACAAACATGTAAAAGTAGTTGGGCAAGAGGACGCGACCGAGCCTCTGAAACCAACCGAGCGGCGCAGCTCCTTCCAGACCCCACGCATGCAAACAAAACAGCCGTATGCCCACATAAAAGGAGACACATACTCCCGCTCTCTCTCTCTCTCTGTCTGTCTCTCTCTCTCTCATGCACGCAAACACACACACACACACACACACACACACACACACACACACACACACTCTATAACAAATCCTGCTTGTGCCTCTCCTTGTCTGCTTAATAAAGCCTATAAAATGAGTGTGCTCTTGCCAAGCGTGGTGCCGTAAACACGCCACCCCAGAAAGGTTCTGGGCATCTTGCTAGTTATGCTAATGAACCCCCCCCCCACCCACCCCCACCCACCCCACCCACCCTCTGATCGCTCTCTCTTATCCTGCTGGCACAGCCTTCAGTCTTCCACAGTACACCACTCCATTGTCATCTTCTGCCCCTTTTCTGTTGGCATCGGACTAGATAATACACAGCAAAAACCGAGATCCAAGAACTGTTGTTTAAAAAAAATAAAAGATTATGGCAGGCGAAAAAATAATTAATATTTCTTTGTTCTCAAAAACCAGGCCATTGGTATTTATTTTGTGCGCTTCAAATTGTGAGACAATATGGCGCTGAATATCCTTATCTTTCGCTATTTCTTTAAAGAAAGGACGAATTATGAAACGGTGAGCGGGGTAAACGATAGGCGGCGGAAAAAAACAATACACCAGGGTCAGGGGGCGCCGGCGGCACCACAGCACCCCCCGGCTTCTAGAAGTTGAGCCAGGCACGGCGGAGGAAGCTCTGATACCGGCAGAGCGGAGATTATCAGCGGCTTCTTTGTCGCGGCGACAGGAGGCGAGCTTAGAGAGAGCGAGAGCGAAGAAAGCGCTGGCCGCAACAGAAACCGGCAGAGGCTGCTGAACTCCGCCGAGCGGCCACGAGGACTCCCTGCGCCGGGCTCCCGCTCGCAGTTGCTTTGGGTATTGTCCCATTGCCGACGCACTGTTCGACATGACACCTGACCTCTCTCACACCTCGATGCGGTGTCTCTTGAAAGTCCATCACGCTTGGTACGTGCAGCGAAACAGACATGCTTACTCGACCCACTCCCCGGAAACCTCGTCGAAATCGCTGTTTTCTCACTCTGGGAACCTCCATTCACAACAGTATTAGCTCACCTCTCTCCTCCCGTACGGTGCCTTGAGGCTTTTACGACAGCCATGATTAGACCCTTACTTAAAAAAAAAAAAAAAAAAAAAAGACGTCTTGAGAGTGTCAGCAACTATAGGCCATCTGCAAGATTCTTGAAAAAAAATCCCACAACGGACGACTGATCACACGGATTCAGAGCGCTCCGCTCCACTAAGACGGCCCTCACAATAGAGGTTAATGATCTTTTATTAGCAAGGGACACCGGCAACTAATCAGTCGTACTACTACTCGACCTCAGCGCTGCCTTTGATACTGTTGATCATAACCTGGTACTAGATCTCCCTGACACGTGCATTGGCGTTCGAGGTTTGGCACGTCGCTGGTTTAGATCTTATCGTTCACAGCGGACACACTGCGTAATTCATGGCGACGGGAGCATTAAGGTTTTGCTACTTACCTATAAAACACTACACGCCCTAGCACCTTCCTATCTTACTGATTTAGTGGTACCTTATGTATCATTTCTGGCCTCAACGCTCGCAACACGCTGGTCTTTCAGCGATTCCCGAGAGTTAAAAAGAAGTCTGCGGGCTCCAGAGCATTCTCAGTCCGGGGCCCCGGCGCTCTGGAACGCCCCTACCCGCGCAAAAGCAGAGCTGCTCCTTCTGTGGGAATGTCTGAATCAACACTTAAGACTCATTTTTACAGTCTTGCGTTTAATGAACCACAGCAGTCCTGTTAGCTTGCCTCTCACCCTGCCTTCACCCCTCAGCACTGGTACATGACGTCTGGATATGAACCCACTGTGTTCTGCGACCCCCTCCCCTTTCGCTCTGAGACGGGGGGTCAGGCCGCTGCCAGCTACCTGGACCGTCACTCCACACCGGTAGATACTCTCATAACGTCCAGCTTTGTAATTGCTTCGTATAGAAGTACAATATCCGATGATTTGTCATATTGTATTAGTATTGTTGTCGCCCACTCGGCGTCCATCGCAGCCTGGTCATCCTGGAAGCCTTTTCATCCTTTTCTGTGGCCCCCTCTCAAGGTTTCTCCCTTTTGTTTTTCTCCGCCCTAAGGGCTTTCTGGGGTTTTTTTCCTGGCCCGGATGAGGGTTCAGACCAGGGGATGCAGTTGATTTCTCTGTGAAATATGGGTTTGTGAAGCCCTTTGAGACTGTATTGTGATTAAGGGCTGTATAAATAAACGTAACTTGACTTGACACGTACGTGGTTTGCGTGGGGCTTCCTCAGCTGCGGTTCAAGCAAAGCCAGCCAGTTGGATATGCAGATTTGTGAGCTGAGCTGCAGATGGCTTTATCAATGATAATATTGAAGGAATGGGGAGGCATGGGGTGGAATGGGGTGGAAGGGGAAAGAAAGGGACGAAATGGGAAGGAGAGGAATTGGAAGGGATGGGAAAGACGGGGAGGGAGAGGGAAGGATTGGGATGGAATAGGATGGAAAGCGCAAGAAAGGGAAGGAACGGGAGGGAGATGGATAGAATGGGAAGGAATAGGATAGGCTTGGGCGATTTGACAAATTCATTGTTGTTTGGGGGCGATTTTTGTCCTTTTATTTTGCAAACTGAATGGTCTGTCTCCTCGAGAAATTCAACTCGGCAAATATTTAACCTGTCTTTAAAAAGCTAGTGTGTCACTGCCGACAGTGATATGCGCAGCGTCTCTGTGTCATTTACTTCCTGGTGAAATCACATGCGCTGTATATTTTATTGGATAGTCCTCGCTTTCGGCGAACCGCGTGGCTATGATGTCACAATGAGTGACGTCACACTCAGCCAATCAGAAGCTTGATACTATCCAGAGGCAAGAATAATGGACAGATCCAATCTGCTCCAAGCCCTGTGCAGCTTTTGCATTGTGTTGACGCTTTGGACCAGCATAGTTTTGCCAGTTTTCTTTCGGCATGGATGGTTGCAAAGAATTGTCCAAGGCCAAGTGGAGGTGGAGATTGGAGACTTTCTACACCAGCGTTGGAAATTGCTTTTGCAAACAGAGGTGGCGAGGAGCAGGGGATTGATCCTAGCCCGATCAGTGAGAATGGATCGCAAAACACGCAAATATATCGGCAATCGCCAGTTGTTGGGCTGAGGGTCGCAACATTTTGACATACTGTATCGCCCAACCCTCGAATAGGAGGGAAAGGGAAAGGATTGGAAAGGAAAGGGTAGTAATGGGAAGGAAATGAAATGAATAGGAAGGAATGGGACAGAGTGGGAAAAACAGGGGAAGGAAGTGAAGTGATGGAAAGGAACGGGAAATAACGGGAAGGAAATTGAAAAGGGAAGGAATGTGGAGGAAAGGGAAGGAATAGTTGGGACAGAGAGGGAATTGCTGCCGCTGGGCCTCATTCGGCTCGAGAGGGCAGCAAGTCAGCTCTTTCCTCAACCGACAGCTCCAACACCTCCCTCACGTCTCCTTCACCCACCGCACCCGAGTCCCGTATGGACACCAGCGGCTGCAACCCCACTGTGGAAGATGATGAATATAAATCAAGGCCGTGCTGTAGTTCAAAATTTTTACGGCGGCATTTTGTACATGTTGCAATTTAAACTTCTGTGTTCCTCAAACTTTTATTTGAGTCTGCATCTTCTTGAAACCGACAAGCTAATGACCTTAAACTCCCAATGAGTCGAAATTCTACTAAATTCCCAAGCAGGCATATATCATATCAGCTGCAAGAAGGGGGTTGAGGGATTGTTTTATCCAGTGTCTTTGCATAAACACCTGCACTTGTAGTGTGTTTATCTTTTAGTGTGAAGTATTCAGCCTTAGTCAATCATGTATTACAGCATATCGCCAGAACAACAAACCAGACACAGCTCAATCACAAGACAGAGAGGTGCAACAAAGCACTAGACACGTGGATGAATGATGGTCACAAGGAGGAAAAACAAAAAATCAACCGTGTTTAATCATCTGCACAGACACACGGATACGCACACCAATCCTATGTATATGTTCAGGTATGCATGTGAATATTTACCGAAACACACGTGAGCGTACGGCGTAGTCTGTCGAACAACAGGCACTGGGACTACCTGAGCTCCTCTTCTCACACGCTGATATTACTGTAGATGGAAATGATTTCTGATCGCCGCCGAGCAGCTGGAATGAGCGACCCCAAGGTGAACGCGGCACCATTATCCCATCGGCGGCTCGTTCAGCCATTCAACCGCTGTAGACATCATTACTTCCACATTTTACAGGTGTCCTAAGTGACGCGCTTATCTCTGTGTGCCTGTGGAGGGATGTGCACACATTTGTGACAGTGAGGGATAAAGACGGTTCTAGTGTGAAACAGCGAACTATATCATGTTAATAATGTGTTGTGTGTGTGTGTGTGTGTGTGTGTGTGTGTGTGTTGTACTAGTGTAGTTGTGGGAATGGAATTCGGCTTCAGTTTCTGGGTGGATGTGTTCTATGTGTTCTTGTGTACTGAGGTGGAAGAGGAAGTTTATGAGGTGGCTGTCAAAAAAGAGGCTGCTAGCCTCTTAAGATAATGAAAACAGAGGAAGCGGGAGCTTAAATCTGACCATTGCAAAAAAATATAAATAAATGCGGCCGCATTGAGGTTGGAAGATGAATAACCTTGCCACGCCACCCCGCTGAATTCTGGGTATCAATGCCTTTTCAATTCACTTACTCTTTATAATGCAAGGTCAAAAAGCAATTTCTGCAACCGGAGAAATAAATAAAACAGGTTGGCAGAAAATGTAATAGAAGGGGAACAAAGCCATGCCTCGAGCTATTAGCGGAAAAAAATAAAACAAGAGTGGAAAATCTCATATGAAAGCTAATTTTAGATAACATCATGCTTCGCCATATGACTAATTGGAATACACTTCACTATTTAGAGAGGATGCCATTAGCACTTACAATATTTTTTTGCAATAGTTATTTGTAGTGCAAAGTATTGCTTTTAATGCCGTTGTTGATTGCATCCAAAAGTGTCTGTTGATAACTGGAAGATTAATGCAATTATTTGCTATAATAAAATTACCTATATTACAGAGCCTTGATTGTTAGTTTTGTTTCCGCCGCAGTGATTTCTCTTCATTATCAGTCTGTTTACCAAAAGCAAACTTTCAACTCCTTGTCTATTGAACACGGTGACAGCCGTTCTCAGAGCCTTTTGGAAATGTATTTGTTCCAATACTGCATAAGTTCTACCAATTGTCTAAAAATATCATAGTATAAAGAAACTCAGAACCGCGTGCGCCCTACAACCACCTCCCAATCTCTACGTATTAAAAGCTCTTTCTCTTCCTAAAATTCCGAAATGGATATGACTTGCGATATCTCTGTGTGAGTCTGGGTCTGAGTCAGGGATTCGTCAGAATGCTGCACAAACAGAAAAAAGGTGATTCATGTAATCTCTCCGTTTGTTCTCCTTTCCTGACATTTGTGTCAGTAGATCTGCATCCCTCCTGGCTCCTCTGGTTTGGATACCTTTTGTGTTGCTATTTTAAAACCTCGGATTGCTTTCAAAGGTTGTTTTTTTTTTGGGGGGGGGGGGTTTTCAGAGTGTGAGTTTGCTTCTTTGTTTGTTCTGTTCACAGTCTTTACAGATGGATAAATATGGAGACTCTTTCTAGCATGTACTGTAATACTGAATCAGTCACAGGAAACCAGGGTACCATCGCCGATGAAAGATTTGACTTGTTTCTCTTCATAAAAAGAGTTACATTTTCGGACCCCTCGTTCGTTCGACTCAAGCACAATTATTTTGTCGGAGTCGACCCCCAATTCATTCAAAGCCTTCCTTCGTTACGAGTTAATCGTTTGCGGGTCACGCGTCACTCCTTGTCGAGAGGTATTTTCATTCTGGTCATCATCAGGCTGGTAGAGCGCAGCTCATCAAGACTTTTAGAACAGAATAGAATCACCATTTTATTGGTCTCACAGGTGCTAATGCACTGCACACACACACTCGTGCAGGGAGTGGTGACCCGAACCCACACACATGCAGGGAATGGTGACTGGAGAATTTTGGCCCATCCCAGCCGTCCTTCCTCCAGCGGCAGCCAGGAGCAGTGGGCAGCCTTCGCTACGTCGGCCAATTCCAGGTGGTGGATCCATGTCGAGGTCAGGGACATGACAGGAAGGTGTTGTGCATGTTTTTAATTGGCGTCCTTTTTTATGTTGGAGGAGACCCATGTGAGCACGGGGAGAACATGCAAACTTCACACAGAAAGGCCCCTAATCGGGAGATAACTCACCTGAGCACGGTGCCAGCAGCGCCCCAGGCGGGAATCGAACCCAGGACCTTCTTGCTGCGAAGGCAACAGTGCAAGCACCGTGGCACACTGAAAGTAAACAAGTCGTCACGGTCGTGCCGCGTCTACCTCAAGGTCACAACCCGCCGTGGCCTTCTGCAGCCTCGCTCTGTTCCGCCGCGCGGCCATTTTTTATTTTTTTCATTCTTGTCAGCGGGATGGATTCCTCCCAGCCGGCAGGGAGACGGAGGCTTTTATTAACATGGCCTCCGCTCCCTGCTCCCTGCACTCTGGACATGACAGGATTTTTAGGGTTCCTTCTGACAAGCCATATTTCCTTGCACCGGGAGCCGATGTATTCTTCACACAATGGAAGAAGAGAGAGAGGGAAAAAAAAAAGGTGAGAACAGTTTATTACTGTTTAGCAGCATCTGTCTCGGGGCAAATAAAAGGGGAGCGAGAGAGCGAGAGCGAGCGAGAGTAATGATTCGCTTCAGGTCAATATTTTACACAATGACGCATTTTGGGAAGCACACCTCTACAGGGCATGTGTGGAAACAATGGGTGTCATAACTGCCCTGTGCAGCTTATTAATCTTCCCCGCGCCTCTAATCAATCTGTTTCTCCCCTTTGCAAACACTGGTAATACATTACGGCGTTAAACGAGCGACCATCTTTCACTCGCAGCACAAAAGGGGGTGGCTCCCCGACGCTGATGTCTCTCTTACAATGGGCGGCCGGGCGCAGCGGCACAAAACAGCCTCCGCAGGATGTTTTTACAACAACAGGAATGAGATTAAACATGGCAAAAGTTATTGGGGGCTGATGGGGTCTACAAGCCGGTGCAGCAGGGCCTTGGAAGGATCTTAGTTTAGTTCCAAAGTCCGAGCGAGCGTGGGTAAATGAGGTCAAATCAGAGATAAAAATACATGTTGTCACCGTATACGTTATACTTGCAAATAAAATTCAGTACTACTACTTCTACCAGTGTTCTTGTGCGTTTCTTAGTATTGCGAATTGCAATTTCTTTTCACAGTTACAAATAAAATATTTTAGCCCACCCTCCACTGCTTGTGCACACGCATTTTGGTTCTCTGATGGGCCGATTAACACACAAACTGTGAAACAAGACAACCCAGTCAGTGTATTGTTTTCTGCCTCGCTCAGAAAACATGTGATTCGACAAGCCGCTCGGATTTGCCTCCCCCTCCGACGTCAAGTGTGGACTCATTAGCTTGAGACCTTCCCCATATCTGAGTGTCTCCACCCTAGGCTTAATAAGCGCAAAGGTGCGCCATTTTATTCTCAAGTGCCGGACTCGCTAGCATTATGTGGAAGCTAAGAGCGAAGCGAGGGAACTGCTCTGTTGTTGGCTGCAGAGACCAGCACAAATCTCTACATCGGCCCCCAGCCTCAGAGGACAGAAGAGCTGACGCTAATAGCCGAGGTAATATATTATATGCAATTTTCTAGAAAGTTACTGCCGGATTAGTCTGTTAGTTGAATGTCTGTAAGATGAATTCTCTCTTTTCAACACTCTAAAATAACGGGGGAGTAAAACGAGAGAATGGGCAGTGATGTCCGCGGAGTGTTTCTTGCTGTTGGTTTTATAGAGATTCACAAGAAGACGACTGATTTGCGTGAATCACGGAGGCCCCTTCACCTCCGCCCCCGTCCAGCATGGAGCCAGAGTGGGGCGTGGCAGCTCATTTGCATTTAAAGCTACAGACACAGAAACAGAAACAGCCCGTCGAGAAAAGGACTGAAACAGAGGGGTTTAGAGGCATGCTGCGATGGCTAGAATGCATAATCTGGGTGGTATTTTCAGCAAAAAACTTCAAAAACATGTTTTGGGGACCTGAGAGACCTATATGAACGATCTGTAAAGACATTTAAAGGTTTGAATTCCAGAGCCAATCAACGCAATGCAATTCCTATGCATCTATGTCTATGTGATTAAATCGTGTTCCAAACCACCCCCAAAGTATGCAGGGCGAAAAAAGTAATTCAGTAAGTAATTACTTGAGTAGTATTTTGCTAAATCAATTATATACTCTGACTCAACTCACTTTCCTCCTCAATACTTCTACTTGTACTCTTAGGAGCAGTACTCTTACTTCAGGATTTCCAGCACAGTGGGGGGTTTTCATGGAAAGAAAGAAAGAAAGAAAGAAAGAAAGAAAGAAAGAAAGAAAGAAAGAAAGAGAGAAAAAAGAAAGATTAAGCTAATAATGAATGTCAGTGACCAGTTTGTGAGATCACCGAGCCGCGACATCAATACGTCTTCTGTCAAAATCTAAATCCAGGCAGGAATCCATCAAGAAGGTCCTCAGAAACAGAGTGTCATGCGTACAACTGGGAACCATTTGGGAGGAATGCTGTGAAGTCATACTAACGCTACACTGCGGATGACAGCGAGGGGAAGTATCCACTGTCCCTGTTATTCCACGGCGTACAGTCATACTGCAGCAATTATTCAAAATCTTTGATTAGTGCCAGAGAGACGATGCAATCATGGCTCAAAATCAATTTCAGGGACATCAAGAGGAATCAAAAAAGCAAGCGCCGTGCCAACAGGGTCCAAAGGCCCCGTGTGAGAGAAGAGAGGGGTTTTTCTTTTTCTTTCCTTCTGTCTTATCATCGTTTCAGTTCTCCCTCTTCTGAGGGTAATCAGCCGGCAACACTAGTGAGCTTGCTGTTAGCCGGAGCCAGATCCTGATCCTGTTCGGAGCTGCAAGTGATGTGGAGCCAGGTAGCATCCAATTAGCGCCTGGTGTAACTTAATGCAAACTGCTGGCACTCCGCTCACCGTGTCCAACTAGTTGTCACAGCATTTCCACGCTCCCGCTGTCAAAATTCATGAACATTTGCTGATTTGCTTTGCCTTCTCAAGGCGCCGTGAAGTTAAAATGAGCCATTTCCTTCAATGGCGCTCCGTCTATGGCCATTTTCGGCTAAAACAGATTGGCCTGATTACTGATGAGAAAGCGGGTGCGTCAGCGACGGCTGCTTGATGTTTATTGACAACAGTGTT
This sequence comes from Zeus faber, assembly GCF_960531495.2. Classification (NCBI taxonomy): domain Eukaryota; kingdom Metazoa; phylum Chordata; class Actinopteri; order Zeiformes; family Zeidae; genus Zeus; species Zeus faber. The sequence goes on along the minus strand of NC_137203.1, from coordinate 19,853,445 downwards.
GCGTTTTAAAATTACTCCTTTTACATATACAGCAATTTGTGATGGCAAATGTTCCAAGAGCGGGTAATGGATGTAAATCCAATGAAGAAATTTCATGATGCACTGTGTGTGCCATTTTCAAGCAAAAGAAATCTGGATATAAATTTACACACTTGTTTTATGTCCAAATCAAGGCGTCCTCTTTCAATTCGATCGGTCCGGACCGGTCCAGATGCCGGGATTCCACGGAGCGGCTTTGGAACAGATCAAGGCCGATAATAGCAGATTCTTTCATACGAACACAACGAGCCTCTGTTCCATCCTTTTCATAGCTAGACCGGTCTGCCACATGAAAAACATTCCACATTCTAAATGATATAGCAGCGAAGGATGATGGGAAACGTCTTATTTGTTCCCATTTCATGTCTTTCACGGCGCCCCCCCCCCCAAACCCCCCGTCTTCCCTCCCTTCATCTTTATTTGCCACCCCGCACCCCCACCCCTTCCCTTCCGGAACATAAACAGCTGTGAGTGGAGTCTCCACAGTCTGTGGTCTTTGGCAGAAAGCAGACAATTGAGCTTTGGAAGTGGCATGGAACGAGACAAAGGAGCGCGAGGTGGCTTCCTCCCTCTGCCTTCCTCCCAGTCAGAGATCCGCGGGCAGGCTGCCCGCTCTTTCATAACGGTATTAGCAGAAACCCACGGAGCAAAGCGGTGGAAAATCCACCCCCGGCATGTTTCCTCATCAGCGCTGTCTTCTCGCCGACCCCTCCACCTTGGCTCAAGCGGCTCACCACGGAGGATGAATGCCTCGGACGGCGTCTGAGACCGTGCCAAGCACAACAAGAGATAGAGGCTATACATAAAATCATATGTATAGCCTATACATAAAATCCTCTTTGCAGGAGGGGGCACAGAAAACTTTGAATTGGCCGTGGGTGTCTTTCATCCCTGGGAAATTTTCCTGACCTTTGTTTTACGTTCCGGGCCATAAAAATCAGGTAAAATGCTATCATAACAACGGGTATAAAAAAAAACGGCCAACTATTATACCGTATAATTCCTCTCTGGACATCTATCATCATTCTCTATCTGTTTGGGCTGGACAGCCATTTAGGACGGAATGCCGCTGCAGTTCTGCGGTCGGACTGTTTTTTTCCGTCTTCCTCAATGCCTCCTGTTCTGATTCCTCCTCTCCAGTGACACACCAGCACATCCTGCATCTCACCTACACACACACACACCCACACACACGAACACACACACACACACACACACACACACACACACACACACACACACACACACACACACACACACACACACACACACACACACACACACACACACACACACACACACCTACACAACTGTTTGACCTTTGAGGTTCGTAAAGAGCATTAAATACCAATTAGGGCTTGGTCCAAATTCACTCTGGTTCCAGAAGGCCTGTGGGATGGAATTTATTGGTCCCTGGGCATAAACATGCGTCTGCTCGTGTCCACATATGGATGTGTGTGTGTGTGTGTGTGTGTGTGTGTGTGTGTGTGTGTGTGTGTGTGTGTGTGTGTGTGTGTGTGTGTGTGGTGTGTGTGTGTGTGTCTGTGCGCGCTTGCATGCATGGTGAGGATAGAGTTACAGGTTAGGCTTAAGGAATATTCCCAAAATGTATATGTGGGTGCTGTTCACCACCACTCACCACACATTAACACACGTGTTCACGTTCTCCTCAGTCCATTAAATTACTGTTTGATATGATGCTGTAGATCAGTATATTGCAGTGCAAAATTGAATTGAGAAATTATAATTAGTCAATTATATATATACATTACATATATATACAGTATATATTTATACAGTATATATATACATTACATATATACAGTATATATTAATTCAGTCTATATATTTAAACAGTGTATATATATATATATACAAACCGATCAGCCACAACATTAAAACTACCACTAATAACCACTTATATGTGTAGCTCCCCCTTGTGCCGCCAAAACAGTTCTGAGCCGTGGAGGCATGGACTCCACGAGACCTGTGAAGGTGTCCTGTGGTATCTGGCACCAAGACGTTAGCAGCAGATCCTTTAAGTCCTGGAAGATGCGAGGTGGGGCCTCCATGGATCAGGCTTGTTGTTCCAGCACAACCCACAGATGCTCCAACGGATCGGAGCCTAATCCCAACCATCCACATGATGTATAAGAAAACGCGATTCATCAGCCCAGGCCACCTTCTTCCATTGCTCCATGGTCCAGCTCTGATGCTTACATGTCCATTGTAGGAGGTTTCGGCTATGAACAGGGGTCAGCATGGACACTCTGACCAGTCTGCGGCTACACAGCCCCATACGCAGCAAGCTGTGATGCACTGTGTGTTGTGACACCTTTCTATCATAGCAGCATGAACTTTTTCATCAATTTGTGCTACAGTAGCTGTTCTGTGGGATCGGACCAGACGGGCTACACTATATATATATATATATATATATATATATATATCTTGTGATTTTAAATGGCATGTTAATTGTTATATGTAAGCTGCTTATCTCTCTTAAACTAAGTCTGATGAATAAATGTCACAAAACATGACAATGAATGAACTCCGAACGCCCAACGTTTTTTCATTGCCTTTTTTTTATTTCTCTTTTTTTGTTTTTGATTTCCACTGGAGCCTAGAAACCTGAGACAGCCTGTGTGTGTGTGTGATGAGCCGCTATGGTTATCTGCTGGTTTCAGAGTCACGCCCTTTACTGTCCCCTTTGTTATTTACTGACCAGACACACCGGCATGATGAATGTTTGGTCTGGACTTCTACATTTCCTTCCCCTTGTAACTGTGATTTTATTTCCTCTGGACGGGGCCAGACAGTGCGGTTCACCTAATGTGTATTGTGTGTGTGTGTGTGTGTGTGTGTGTGTGTGTGTGTGTGTGTGTGTGTGTGTGTGTGTGTGTGTGTGTGTGTGTGTGTGTGTGTGTGTGTGTGTGTGTGTGTGTGTGTGTGTGCACCCCAAAGACGTGGTGTTAAAGATATTTGTGTCATTCATGGCAACGCTCTATATAGTATAGAGCGTTATTTCTTACTTTCTTATTGTAAATCATCTCCGCTAGCGAACATCCATCTCGTGTGTGTGTGTCTCCTCGGGCGTCTAAGGAGTTAACGTTGCCGAGGGTTAGAGCCGAGAGTCAACACTGGGTCTGGGTCCACTGCTCTGGCCTGCCAGATCAATATCTGCAAATAATAAATTAGCTCCCTAGAGGGGGTCGCACTAAACCACTAGCAACGCTGCCCCTGGAAAAAGAATCCACAATTGTTGTGTGCGAGACTCAATAAGCCAGGTGAATGACTGTGCAGGGGCACATCTTTAGCACTCCATAATAGAAAATTAATGGTGCTCAAATCAGTGCTGAGGGCACCCTGAGGGTTACCTAATAGGCCTAGTTAGAACTGTCATCCCTCCCAGAGCCGTCTAAAATATTGCATGCAAACACAGCAGGCAAAGGCGGAAAAGTGATGCGAAGTGCGATGGGGAGGGAGATGTGGGGGATGCCGGGAGGGGAGGGGAGGGGGGCGCAACAGGTGAGTGGGAGATTCCCACCGCTGGGATTCAAAAGTTGCATTGAGGTTATGAGGGAGATGCTCAAATAAAACAGAGATAAGATAAGGTAAGATAAGACTTCAGGAAAGAGATACAGGTGGGTAAATATCACCCAGGCACTATGAACTAATAAAAGACTACTTTATATTGGGGGGTTTTTTTGCCCCACTTCCGCACATCTGTATAATTCCATCTGGTCTCAATGATGGTCTAAATAAATAGGCTTCATGACAATAATATGTTATAACTGAAAAAAAACTATAAAAATATCCATATATCATCTAAAAGTGGACAATCGCATATGCTTTCGGAATATGCAAAGTACGCGGCGTCTGCGTTCCCAACATAAATTTGTCCAAATCGACGAGGCCGTTAGGAATCACATGTTTGTGTCCAACAGCTTGGTAATGAGCCTTAAAAGCACAAGCTGATCACTTATTCCAGCTGGTTTATTCCGCTGGTCGGCTCCACAAACACACGTATCGGATTCAATAAACACACTCCATATTGATCCCCGGCCACCAGGCACCAGGCTCAAGCAACAGCCACCTCAGGATTTATCACCGCACATGCAGAGCAGAAACAAAACACACAACCAAAAAAATAAAAACACGGAAAATCCTCACTTATGGGTTAGACGCACATACAGAAGGCAAAGTATAAACACCAAATCGTTTGTCCTCAACCCACCCCATGTCGATCTACACGCAGAAGCTAATCTCCTTATGCAGTAATATCAGGGGGCTGGGGATGTGTGTGGGGAGGGGTCTGCCTTCCTATCTCTCCTCCTATTTCCTCATCAGGTCTGGGACTCACCCGCACGCGGCCACGCGGCCGTCCTCCAGCGCAAAGAGCGTGTGTCGTTCTCCGCAGGCCACCTGAGAAATCCTCACACGCGGTGGGAGATTCTGGAACAAATATGGTGCCAGCTGGAAAGAAAAATAAATAAAGAAAATAAAGAAAATTAGCGAAAAAGTTCCCGGTGAGATTCCCAAAAAAAAAAAAAAAAAAAAAAAAAAAAAAAAAAAAAACCTTGGCGGCGAGCCCAAAAGACCAGGCAGCGTCCTACAGCAGCTCCTCGCACTGGAGATACAGATCAAGACAGAAGAGGGTAAACAAGTGGATGAACAAGAAAGAAACGGCGTATTCCTTTATGGCGTTGAGCTGTGTAGATCTGTCGTTTGTCTGGTCCGTGTGTGTTCATGCCAGTGCCACAGAGAGCGGGGGAAAAAAATGAAACAGCCTATGAGAAGAAAAGAAATCCTCGGTTCCTCATCATGCGCTTGTTAGCTTGTCCAATCTATGGCAATCAGCGGCGTCCCAGGGGTTGAAAGACAGGAGATGCCGGGGAAAGGGAAGCCGGGGCTGAGGAAAAGATCAATACTGCGCTGTGAAACAAGAAGTGTGGGCTATTTACTCTCCATTGATCTGATGATGCTGAAGAAACACCTCGGTCTGCTATTAAATTGAGGGTATAAGTCTGCTGCGGGGGGACTTGTTTTTTTTTCCCCGACACGTCCCCTCTCGGTTTCTCTCTTTTTCTTCACCTCCAGGTCAGCAAAAAGCTAAAAACATCCACAAACAAACAAAAATGGATTGCTGTGGCCAGGGGAAAGTAATTAATCTGCATTAAAATGTCAAGGGAACAGGTACTAACTACCTATCTTAAGTGAGATTTGGCTCCGGGCAGCAGACCCTTGGCAGAATGCAATGGACTACTTGAGGACACAGTTATAAATAGAAATTGACTAGTTGCAGTGCAAGGAATGATTCACTAAAGGCTCTTGAAGGGAGATTTAGTGAAAAATGTGTTTCCTTTTGCCTGTTTGAAGCTGTGAAAAGTGCTGCAGGGAGGTCATACAGGCCTTGCAGGGTAAGTACAGCACCAGAGGACCCTCTTGTTTCCCAACCTTTTTTTCAGCCCGGCACACTTTTAACAACAAAATAATCCCACGGCACTATAACAATATCCCGTTAACCGCAAAAATCCCACAAACATGTATAACTGTGCTTATTGATTGCTCACTTTCACAGTGTGAAACTTGAGATAGCTCCTAAATCCGCAGAAAAGTCAGGGGTAGCCCGGCGGTGACCGACCTAAGTCCAAGACCCAACTACAAACAGTCCTAACATCTTCATATTATCTGTGATGACATGTATAGCAAGCTTCATGTATGTATCGATAAATTGTGTGTTTTGACTTTCTATAAACACAATGACCAATCTTCTTCTTCTTCTTCTTCGGGCTGCTCCCGTTAGGGGTCGCCACAGCCAATCATCTGCCTCCAATACCTTCTGTTCTGCGCACCTTCCTCCCTGACACCCACCGCCTGCATGTCCTCCCTCACCTTCATCCATAAAGCTTCTCGTTGGCCTTCCTCTTTTCCTCTCGCCTGGCAGCTCCATCCTCAGCATCCTTCTCCCAATGTAACTCTCATCTCTCCTACACACGTGTCCAAACCAGCTCAATCTGGCCTCTCTCACTTTGACCAATAATTCATAAAATATTGTTGCCTAGTGTAGTTGAAATGGAAAAAGTCCTATTATCTATGGTGGACGCTTTTTCATTTTTCCTTTTTTTTTTTAAATCTTTATCTACATTAAAAAAAGTTCATTAAATATCCAGCCAATTATTTAAATGTGAAGTTTTCCCTAATAGATGTGTATGATGTTTTATTTATCTCAGAAGCAAAAGGATAGGCCTTGCTTTGCTATTGCTTTGTAGAAATAACAGTAAGTCAAGTTAAGTCAAATGTAGAGACAAACTTCACCAACTTCAATCTGACTCAGCACATTATTTTTAGAGAACATTCTGAACAGCTGCTCATAGATTAGATGACTTTAGCTGGTGTCACTTCATTCATCCTGTGGCACGGCTTACGATTGACGTATTAGTCTCAATGTGTGGGGCACTGGGTTTGATGTGGGTACAGTGAATCATTTCAACAAACTCTGTAAAATCAGCAAGATTCATGAAGGCGGGACGGTTTGGAATAATCTGGTGCTGAGACTTGGAGAACTCAAGGACTTTTTTTTTTATTATGGTGCTATAAGGGCTTTCAGTGTCTGACAGAAGGTTTTCTGTGATGGACCCAAATCATCCCCATCACATTGTGGCACATTGGTTCATTTTCCCAGTCGCGAGGAAACACAATTGATCAAGTACTTTTACTTAAGTCATCTTGAGCTTATCTGTATCTATCAATCAAATCAGCATCACTAATGGCTGTGCTCCCAAAATAATCACGCTTTGCATTGTAATTACAATGCACTTTATGGCAACTCTCGGCTGTGAAGATAGCTCAAGTCTGCAATTTTGAGGACTCAGTCTCGCCTGATGGAACAGTTCATGGAATCATACTTGACGTAGTCTCATACAGAAATTTTCCGAGAACGGTTGAATGGTTTTGTTTTTAATTTATGACTATTGAGACAGAAGTTTATTTCTGTCTATGATTCATCATAGACAGAATTCACTGCTACTGCTACCTCACAGCAAGAAGGTGCTGGGTTCGATTCCCGCCTGGGGGTGCTGCTGGCACCTGCTCAGGTGGGTTATCTCCCGATCAGGGGCGTTAAGTTTGCATGTTCTTCCCGTGCTCACATGGGGTTTCCACCAATATAAAAAGGACCCCAATAAAAAACATGCACAACACTTTCCTATCGTTTCCCTAAACACGACATGGATCCACCACCTGGAATTATTACCCGGGTGCCAACGAAGGGAGGGCTGCCGGCTGCCCTTGGCTGCCCCTGGAGGAAGGACGGCTGGGATGGGAGAATATTCTGAAGTCAAATTTCAGTCCGGTGTGTGTGTGTGTGTGTGTGTGTGTGTGTGTGTGTGTGTGTGTGTGTGTGGTGCATTTACACCTGAGAATAAAAAAATGATTCCTCCAAAAAATAAACAAAGTGGCCAAATTGCCGTACTGCAATTGTGCAGTACAATAAAGTACAATAACAGCCCCAAAATGAAGGGCGGGAAAAGCTGTTCTCAGCTTTGAGGGGAGCCATAACACATCCTCTGTAGGATAAACAACGCTGCCTGAGAGTTCCTTCCCACCGTGTAAAGGTACAATTTCAAGCTGCGGTTTGATTGTTTCTTTCTCTCTTTCATGAGACATTTTCAATAATGTTGAGGCCTCATCACTTTGCCAGCCCTTCCAGAAATACATTTATGATGTTGCCATATAAGTTCTTTAATATTAAATAAAAATTTGAGGAACTTGCGGATGATGTGTATGTCAAGGTCAGGAGAAAAGAATATCCACAATTCGGTTTTACTGCCGAATTCAACAGCATCTGCACTGCCGATTTGGAAGGCTCGTCTGAGGATGACGTAGAGAGAGAGAGAGTTTTGTAAAATTGTCAACATAACCAGCATAGTTTTCAGCATGCTGCGAAATTGAAAAAAGTCTATCGCCTGTGTTTCGTGAGACGTTCAGGCCTTTTGCGGGTTAAGTTCAAATTGTTTCTACAAAAGTATACACGGGGTGGGAACGTGGCGTACTCTAAAAACAAATGCTTTCACAAATGGACTGATCGATACACAAAAGAAAAGAAAAAAAACAATCCTAGAATCATGAAGGGTTCTTAACATGGGTCCAACAGCATTACTGAAGAAAATGTTATGCCATGGACCATATACATGAATATACATATATACCTATACCTATATATGTCTATATATAGACATGTATATATGTTTATGCACACAGTGTATATACACGTGTGTGTGTGTGTGTGTGTGTGTGTTGTGTGTATATATATATATATATATATATATATATATATATATATATATATATATATATATTTCCCTCCCTCTCTATCCCAATCCTTGGAAGAGAAGCCTTATTGACTGTGTGGCTGTATTGCAACAAGCAGTCTCTAATGACTCCCTGAAGACCTCTCCATCCCTCCTGCCGACTCTCCTTCACTCTCGCTTTCTTTCTTCGTCCCTCCCCTCGCCCTCCCTCTCCCTCTCCCTCTCTGTGTCCTCTTCAGGCTCCAGTTCAGCGGCTAATTAACCCCCTCTAATAGCGTAGATTACATTAGCTTTGAACGGCTCGCACCCTCCAACCGTACTCGCGCTGTCACACAATGAACCCAGTCTTGCTTTACAAATCCCGGCACCACCGACCCCCTCACCCCCCGCCCCCACCGCCACCCCCACACTCCCCCCCTTTTTAAAAAGAGCACAATTATGAATTCAAACAACTTCTTATCCACACTCACTCATCCAGTGACAGAACCTCCCCGACTCCCAGGCCTTTACCAGGACGGAGGCAGGGTAATGAGAGATCTGAAGAGAGGGACCACACAACAAGATGGCCTTGAGGAGGGGAGTGACCCTCCACCCCCCACCCCCCACTCCAACCCCCACCCTCCGAACACACACGCACGCACGCACACACACACACACACACACACCATCGGGTAAACCAGAGAGGTCACCCTACGTGTTACTTTCCCTGAGCTCGCCGAAGCCCAGTGATAACTCTCTATCTTTGCATTCCAATTTGGAGCAGAATGGAATCTTAATTACCGCGGGTGGATTGAGCGTGAGCGGAGGGGAGAGAGCGCCTAAAATGGAGGCTCGCGGTGTGAGTGGTGGTCAAAAGAGAAGGGAATTAGAGGCGGGAATGAATGACTTAAGCCGGCGGGGGCTGCTTCCCACCCATTTAGAGTCACACAATATGTAGTCATTATATCGCAATGGGACGTTTAAAAAAGTTTAAAACTGACTTTAGAAGAATATTGCAAGGTGTGATAATTCAAACCCATCAGCCCGGTCTCATCGTGTAAAAAATACATCCCACCGTGATGTGATAAGTGACTATTTCACGGTATTCAGGCCCGTGATCTTAGGATGGAACTCCGATGCTTGATCAGTCAACTTCGACACGATGTGACCGGGGCTGGATTAAGACGACGGCGGCACCGGACTGCAACGGTCTAAGAATCAGACCGTGGAAATAAAGGGAAACTGCAAAATAATAGAAGGGACGCTGAATCGATGACAGTGAAAAAAAATTCGCTTTTTTTTTTTTTTTTTTTTTTTAGAAATTGGGTATATATCGTTCCTCTCTCTTAAAGCACTTTAGAGTGGTGTAATATGAATTAATGAGATGTGATAGCAGAGCGGTTACACGGAAAAAAAAAAGTACGAGAAAAAAGATGGATGGAAGAAATGGATGCAATCTGGCCTGTCTAAATGTAAATTGGTACGTTTGTAGTGAAAGGACATTCTCCTGTTTCTTTGTCCGAACAAGTAATCCCCCCCCACCCCCGCCCACCATCTCACCCCCCTCCACCCCCATCCCTCCTCTGTAAGGCTTGCCGTAGCAGCATTTTCTGCAGCACAGAGCACTCTGCTTTCTATTTCAATAGGACAGCTCATTTGCTAGACTCTGAGACCCAAACTGCTGACTGGCTGTTTTACAGCTGTGTACTATGTGTGTGTGTGTGTGTGTGTGTGTGTGTGTGTGTGTGTGTGTGTGTGTGTGTGTGTGTGTGTGTGTGTGTGTGTGTGTGTGTGTGTGTGTATGTGTGTGTGTGTGTGTGTGTGTGTGTGTGTGTGTGTGTGTGTGTGTGTGTGTGTGTGTGTGTGTGTGTGTCTCCCATCTAAGACAGAGAATAGAGGGAACATTATAAGAGAAAGGGAAGAAGGTGTGAGGGAGAAAGTACATTATTAAGGTACTCAGAGATCATTAAATGTGTATATATATATATATATATATATATATATATATATATATATATATAGGAGCTCTGCTCTGCAAGGTCATTGCGTGTCTGTTTTGTACCGGTCTGCAATAAAAAAAACTGGTTTTATTCATCTCTTGCTCATCACTCTCTCCCTCCTTTTGTTCTTCTGTTGTTTTTGTCCAAGGCCTGGGTTTAGCATTCACCGACTTCAACAGAACGCATCAAGGAGGCGTACGGAGCAGAAACCGGAGAAGGCTTTGAGCTTCATTAGGAGGTAATGGGCTCCCTGTTCCTCTCCCAGAGTCAAGTTTGCTGAAGCAGGTGCATCGCACGCATCTGACTATCCGGTATTTTTCATTCAGACCGTCCTTTCAAAGCGGAGTTTTGTCGCCGGCAGGATCGGGGCTTTGCTCTAGAGGTAAATTCTCTTTCCCTAACAACCCCCCACCGACCCCCAACCCACCCCCCCAACTCCCCACGTGACGGACGTTCTCATGAGTCCACTCAAGGACAGAACCACCGTTGGCCCTGGGTGGCGGGGGAAGGCTACGGCATTATAAACGTGGCGTGTTCATCAAGATAATGATGGATAGCTTTAAAACGGACCCTCAGTGTTAAAGAGATGAATGCTCAGCGTGGCTTCTTACTCAGCACTTTGGCCTTTCCACCGCTCATTGTGCGCTTTATCACACCAACACCCTCACCCACGCCGAGATGGAGATTAGCAAGGCCTGTCTGGGAAATGGACCAGACTAAAATGTTCATCCATCAAGAGGCACAACCCTATGCCCGGGCAATCAGCGAACGGTAAGAACGCCGCCCAAAGCCGCCTTCCCTCGTTGCTTTTTCTCCGTGAATCTTTGGTCTCATGCGATCAAGGGCATCTCCGCGCGGCGGTGGGAGAACAACATGAAAATGGCGGGGAACCGGAGAGGGAGACCGAGAGAGGGAAGGAAAGAGGAGAGCGAGAGCGTAAGAGAATAAGTGAGCGGGTGCAACGTGTAAGAGAACGCCCGCCCTCGACCGTCTCATTAGGCTAATGTTTTTTTATAAGGCACTTCAAATGTCAAGGCATTGGTGGATTTAGTGTAAACTTAAATTCCATTACCTGGCAGGCATTAATTGCTAACTGAGCCAGGGGATCGTTCCCCCGGGGCCCCTATGTTTCCTCTCTGTCATCTGGCTAACTATTCTGTCTAGACTAACTTAGAGCACCATAATCCACCATGGGGATCGATAAACGGCACATAATTCAGCTCCAATAATGAGCTTTCACTTCAACACAAGCGCCGGCCCACTTCCCAAGGAGCAGGCAGGAGCGTAAAATGATAATGTAATTATTAAAAGGACAGACAAAATGAGTAAGCACTTTCATACGGAGAGGGAGGGCAAGCTGAGCCTCAATTAGACACACTTAAAGCTATCATTGTTATTCGAGACAAAGCTAATCAAGGAGGAGATACAGGGGCATCCATTTCAGCAGGTAATGGGATGACAGTCCCGAGCTCTCCCGTTTCCCCGGGCCCGTGATGTCATAAAGACTGCCCTGCAGTCACGCGTGAGTGGCTACTCTTTAATGGAGTACAATAGATGGGGTTTCATCCGCCAATCGCAAATACCAGGGAGGGGACTCGGAGGAGAGGGGCTCGCCATTAACACTCTCACAGAGCCACACGTGAACGCATGGAGTAATTATTACACCCGATAGCCTACATTAGAAATTCAGCAATGGGAAATATATTTCTTTGTTTATTTTTCAATTTTATGTACGTGTAGTGGAATATAAAAGACACCTCCTCACCGAGGAGGAAATCTCATACCGTCGACACAACTGTCGAGCGATACGATTTGACAAACAGGCAGCCCCCCTTTGCGTGAGAGATTCTGTGCATGGCGCAGCAAGGTCTAACCCAGGGCTCCACCGGCAAACGACTCTTTCGTCAATTATATGCATCCTCGAACTCCGGCAAAATAAAGGGAAGCTAGCATATTTCGTCTTCCCAAGAGCTCCCGATTCATCTGCAGGGTACTGGGGGGGGTCCGGGTCGGATAAATCAGGCCTTTACGGAATGTTTGTTCCTCCTGTTTATCTGCCGCTGACATTTGCGGCACAGCCCCAGTCGCGGCATAATTACCCCACTTATTCACCAAACAGGAATCATGCCTGGCGGGAGTGCCCTGCCACAAAGGTTGCGGGACTTAAGGCTACATTCTGCCTTCAGAGTTCAATGGGCACGGCTTTATCAAAGGAATCCATTCATTTAAACAGCAGCATGGGTTCAAGCTAAGAGTAATCCAACAGAAAACCAAACCAAACTGGCCCTGCCTGGCGTGGCCGGAAACAAAGAGCACCGCCGCCGCTGACGGTGATCAATTTACGGGAGACTGCACAAGCTTTCAGAACATGCTGCCGAGGAGCTTGGCACACTCAGAATGTCACAGTTTCCACAGAGGTTTGGCATTTGGAGTGGGTTCTCTTGCCCCTGGAGGCAGAGCACTTGGGAGCAGATATCTATCCACACACCCAACGAGGGACATCGTCAGGGGAACACGACACGCACAGGAAATCAAACACTGAAGCAGCTGTACCATCCATGGTATGGGTATAGCATGAGTCAACAGGACTAGCAATGGTTGCCCCGTTTTAAGAATGGACAACAGCAGTGTTTTCAATTAATCAAATTGCCATAACGTTGATCCGGTAACAAAAAAAAAATACCACGACCAGTCGCATTAAGTGTGTACTTACTGTCAACTAAGTATGAAAAAAACAATGAATAATATGTTGTTTACAGTGCTAATGTTGCGCTTATATTAATTTATCTCTGTTATAACCTTGTAACAAACATTGTAAAACATGTTTGCGGTTCCCTTTGGATGACCACTGACAGTTCCAGACAGACAGCGATAGCACAGTGGCACAACTGTAACAGATGTGTAGCCCCATGCCTGTCCTCCCTTTCCCCCTTTCTGCCAATCATTACCGTTTTAGATGAGTTATTATGCAAATTGTATCGAGAACACACCCAAATTCGGCTTAACAAGGGAGCTGCCAATTAAAAACTAGGGATATTGTTTCCCTCTCGCTTGCCGCACAACTCCTTGGCTGCCCAGAGTTCTCCACAAAGTCTTATCTGTCAAAGGCAGTCAGCACAGATGGATGACAAGCGGAGAAGGGATATTTGGTTGAGGTTGTGCGGTAATGAGCGTCACGTGATTCCCGGCGTTCAAATTTCAGACTCAGCCTCTCCTGATCCTAAAGCTGCAATCAACACTTGGCCATCTGCAACACTGCAATTAACATAATTGGTGTACATTACATGCTTATATAGAGTACATTTTTTATTTTTTTTTGCGAGCTATTCTTCGCCCTTAACAAGGCGCGGCACGGAGATGCTGCGAGCAAACACAGCCCCGCCGCTGATTGGACGCGGAGAGAGGGAGCAGACACGGGCCCGCACGTCTTCGCGGAAAAGGACGAACTGACAATCACGGTTTGGTGAGCGGCCAGGTGCGAGGGGCCAGAGTGCAACTTGGCCGGTGCGCGTCTGACACGAGCACCTTCCCTACACCTGGAGCCGGCTCCGAGGTGATCGACAGCCCGGCCGTCTTCTCAGACAGCGCGCCGAGCGATCGGGCCTCTTCCAGCTGCTCCAGCAGAATAAATTGAACTTGATTAGAATTAATCGCACTCGCACAAGTGCGACCTCGCAAATATTGGGGAAAATATTCCAGTAAAGTCGGCTAACGCCGCAAACAAAGGGAACTTTTGACGACGGCACGGCGGCCCTGGTTCTGACAGCGTGTGGTAGTGACGCAGGCAGCGTTTAAAATCTGGGAGGACAGATGTAAGTGTTTCCAAAGCTACCGTGCCGTGTACACCGCATAGTGATAAACCAGGCTCCACCATCTTCCTACACCTGGACTTAGCCGCACTGTGTGTGAGCTATGACGGATCGGTGAAATTAGCTGCAATCCCCTGAAAGTTTCAGCAACCGGTCAAGGCTAATGTGCTTGTATGTCAAGTGAAGTTATCTGGAGGTTGTTGGTAAATACAATATATTACAAGTCTCAATTGCCCACTTAGTTAAGACGTTGGGAGGTTATACTTTTTGTTTTATTATTTATCTATTTGCTCCTGACAAATGGCCTGTTCCTGTGGGAGGGTAGCAGCATGCACTCACCCCCATTTAGTATGGTATGGGCCTATGGAGGGCTCATGATGCTCCGACTCTATATTTGATTTAAGAAACGGTGCTTATGGAAGTGAACGATTCTCACAGAAACAGACCTCCCATCAGCGTAAACATTTATGGGGTTCATTGCAGCAACAGAGTGAAGAAAGCCTACGTAGAAAAAAAGGGCTGCCCATTTCCCTGCAATCGCCATGAAAAGTATGCAAACTGCCCAATTTTAAGCATGTATCTACAGTAATTGTCTCACGTCATGGGTCCGGGCCAGGGCATTGTTGCTTGAAGAATAAATTGGGTAATTCAATTAAAGTGCTTTCCAAAGACACATCATAAGTGATGGAGAATGACTCTAACCCAGGCCTGAACCCCGTGTCCCCCCCAATCACTCTGCTCGCCTGACAAATGGATGGCGGTGTATAATTGAAACACATTGCTGCCAGCGTAGGTCAATAACATCGCTCTCCTCGCTCACCAGCACTAGATTAACAGACTCCATTTTATCTCGCCTTAGCCCATCCCAGCCTGACAGAGCAGGAGCGTCAGCTGCTTATCCATAAAAGAGGCGCCCTTATCTTGAAAATAAACAAATACATAAAGTGCAACAGCCCGCTGTCTGTCCACACAGTTAAGGGCGGCTTAGTTTAAGGCAAACAAGCGGCCGGTGTTTTGTTAAACACATCAATGTGAGATGAAGCACAACTGTCACGGCGTCAGAGACAGCCGTGATTCGAACATGAATACGGCAAATTCTATGTTTATTTCTGGGCAGCTTTTATTTTTAATTATTGCCTTTTTTTTTTTTTCTCCATTAAAGGCCAAATTGTGCATTCATAAACACATCATTGGCTGAACTGTATACATTTTGTTATTGTGTCATGTAAGTAACCTTATAAAGGCGTGAACGTAGCGCTCATTACGACTCAATGTCACTCAAGGCCAGACGCGGCGACGGCGACCAAACTGTGACGGGGCAACCGTTGACGTTTCTGACGGCGACCGGAGGCCAGGACTTCTCTCCAAATCAAATGCAAAGCCGTCGCTCTGTTTATCCATGATAAACACGATGGATTAATTAGCATTAGCACGAGTGTAATACGATGCTAAAATAGGTGATTATATGTGTTTAAGCCCGAGCCTTACATGCACACAGGTTTCAATTAATTTGATAAACAAATGGTAGGAGGAGGGTGAGGGTTCAAGGGTAAAGAAAACAACACAAACAAACAAACAAACAAACATAAAAACTCCATTACCTCCCACTCCTGAATCTGCTTTTGTGTAATTACCTTGAAGGTAAGTTGGGAGTTCATCGGATCCGGTGCATCCAATGTGTTCGCAGTTTCTCTGCAAGGATTGCGCACAATAAATCCTGACTTTCTACATTGCGCTTAATGATCAAATAACCTCAAAATAAATGCCTACGGGGCGCGGACAACTTCTGCGTGAATGTGTACAAATGGGGGCACGCGGGAAGACACACACACACACACACACACACGCAAAAGAACACACTCCGCGTACTTTTGTTTGCACTTTAGGTATACTGTATGCCATGGTGTGCGCATGTTGCCCACATGGTGCGCACACAGAAATTAGCCACGGACGGATATTCAATTAACTCCTTTGTCAGGAGTGTATGTAGGGGCGGGACGCGATGCGCGGTACAGTAATCCAAGATGCACACAACAAGGTGGCAGCGCCATTGTCTGTCTGACGGATGGAAATTGTTTGCCGGCGTGCCTCGACCAACAGATTAGACCACTTTCGGGAGGGGGGTGTGGGGGGTTGAGATAAGAAGACAGCCGGCAGTACAGCGGGCGCCTCGTCTTCCCCTCTCATTGCACAGGGGAAATAGTCAGCCCAAACAATGCCTTTAATCCATTCCCTCCTCATACTTAGGGCTTTTTGTCATTACTTTATGTTTGCTACCCACACACTCAATCCTCTCTTCTTTTTTTCCCTTCCTCGTCTCCTCCTCCTCCTCCTCCTCCTCCTCCTCCTCCTCCTCCTCTTCCTCCTCCTCCTCCACCTCCTCCTCCTCCTCCTCCTTCACCTTTCATCGAGGGAAGGCTTAATGTTGAATCGAGTTCACCATTTAAGACTAAGTCAAGAATTATACCAGAAGCCCGCAGTCAATGTCAAACAGCCGCTGTCAGCTGTATGTTCATCACGTCCGCACGTTGTATTTATATTTTTCTTTGTCCTTTTTCTTTGACTAACTTACATGTTAAGAAGCAAAACAAAAGTTCACGCCTGATTCATAATACCGCCTGTCTGCCCGCCGCAAGGCTCTTCCGCTCCTGCAAGTAGTAATATTTTTCACTATTTTCATTATGGAGTCATGGCCTTCATGGTGGGGTTGCATTCAGTTGAATGGAATCGCAACTTAATATCGTCACAATACAGAGGTCTGACCTTAAAAATGTGAATAGGAGGTTCAACAATTACGCTTAAGAAAATTGGAGCTGGCTTGAATGTCCTTGACATCATAGAAATGTTGATGCGGAAAACATTCAGAATGCCTCTCTCCAAGTAAAGTTGAACATTTCTTTGCCAAGTCTTTCTGAACTTGTGCACTTCAAAATGTTAAGTTAGCCTGTTCAAGGTTTTGCTCCTTTGAATTGTGGCATTTCTGTACATAAACTGTTCAAAACACCCTCACGGGTCACGGCACTCCATTCTGCGCGCAGGTGCTATCGCATTTATACCATCAAATTTAAAAGCATGACTGTTCGCCCCCCCTCCCCTAAAGACCGCGCGGCGGAGGTAAATCAGACAAAGTGAATTTATGTGGAGGTATTGCTGTCAAAGTCAGACAGTCATTGCCTGGCGTTTCTCGAGTTTATCGAGTCGGTTGAACTTCACACAGATTGCATAGATATTAGCGTGTTTTTTGAAAAAAGACAAGGCCACTTGATTGTTAGGATCAAGCCGGTGAGCTTGCTCTGGAGGATTGAGAGATGGTTGTGATATAGACAGCGTTGGGGTCGTTGCTTGAAAAAAATATATTGTATTACGCATTACTCGTTTCTTAAAAAAAAAAAAAAGTTATGCCTTTCTTTACTTTTTACTCCCCGTAGAAAGTACAGGTATTCGTTGCATTATTTTTGCGTTACTCCGCAATATCAACTTTACTTTGACTACAGCTAGTCAAAGTCGCGTTGTATTTCCCAGTTAACATAAACGCTCAATAAAGCCTGGACTTCACTGTCGGTGCATTAGTCCGTGTTGTGTTCCACTTTTTTAGGCGACTGTCACGGGTTGTTATTAACTGCTTACGCTTTACACAGGTTTTTAAATACGCCGGTTGCCGGTGCTGCCATGGCTCATGTGTTCGACCAGTCAACGTACACTTGCTGTACTGTACGTCTGGACCAATCACTGTGCACTTGTGTCACGCAGGGTTCTTGTGCCAGTTAGTCCCTGCCCTGCATTGACTAGGAGCTAAAAAAAAAAAAAAAAGCCCCTCAAAACAGCGTCCTTACAGTAGAGCTACGATCTTTCCCAGTTTCTGAAGTACGGAAAAAGATAGGGGGGTGGTCCTCCAACTGTTCTTAGAACGATGAAAATGTTCCTCCGGTCCGAAAATGGACTTCCACTCTGTGAGGTCAGTGCTGGAGGTAAGTACGGGTAAGTTTCATTTAGGAGGATTTAAATGTATATTTAACACAACACAGACAATTAATTCTATTATATAATTATAGAACCCAGACTCGCGGTTGTGGCGCCGCCTCTTGCGGCCGCTGGCGCGAGCACCTCCTGTCGGTTACGCACATTCGAGTATTTTTAGTTTTCTTAGAGCTTATTGTGCGTAATCACCGGGTGTCATGACATTTCACTGCATATATGTATGACCACATGTATATGTACGTGACAAATAACCTCTTGAACTTGAAGTACTTGAACTTGAAGTCATGTCATTGCCACAGCTAGCATTGTGCCTTCCTGTTTCCCAGCATGCATTGTGTTGAAACCGTGAGAGTTATGTAATAAAGTTTTATTCTATATTTATTATTTATTACATTTAAGTATACGATTTAACTGTTGTGTCCAAGTGTTATGCGTGATTGTTCCGTTTTGTTAAATCGATAGCAAGCGTTTTTTTTAAGTGTTTTGGGGAATTTAGTACCGAAACTGTGATGGACATTGCTGTTTTGTTTGATGACCACAGCGTTAATTGCAGACCAGGTCTTCCTCTCTCAGCTCGGTAAGCCAATAAAGAGACTGTCCAAGGAAATTTCGTCTTATAGGATTTATGTAATGCCGACCACATGATTTTATCCAGACAGGTTTTAGAGATCGCCAAGCAAAGCCTCAGTTCGGAGGGAAATCACAGTGCGCTCCCACAGAGAGACGGGAGTGCACGGGGCAGCAGCCAGAAACAACACAACATGCCTATTTTATTTTTCTTCACTAGGTTTTGAATATATTTCTCATTATAATTCTGCTTTAATTCGGTCAAGAAACTGGATTGCATATTTCTCGCCTCAAATTTGTTCAGAAACAGATTTTGGTGGACTGATGAGGTGAAATCAGTGAAAGTTACAGAGTAAATAGAACGAAACCCGGAAGACATGCTCAAACCCCGTCGGCTCCCAGAACCCGTTGGCTCACGGAACTCGTGCCTCAGGAGAGTGGCTCCTCCCATTTGAAACGAGCGTCAGGAATACGATGGAGGACATTTGGAGGCACGTTGGAATGGCTCTAATGCATAATGATAAGAGTGGTATTTTCAGCGAAAGAAACTTCAAAATACAATGTTTTAAGGGACCTCATTAACCTGTGTAAAAAGAAGCATAATAGGTTCACTTTCAAGCCAGAAAAACAAAAAAGTCTGCATTTCAAAAACTGATCTTTGCAATACACCTGCCAATTCCTTTAGAGGGGGCAGTAGCTCAGAACACCTCCTAACTGCTCTCATCGAGCTGGTTGTGCGCCTTGCACGGCTGCTGCCGCCGTCGAAGTGTGAATGTGAGGTATGCACTGTAAAACGCTTTGAGTGGTATGTATAAAAAAAAAAAAAAACCCAGTTGAACTACATGGAGGTAAGAATAACTTATATTTCAATTTGTTCTCCCTATCTTTGCGGGAGCCTGTCCGGGTTTCATTTTTTTCCCCCCTATTTTGGCTCTCCTACTCCCTTATTCCTTGCTCCCTAAAACCCCAATTGTGCTGCGACCTATTCTTACAGTGTCACATCTATGTCATTGGGGTCATCTACCACTATTTACCTCTCATGCTCATGAGTTGAGAAAATCACAATAATATCATACAGGTTCCAATGTAAAACATCAGCGCAAAAAAGTTTCTTAACGTGCACATATGTGATTATAATCACCTGAAACATGGGCGGTAATGAGTTATGCATCAATAGACAGCTGTAGGCTGGAGAAAAACCTCCAGCCTTTAGAAGAAAAAAACATGTGCATATATTGTATGGCAACAGTTGGGCGTGTAAGTGTCCCTCCTGTAAGCAGTGATGAGACATGTTCTAGAGCATCTACGCTACGTTGCCAAAAGGTTCTGCCAACAGCTGTTTTTTCCAGGGGCAACTGCCTATTTCAAATTTGCTTAAGTAAAAATGATTATTGCCAATTAGATGCCCATTAATTGTGCAAGCATGGGATGCTGCCAGCTGTTTATGTAGGGAGAAAAATAGCCCTTCTCGTTGTAATTTCTCCCCCTGATAGCCAACAGCATTGTCTCCCTGCCAGCCTGGAAATATATATATATATACAGTAATTACACGTAAGCACAAACTGTATTTCTAATAAAGGGTGAAGGAAAGCACATGTTTTGTTGTATATATATCCAAAACAAGGGAGGCTTTTGGTATCACAACAATAGTTTATTGTGGACTTTAGGAGGTAAAGCCACACTACAAAACAAAACAATGACAAAGGGAAATTAGATGTATAGCATCCCAATTGTATCCATAACTAAGAGAAAATAGTTCAACCAATAATATAAATGCAAAAATGGTATTGAGAACTTTCTTTGTAGGTCCTTTAACGGACCGCATCCTTTAGCAGTCTTTGCATAAACTCTACAGCATCCGGCGCTTGACTGTTGCCGTGTGATGAATGGTTGTCAGCTGCTCTGGCAATCTGGTCGGCTTTAACCTGACCGCACAACAATAGCCCGAGACCCACTTCTTGTGTCCCCGACCGTCAGAAAGAGCTGAATTTAGTCTTTTCAGTGCTCCCCTCCTGACCCCAGCGTAGACCGCCGAATCTCTGAGCAACACACCTTTATTCCCACAAGTCCGGCCTTAGCCCCTGACCAGCCTCAGCTCAGGACTTCCAGGAGAAAGCATCCATTGCAAGTGTCATTATTTGACCTCCGGCCCCTCGCTGAGCCGACCCTATTAAAGGAGAGGTGACTAGACGCCGCCTGTCTCACCCGGGATGAGCGCCGGGCGACGCGGCGCTACAGCGGTCGGCGGAGGAATAAAAGAAGCGCAAACCGCCGCGCGGGGCTGCTGCCAAAAGATGGTTGGGTAAAAAGACAGATGAATCTTGAAACGGATGGAAATTATTCAACCATTTACAACCCCTTCTAGCACATCCCCGTTATTCTATTTGTCTTTCACCACTTAAACTGTAAAATCATATACAGTGCCGCGATCATTCCTCTCTCCGGCTTGTTGCCTCACTTCCACAAAATAACACATCATTGGACAGATAGCATCAATTCTACCCCGCAGTAATCCCTGCACCTCTGCTTGTATCATTCATTCAATTTCATCCCCCGGCTACAGCCAACATTACACACTGCATCAAGATTACAGGAGAGAGGCAGAACGAGAGAGAGAGAGAGAGAGAGAGTGAGAGAGGGGAGAGGGGGGAGAAAAAAGGTTTGTATTCATCATTCCATGATGCCGCTGTTATTGTGACAGATCAGATTCAGTGCTCTCTGTGTGTGAGTGTGCATGTGTCCGTGTGTGTTTGTGTCTATACGCCCGGCATGCAGAGAGGAGAGCAGCCCCCATCCGGTGTGATCAGCAGCCTTGCGTCAGAGTCGGCAGTGCAAGTGGATTTGTGGGGGTCGCGCGACTCTGATGACCTCTTTTATATAGCCGCTGCGGCCATGCTTGTTTTAGCTGATGCAATTAACCTTGTGTGGTTTTAACCCCCAGTATTTCACACACACACACACACACACACACACACACACACACACACACACACACACACACACACACACACACACACACACACACACACACACACACACACACACACACACACACGCTTTCCAACCCAGCCATTCAGCTGACAGGCGCCCTGGAAGTGGATATAGTAACATTTCTAGGGCATGTGAGTTGGATGGAGTTGACGCTAACGCTAACGAGGCAATAGAACAAAAGAGACGGGACGACGGTCAGACAAGGGGCAGGAGAAGATCTGTGACGCAAAAAACCCCCCCAAAAAGACGAGAGGTACGGAATACCGCAAAAGATAATAAGGGTAAGAAGATCAGGTGGAGGTCAACGAATGTAAAGATGCGGGGTGGCGGTGCCAGATGAGATGAGACCATAACTTCCATATCCTTCATGACTTCCTGCCTGGCTGGCTGGACCTGGCTGGACTGGACCGGAGCGGCTGGCTTTCCGCCTGCGGTCGCTGATTGGCTGCCTTCCACCCCTCAGGGGAAAGGTGGGTTTGGTATCGGAGGAGTGCCGGGGGTGAGGGGGAAGATGAAGAGGCCGTGTCAGGATGCCTTTTAATGGTCAGGAGTGTGGTTAGTTCCACTGACTCAGGCCCGTGGCCCCCGCGGACTCCGGGTCCACTCCACATAACTGGCCATAATTCAACTCATTTGGCAGTTTGGGGTCTCCGAGGTCTGGGGATAAAACGTGCGGAGAGGCCTAATGGCAGACGGAGGGACCAGCTGAGGGCACTTCTTATGAGATCTCCACAGGAGAACATTTCTGGAGCGGGCCCCAGAAACCACAATGATCCATTAACCGGTGAACAGGAGTGACAGAGGAGAGAGGGCAAGGAGGAGGAGAGACAGATAGAAGTGAGAGGGGGAAAAGCATCGCGGAGCTACAGGTATGGTACAGTTTGGTTGTCACACATGGTGGACTGTGATAAAAAAAAAGTCCTAGAAAAAGGAAGTTGATTATATTTCATAAACACAAAAATAGACGTTATCAAGCAGATAATACACCAATATACACAAACAATAATACACCTATATTAGTGCCAACAGATTTCTGCCAACAATAAGGTATTTTATATCACGTCAAACTTTACTGAACTGCTCAGGAAAAATGGAAATAGCGCCTGAAAAAGTCTGTCTTTGTAAAACGAAGAATAAAGCCCTCAGAGCCCTTTCTAGCTACAGTACAAAAAGAAAATCAGAATATTTCCTTGCTCACTCTCTCTTCTTTCTCTTTCTCTCACACACACACACTCACAAAGAAAGATGTAAAGGTCACGCAGCCACACGCGCACACGCGCACGCACACACACACACACACACTCAAACTGCATTTGACAGCCGCTCATGAATCGACCTGTCTAATCTGTTGGTGTTGATTAGAACCCAAAATGGAGTAAAAAGGGTGTGCTTAAAAAAATAATAGCTTGCCGGCGTCGGTAGTGAATGGCGATGATTAGAATCCGCCGCCCCCGTCACCCTCTGTGGCTCGGCGGGGGGCCGGGGGCCTCCTGGAGGGGATTAATTTAGACACTGGAGGGTGGGACGGGAAGGCTGGGACCGGGGGGAGGGGCGTCGCGGTGTTGGTGTTTGTGTTTGGTCGGTGGGCCGAGTGTTTTGGAGAGTTTTAGTCTAGGCATGTTGTTGGACTCCCTCTGAGAAGAGAGGAAGGAGAGGTTGGGGAGTGGGGGGTGGCTGAGATAAAGAGTTAGGGAGATAATAAGAGAGGAAGAGATGTGGGAGTATGCGTACATGTATCACGATGTGTTTGTGTGTGTGTGTGTGTGTCTGTGTGTGTGTGTGTGTGTGTGTGTGTGTGTGTGTGTGTGTGTGTGTGTGTGTGTGTGTGTGTGTGTGTGTGTGTGTGTGTGTGTGTGTGTGTGTGTGTGTGTGTGTGCGTGCGTGTGGGCGCGCGTGTGTGTGTCATGTGTGTAAATGAGTGAAAATGCGGCTAACCCCGAGTTTGAGTGTTCTGGCAACACAATTAAATGGCGTTGAAGCATGCGAATGAATAATCAATCTGCTTTAATATCACTGATGTGAAAATTACATCGCTGGTGAAAATAGTTATGATTTTCTCGAGTCCCTTATTCCCACAAACGCCTACGACTGTGTGTGTGTGTGTGTGTGTGTGTGTGTGTGTGTGTGTGTGTGTGTGTGTGTGTGTGTGCTTTTGCCTTTCTTTATCCTTATCCCGATGATATTTTGTAACAAAACAATAAGAGATCAGAGGTCGGAGGGTTCAATTATATTCATGCTTACAAACAGTAAATAAACTTTCCAAAAATACCCACAGATGCATGAGATTCAGGATTTGCTTGGAATATTTATAATGTTACAAAAAAATCAATGTGCGTTTTTTTTTTTTTTGCAGTTTCATTGGTTTTATGAAGATTCAGTAAGCCCCATTGATCTGCTCCTCTTTTTTTTTTTCTCCATTTTTTATTAAAATGTTTGGTGTTTACCTTATTGGCAAACATAGAATATTAGTTCGATTTCCCACCATATTGCAGCGATGCGGGGAGGCAAGTTAGAAAACTGCCTCAAAAAATGTAAACTTGGCCTCAAAGAAACCTCAAAGCCTAAACTTGACAGCCTAGACCGACTAAGTTAGCAGATCCCTTAAATGAAATGAGTTATTCTTTATAACTGGATCCCTTCACTACAGAGTTTCCTCAGGTTCCCGTGCACCGGGACACCTCGACGTTTCTCGTCTCCCTCATCTGGACTCGACATTCTGCCGCATCGGAGCGGGAGGACAAGGAGAGGATGGGAGGGGGGAGCAAAAAGATGCCTATATTCGACAAAGGAAGAGGTTCGGCGGTCCAAGTGGCTGTAATTTTGGGATTAGGCCTCCCCCTGCGCACCCGGCTACGGGGACATGTATACGATGTGAAGGTTAATCACAGGCTGCGGATTCTGACGCCGGCCGTCGCCGCGCCGCAACGCAATCAGCGCCGCCGAGGAAACAAGTGGGTCACAATACCAGACCCTGATTAAAATCGCCGTGATTACAGTGCGGCTTCGACTCTTGATTTTGCGGGTTTCCCCCAACATCTGTCCGTCGAAGAAAGGAACCCCATGTGCAGGGGAATGGAGTTCTGCGAGGCTCGCTTTGGAGAACACGTGCACAAAAAAACGACATGTGCATTCACGGATGGGGAAAAAAAGGAAGAAACCGAAATAATCATTGAAACACACACACACACACACACACACACACACACAGACAAGTTTAAAGAGAAAATTCTCCTAATTATGACCATTTCAAGTATTTCTCCCATTAACAAGGAGATGGTGGAGGAGAGGAAGATTAAAAAAATCACATGTCACTAAAGGTATTTATTTTCTCACACAATTTTGTCCGCCCTCGCAAAACATGTTTTTTGGGTTTCTTGAAATGAAATCGGCTTGACCCTGCTGCGCAATTAAAATATTACCAAAATCCCGCTACCCCGTCCTGTCAACCATAGAAACACACGTAGCGGAGCAAGTTGCACGATATCCTCGGAAAAAAACAAACCCTCCGCGCTCCATGAAGATGAGAACAGAGAAACCATGTGGTCAATACTCAATGCCGGCGTTTTTTTCTTTTTTCATCCACTCCTGCCAAGTTGAGCGGGAGTCTGTATCTGGAAAAACAAAGTAGAGGAGAGGCAAACAATGCCTGTGCCATTTAACGGCAATGTGAAATCAATATATGGTCTGAAATGGCAAGAAGGGAGAAAAAAACAAAAAAAACATCATTGTAAACCAGTTATTGACTTGTTAAAGTAATTTACACTTGCTAGTACAAGACAGATCGTGGCGATATTTATTTAGCGGCCGAGCTGGCGTTAGGAAGGGGGAAAAAAAAGAGAAAAAGAGAAAAAAGATCCGGCAGCTTTAGCTGTTACCAGATGCTGGTGTTACAATGTCTGTCCATCAAACCGTCCCTCAACCGCCCCTTCACCGCCGCACGCACACACACACATGCAAATATACACACACACACACACACACACACACACACACACACACACACACACACACACACACACACACACACACACACACACACACACACACACACACACACACACACACACACAGCTGGTTCCCCCTTTTGCTGTAACCTGACAGCCTTAAAACAACTGTATAATTAGAGGTGCATCTGCTACACAGGCTAACATTGGCTCTTTCTGATTATTGGGAAAGAGGAAAACCCTGAAGGATGCTGATCTCTGTGACGGCCGAAAAAAAAGGACATGCGACAATAACTATATATATATATATATATATATATATATATATATATATATATATATATATATATATATATATACTGTATATATATTTATATATATATATACACACACAAAAACTTTAAAATATATATATATATATATATAGTAAAATCTATACCTGCGATTGAAAGGCATTGGGTTATAAGTAAGAAAAAAATATATATATTTCAGTTTATTTTGTGGATTCTGTACTGATTATACCAAACAGGTAGAGGTTTAAATAAGAGGAATGGTCATCTTGTGGATAAAAGTGAAAAACAAAATATAAAACAACATTAAACTTTGTGTATAAGTGACGCCCGTGAGCCATTTAATTAGTCGAGCGTCTTCCTCGTACTGCTACCGACAAAAAAAGGAAGCGGTACAGCATAGATGGAAAAAAAAAAAAAAAAAAAAAAAAAAAACAGGCATCGGTACGAGAGGAAATATGCAGCTATATGATGAGCTATCCCAGTATCAGCTGCTGCAATTAGGAAGTACAATGTAAAATGTCACCCCGGATCTGTATCATCGGCAGCCCTGTCACAGGAAAAGGCCAGGGAGGAGAGGAGGAGGAGGAGGAGGAGGAGGAGAGGCGGAGGAGGAAAAGAAGAGGAGAGGAGGAACGTCGAATCCCATCGGCCCGGCTGCTGTTAACAGCCTGAGCGGGAGGAAGACTCCGGTCCAGATGCCGGCGCGTCGCCACCGTCCCGAATATGATTAGCTGGCGATACGCATCACATAAGTTCAGGCTGAAGACACGCAGGATGCAGGAATGCATGACGGAGTTTGGAATCGCGCGCGCGCGTGTGTGTGTGTGTGTGTGTGTGTGTGTGTGTGTGTGTGTGTGTGTGCGTGTGTGTGCGTGTGTGAAAACCACATTAAGCGGACGAAAAAAGTACTTCAATTTAACAGTCAATTAGGAAATATATTATTATGGAATAATCATGAAGTAATTATAAAAGTTCAAATGTATTTTCTTAAGTATGCCATTTGTTAATGCATTAATATGCACTGTGTAATAGCATTCCTCTATATAATAATTGGTTAATACAACAATTACGACTGAAGAACATGACCATTTTTGGCTAAAACGCTAATGCCAGGATGCATTGCGATAAGGTAATCAATTAGTTTCATTATTATGCAACTATTATCATTATACTATACTATACAGTATATTATCATTATAATTGCCAGCGCATCCTTTGTATATATTGTATTTTTATTTCTTAGACAGTTAAGCATTTTAATATGCTACTACTCCGTCTATTACTATTCAATTCCTTGTCAATATAAATAAATATATATATATATATATATATATATATATATATATATATATATATATATATATATATATATATGCGATGCATTTAGTGACGATGATCATATATAATTATCGGGAAGAAATAATACCATAACACATCTAACGTGGACCGAAGACGTTAGCCCTCGTCCTCTTTGTTTTCGTGACAGCTGTGTTTGGTTGTGATGCCTTCCTACTTTTCCGTCCATATAACGAGAAGTAAAGTGATGAAAGACGCCCTTTTAATTTTCGTCTCAGCATCATTTTGACAGGTGTAATTGATGGAACGCCACGGGATATAATAAATCATTTGCAGATCCCCCTCCTGGTTTTGATCAAGTCGGGAGGACCGGAGTCATTACATCGGGAGGGAGCAGATTGAAGGCGCGTCCGGGCACGCTCTCCGTTATTGCCATTAGGCACCCACCTCGTCAGGATTATCACCCCAGCGTGTGCACACCTAGGCCGGCCCCGCCACGCCGGCCTCCGTTCTTTGTCTTTCGTTTGAGCTTCACAGGCTCGGCACGCGGGATATTCGGGGAAACAACCTTGATTTGACTGCGTCGTTAGTGGTAGTTGGGTGTGAGAACAGAAAAAAATACTTGGAGGTTTGCTGTCTGTGCTGCCGGAGCCACAGTGCAGGCTCCCTCTGGTGGCGCCAAATGGGACTGAGCGTGAAAAGAAATCAGGCGACGGGGCAGAGAACCGCGCAGGAAAATGAATATTCAAATCCCTTTCTTGTTATTATGTACAACTCTAAGCAAGCTGGTGTGACTCGGTCACGCTGATACGTACTGTACAGTATATACCGTTGTAAGTGGAAGATGTTGGTAATCATAATGTGTGTGTGTGCGTGTGTGTGTTAGTTAGTGTGCGTGTGTGTGTGTGTGGGTGTGTGTGTGTGTGTGTGTGTGTGGGTGTGTGTGTGTGTTTGAATATTTGGGTTCCATTCAGGGACAGTTGCCTGCAGAGCGAGACAGTGAAGGTTCATACGCAGTACCACAGAATCCCCCCTAGCTGGACTTGCCACTGAGGAATGGAGATGCCCCGGGGGAAAGATATGGAGAGAGAGAGTGAGAGAGAGGGAGAGAGAGAGAGAGAGAGAGAGGTAGAATGAAAGAGGGGGGGAGGGCAAAGGAAGGAGAAGATGGTGCGTCTTCACACTTTGCCACAAGCTTCTTCAAAGACTGCGTCTTGCCTGCGTCGCAGTTGCGAGAGAGAGCGAAAGTTGAGAAGTGCTTCCCGCTCTTCCCTCCAAATCCACCCGACAACATTCCCATGCCCCCTTTTGCTGAGTCCCGGTGGTTGTGTTTTTTGGGGTTTTTTTAACCATCCTTCACCTCCTCATCTCTCCTCCACCTCCAAATCCCGCTGTCTTCCTCGCGCACGCTGCAAAAACAAACCGAGGCGACCGCTTTCCCCCGCTGACCCTCCCGTGACATCAATTTAGCTCGCCGAGCTGTTTGTTTGGTTTTTAAATAAACCCGCCCCCTCTCCCCGACACCACCCCCCACCTCCCCCATCCCTTATCACGGACATCCCACGTCAATCCGGTACACGGCTTTAAATGGAAAAAAAAAAAGATAATAATAACAACGGCAACACCACCAATAACAACAAACGGCGGCGGCAGACGGCTGAACGTGGCCGGCGTCGGGGACAGATGTGAGTCATTTGGGGAAGCGCCCGCGCCGTCTGCCTTGGATATGAGAGACCATCCCGGGGTCAGCAGACACTTCCCAATAAACACGGCAGCGTTCAGAGGGAGAATACTGATCGGCAGAGCCGCGGCGGGTTAAGAGGATGCCTTCTCTCTCTCTCTCTCTCTCTCTCTCTCTCTCTCTCTCTATGCCTACTGTTTTAGTCACGGCTGTTTCTTTCTCCTGTTTTTTTTTTTTTTTCCCTTTCTCCCCCCTCTCTATCATCCTTTCTTTGCCAAGGTTTATCCCTGAGGTGTCCTCTGGGGCTACCTACTGGATAAGCCACTTGAAATGCATTTCCTAAAGAACCTTGAGTTCTGTTTTTTGAACCGCCGCTATCTCACAAATTGTCCTCAAGAAAGAAGAAGAGGGAGAAGAAGAAGAAAAAAAAAAAAAAGAAAGAAGCGCGAGAGTGGGGGGAAAAGGAGGTAGCGAGTGTTTTCAAAGTAAAGCACTCCCCCCGCTGTACTTTTTGTCCGTAGTTAACTCGTGCGGCGGAGCGGAGCTGCGGCGTTCCCGGCAGCGCCGTATATAGGCGGATCCGCGCCCGTGTGTGATCTGCGCCAGAGGTTATTGCGCGCCGGTGGCAAAGTATACAACGACCCGCCGGCCTGGAAGAGCTGCGGTCGGTTCGCATGCCGCTCTGAACCGGAAACTTTTTTGTGCCGTCGTCGGGCGGCACGGCGGGAGGTGATGCAAAGGCCAGGGAGAGAGATGTAGAGCTTTGGGTGAGATCATCCTCCGCTGAATAAAAGTGCACTCTGCCTCAAGTTCCTTTTTTTTTTTTTTTTTTTTTTTACTACTATATGGAGGGTACGCAATAGAGGAGTCAGTCACAAGGTCGTTCTTTCCTGTAAGTAAATTTCCAGATGCCTTTCTCAACAATAACTTTTTTACGTAACTATGCAAACTAACTATCGCTCACTTTCTGGAGCGTTTGGAGGACAGATCCGACATTCGTGATTCGTTCACTCTCCCACACACACACACACACACACACACACACACACACATTCAATAGACTATTCAAACGGTTTCCGAATAGATAAAGGCACCAAAGGCGGTTTTAAAATAAAAAATAAAAACTTGTCAAAAACTTGTGGACAGTATCTTTACAAGGCGACACGGGGAATTCGTTGGAACAAAGTCGTGACCAGTCAATCCCTGTTAGGTGTGGCAAATCTGGGATCCTCCGTCTGCTCCATCAGCCAATTACGTCTATTATCGCAAGAAAACCCCCGTGGTGTTTTCATTAGACTTCTCACAATTTTCTCCAATGAAACAATTTGTTCCAGGATTTGTTTACAGAAAAGGGTGCGTAACTCGCAGCTAAAATAATATCCCCTTATCTCCCCGTGCCATCAGAAGAGAATGAATCCACCTCTGGCTAATCCTAACCTGCTTCTTTCATTGAGGTTTTAATCCCGTCACACCAACTTAGCATCCGGTGGTGGTGGTGGTGGTGGTGGTGGTGGTGGTGGTGCTTGTGTATGCATGTGTACGGGCTGGGGAAAAGAAGGAAGCAAAAAGAGCCGAGAGACAGAGGAAGGAATGAGCGGGAGAGAGGGACAGACAGGCCACTTCTTACTCCTCCCCCTTCGCTTCCCCCACCCCTTTCCCTTTCGCTCGTGTCAAGAACCAATCACGTGTGAAAACTTGCCTTAACTTCCCCTGCCTGTGACTACGGCGTCAGGGAGAGTTTGACAGATCTGTGCGCCATGGAGGCGTCTCCCCACCATTTGGCATGCCATGCGCGTCTGGTGCGCTGGAGACTGCCTGTCAAATGCCTATGAGTCGGCGGCGCAGCCAGGGACCCTACGGAGCGCCAGATGGGCCATTAAGGTAGTATTAATGTAGATGCCATCGCTTTTCTCCTCTGACTGGGACATGCTCTCTCGAACTGCGAGCAGCTGCTGCCATTTACTAGGACAGCTTCCTGCTAACTTTGGCCAACTGGCATCACCACTGACTGGTGCTCGCTGTAATGATACATCCTCTCTCGCTTCCATACATGTGACTTTTGTCTTTACTCCCCCCCACCACCGCCGGCACCACCACTACCTTTTAGCTGTTTTAATGGGACATAGTTGATGATGACTTCCAGCACCCCCCAAACCAACCCCCCACCCCACCCCAATCTTCCCCCACCTCCAAAGTGTGTGAAGGTAAATACGCTCTGGCACGAGGGGAAACTCACTCCGCCTTAGTTGCAGGTTGCTCACACGCAGCCGTGCCAAAGGCACACACACAAAACCACACCATAATAAGTGTATATATTACATGCCACCACTCCACACACCCACACTGGAGCTCATAATCGAGGCGTGATATTCAGTAGTTTACGGTTATTTCTGTTTATGCCCTACTGAGTGTTAATATCATGCTTTAATTGAGAGAAAATTGGCTGTTGGCAAGAAACAGAAAAGAAGTTTACAAAAACCCCAACCATGGATAAGTGTTGCAATCAGTAATATTCTATTTAGTTAAGTCGCCTAAAATGGGAGGTTTTGAGATCATTATTCAAATCACATTGACAAAATCCTATTATGAGAATTACTTTTTTTTCCAGCAGGAAATATGCAAAATCATTGATGTAGAATAAATACGCCTCTCGGTGTTTGACACCGGGGGCACATTAGAAAACAGTGGGGCGTGCGACTCGAACCAAAACAAGGTCGCGAATCACAAAACATCGCGTTTGTCCGTTCACACTGAGGAAGCACCGGATTTAAGGAAGCCAGCAACAGATTTAACAGTGCGCGACAAGGGATCCACACAGCCATGTCCTCAGAAATGTGGATGTGAGGGGTTGGGAACCACAAGGCAACACACAATGCTAATACTATCACAATTCAATTTCCCGCGATAGCGAAGTTACCACGATACAGGCGAGTTCTGCAATACACAATATACTGCAAGAAATTGGTGAATCATCACGATATGTGATCTGGGATAATTCACAATAAGATAGATAAGGTAAACCAATGTTTTTGTCATGGAAAGGTAACTTCACCCTCGCGCGCATCAATAGAGGAAGTATCGCAATTTAGTGTAGTATCGCGATAATTTTATGTCCTGCCCCTAGTGGACACCATCACCGCATGAAAAGTCGTAGAATCACGAGAGGCCCGTGGTCCGACGCCAAGTCGGAGGGGGGGAAATTGGGGGAAGCAGCGAGAGGGGAGAGTCTCCGGAGGCGCCGGTTAGCCTTCTTCCCCCTGTGGATGGAGACGCAGACGCAGCCTCTCCCTCCCTCTCTTCTCTGCCACTCTTACTTCTCACTTTCCTTCCCGCAGCTCTATCTCACTCTTTCTTTTTTTTTTATTTTTTTTTTATTTTGGTTGAGCAGAGCCCAGGGCCTGAGGAGGAGCAGAACAAGGGCCCTTTGAGGCGCCCCTAGGGGGAGACGGGCACAGTAGTTTAGGTCGCCGTACACCCACACAGAGTTCCCACATACTGTGTTGTTCCTCCACTGCCGCGTGACAATAGACAAGTGATAGAAGTGTGTACTGTACAGCGACGTCTTTCATTGTCTGCCAGCCCCCCTCCCATCTCCCATTCTAGTTCTCTCTCTCTCTCCGTTTTTTTCCTTCTCTGTCTGTCTCTCCCTCGCGTGTCGTGCCTCGAGTCTCTGGAGCCCTGCTTGGGGCCCTTCTTTTGGGGGCAAAGGAGAAGAGGAAGGGGGTGACGGCCTCCAGTCAGACGGGGGTCGGGGGATAGGGGGGTGGGGGCCGGGATGTGTGTGGGGGGGGGGGGGGGGGTCTTTATCAGGGTCTCAGGAGACGACTCAGACAAGAAGTACAGGGTTGGCATCACCGGTGGTCAGTGCTCAAATCAAACGCTCTACCACCGAAGCGCGGCGAGAGCTTATGCTCCCGAGCAGCCATTAGCGTACGTCTGCTATCAGACTGACGCCTTCTCCCTCGGCTGCTCCCGACAAGAATTTCCTTTTTTTTTTTTCCTCGTCTACGAATTAGCCACACGTACTTCGCCGAGAGCAACCGGGGAAGAAATTTGTACAGTTGTGAATAGATTTGATTTGATTCTCGATAGAGGAGAGATAAACCGTTGTGTTGCGCTGAATGAAAACATCTGGGCCCCGGTGGAGAGAGGAACACACGTGCCCCCGAACGTGAAACCACAATAAAGGTAATGAATGAATGTTCTCCCCGACATGGCTGACGACGGGGTGAAGTATAAATGAGCCGGCTGTCTGTCAGTTCTCCTATCCGCCCATCCGAGTCATTTTGTACCGATGTTTCAACGTTAACCTCATAATAATTGATTGAGAACAGCAGATGGCAGTTTGGACACAGTAGTTTAACTCGGCGAATGGGGCCAGCTTTCGATCCGGATATTTGCATAAATAAAAAAGCGAAGAACTCGCACCTATCTAGCGGTGTGCCAAGCCAGTGACGCAGAAGATTGTACACACATGTAAATGTGTGTGTGTGTTTGTGTGTGTGTGGGGTGGGGTGGGGTGGGGGTGGGGGGGGGGGGGTCAAAAGATGGGTGGGGATGTATTCCTCACAGCTTTATCCCGGAAATCCAACCTGGAATGAACAGGATCAGTTCCTGTATTTACAAGGTGCGTCTTATTGCTTTGCCACGCAAATGCATTCAAAAGGAGCGTAATGCGCCGCGGCATTGTGGGGCAAAACGATCCCGGCATCAGGACAAGCGAGCCGGGTTTTGATTGGCTCAGAATGACAGTGTTACAGAGCTAAGCAACGTGTGTGTGTGTGTGTGTGTGTGTGTGGGTGTGCTGCAAATATGTTATTTTGGATGGTTCTTTGGGAAGAAAGGAGGCATTACGGAGGCCTATGGCACACCAAAGGTATACTTCCAACCAAGACGATTAACTTGAAAGGAAATATCTAATGTTATTTTCCACCGCCGCAGCGAGGGAAACGGAGCAAAGCCTATAATCACATTATTATTTGTGGCTGAGATCAAGATCAATCAGGGTTAAAGCATGTCACAATGTTCAGCGATGACAATGGATGTTTGCTTGTGCAAGGGAAACAACACAACACGGATTTCGGATATTGAGGACGGGGAGTCAGAATCGGGAGGGTTGTAAATGTTTGAATTTCTATCATTGGGGTTTTGTCTTTGACCATAGTTGGAATGTGTACCTGCATTCTGCTTCCATAAACAAACAAGCAATTCAAAAGATTGTACTCAATGCGCAAACAAAATATATTATACATGCAGATGAGGGTGCATATGCACACGCACTCTCACACACACACACACACACACACACACACACACACACACACACACACACACACACACACACACACACACACACACACACACACACACACACACACACGCATACAAAGAAGCTCTTTTCTCCCTTCCTCTATTGCCAACTCGCAGCGGAGCAGCATTTGACAACTGCGAGTTTGACTAGCAGTGTTTTGCTAATAACATGCAGAGAGAGGAGGCGCCGTCGGAGAAACCGAGCAGACGAGTGCAGAGAGCGCCGCGCTCTCCTCAGAGGCCCGAGCATCCAGCGTTTCGGGAGAAGCTCAAACACAAGACTGTGCATCGCCCGTGCACAGACGAGGGGGAAACGCCGGCTAACACAAAGAGCAGCACTTACTGCTACAGTGTTTGCTCACGACGCTGCAGAGGAGAGCGGAGCCTTCTTTTCTCTAAGAAGGAAACACATTACGCACTCAAACGAGGATGCGGACGAAAGACAGGGGAAAAAAAGGGGGGGAAAAAAAACAAAAACAATAAGAAAAAAAAAACAAAAAAACATTTTAGTATTTCAGATCCCCCCCAGCAGAAAACATATGGGACAAACCGTCGCGCTGATGCAGAAAGCGAGGCTGCTAACGCTCAGTCACACGATACCGCGAGCCGGCGAACGGGCGGCGAGATTCAAACTTAATGAGGGCTTTGGCAGCTCGCGCAGAAAAGGCAGGCAGTGATTAACGGAACACTTCAGAGTACAAGGCACAGCGGTGCTCAAAGAAAACAGTGATGATCTCCACTTAATCGCGGAGAAGCCCGGAGCATCTGCCGGCAGAGCAGGGCAGCGGCGGCGGCGGGCTCCCGCTCCGCTAGGCTGTCATCTCCAGAGGACCGCGGCCATATGCTCGGCTCCGCCGCAAACTCACAGGAAGTTAATTTTCTGACAAAACATTAGAATAAATATGACATTCAAACAAGTTGTGCTCAGCCAGGCTGAACACAGGACGCCGTGCCAAGCTCAAGCGGCGCGCATGTCGCGCACGGAAGAAAACAGAGTCTGTTTCCGTGGGCTCAGCACACGCTGCTTTGTGCGAGGGGAAGACAATGGAGGCAGTGCACGCTAGGTTCCAAGATTTCAGCCGCACTGATGACTGAGATGCACCAGGTGACGGATGGACACATGGAAACACAAGCTTGACATTATACCAGAACCTCCAGGAAATCTCGATATTTGCGACAGCTTACAATTTTACAGAATTGCCCAAAAGGTAGTCCCATCTTCTATCACACCTCAGAGCCGGTGCATTTGCATACTAGCCTTACCCTAACCCTGACTCTATGATGAATTCAAGGTTTATTTCATAGGCGTAATACTGTAACCCAAGCAAAACCACTGTGACAGTTCATGCTATTTTACTGGGAAAAAAAACAACATTAAAGTTGGCAAATTGCATCGCAGGTTTTGAGAAAAGCCACTGAAAAAACAAGCAACTTCGGCCGCAAAAATCGCAAACAAAACCCCCAGAGTGACTGATGTACAGGCAAGTACGCAAACACATATCAGATAAAACACCAGATGATGCAAATGTGATATGTCTCACTATAGCAATAGCATTCATATAACAGCCGCTCCGCATACAACCGCCTCCCTGAAATGTGACCGACACTGTCCCAAACTTAGAGAGAGAGAGAGAGAGAGAGTGGAGGGATAGGGGAGACAAAAAGAAGAGGAAAAGAATAGGAGAAAGAAAAAAAAAAAAAACAACAAAGATAAACTTTCTTTTCTGTTGGGCAGACCTATAGCTC
Organism: Zeus faber; assembly: GCF_960531495.2. Taxonomy (NCBI): domain Eukaryota; kingdom Metazoa; phylum Chordata; class Actinopteri; order Zeiformes; family Zeidae; genus Zeus; species Zeus faber. Next base: position 19,817,500 of record NC_137203.1, on the reverse strand, counting down.
CCCACGGTGTGGCATTAAAATGATGTCAATCAAACCATTTAATGGGGGGGCCCCCCCGTCTCACCCCTGTCTGTCGCAGGTGAAATGCCATAGTGGGCCCCAACAAAGGGCTGCGCAGGTGTGAGCGGAATCCCAAACACCTTATCGCTGGGACAGATAAAGAACACAGTGTCGCGTTACTCAGATCTCAGCAGCCCACTCCACACTAGACAGTAAGGGGAACCGTGGCCCGGGGGCCGAAGCAGGCAGCGCCAACGCACCGACTCCTTTACAATGAGAGACGGTATCGTATAGAGTGCGGACCCCCGGGGGTCCGCTGCGGGTGGAAGGGGGGTGTGCCTCGTCTATACCTATGGGACCAACGCACGCCAAACAGGTGAAGAGAAAGAGGATATAGTAAGAGATCGATACAGTGCAGTACGGGAGCAGCTTCACTCTCTATCCATTCCTCTGTATCTCTCTATCTCTACCTTTCTCCCTCTTTAGTGGCCTTCTCCAGGTGGACAGGGGAGATCTGTGGCCCCTGGGTCTCCTTGCGGCAGCCAGGTGTCTATTTCCGGACCCCCCCATCCCCACCCCCTGACCGTGGGGGAACCTCTGTGGCCTCTCTTTGGAAACCTGCCTCGAGGAACCACGAGAGCCGGATAAGGGGGAGAACAACATGGTATCTAAAAAGATCATAAGATCCTGGTGAAAAAGAAAATATATACAGTATATATACACACTGATCAGCCACAACATTAAAACCACTGACATGTGAAGTGAATAACATTGATCATCTCGTTCCAGTGGAGTCTGTCAAGGGGTGGGATATATTCACATATAAGTGAACAGTCAGTTCTTGTAGTTGATGTGTTGGAAGCAGGAAAAATGGGCAAGAGTAAGGATCTGAGCCACTTTGACAAGGACCAAATTATGACGGCAAGACGACTGGGTCAGAGCATCTCCAAAACAGCTGGTCTTGTGGGATGTTCCCGGTATGCAGTGGTTAGTACCTCCCAAAAGGGGTCCAATGCTGCTATGATAGAAAGGTGTCAGAACACACAGTGCATCACAGCTTGCTGCGTATGGGGCTGCGTAGCCACAGACCAGAGTGCCCGTGCTGACCCCTGTCCACTGCTGAAAACACCTACAATGGGCACATGCCCGTTGTAGGTGTTTCAGAACTGTGTCAGAACTGGACCATGGAGCAATGGAAGAAGGTGGCCTGGTCTGATCACATTTTCTTCTACATCATGTGGATGGTTGGGGTTAGGCTATGACTGATGGAGCATCTGTGGGATGTGCTGGAACAACAAGCCCAATCCATGTGGACTCGCAACTTCCAGGACTTAAAGGATCTGCTGCTCACGTCGTGGTGCCAGATACCACAGGACACCTTCAGAGGTCTTGTGGAGTCCATGCATCGACGAGTCAGAACTGTTTTGGCGGCACAAGGGGGACCTACACGATATAAGTGGTTATTAGTGGTGGTTTTAATGTTGTGGCTGTTGATGGTCATAGTAACTGTGATCGTTTACTGAAAGAAAGCAGATGAAATGTGGATCCGTTGTAAGAGCAGATTATAATGGTTTGATCAGGTTAGAAAAACCTTGAAAAGGAAGAATGAGAAGTTTTAGTTGTACGGAAATCACGCGTGTATTGTCTAAAGAGAGAGTGATTGCAAGAATTTATATAAATTGGGGCGAAAGGAAGGGAACAGGTGAAAAACGCACAGGCATACATTTAGAAATGAAATACAAAGACGGAAATGAATCGCCAAGAAAACGCAATGTTTTTGGACACAATCTGTTCTTTTTTTGGGGCTTTCTCTTTTTATTTGGGCATTAGGATACGTGGGTGTAATAAATAAGACCGGCTGGTATTAGAATTACCTCCCCTTGAATGAAAGAGGCTGAGACAATCTATAATAATGATGTTTTTTCTCTCTCTCCCTCTCCCTCATTCATTCTCCCTCTCACATACACACACAACTTATAAAAACACACACACACTACGCTGAGTGGCAATCATTCACCTAGACACTGTCACATTGGCGTAAATTGACTTATTTTGCATGAGGAGAAGTGAGGGGGGGGATGCGCTGCAGAAAGCATGAGGGGGACCGGGGGACTGAATCAAATAATATGAGTAGGCAAAATTAAGCTCCAATGCAAGTGGAACACTTCACAAGAGAGCCAATTTCAATTCCACAGCACTTAATTTAGGATTTGTATGGTTCAGCAGCCTGCTACTGTATGGCGAGGCATGTAAGGACAGAGATAGAGGGAGAGAGAGAGCGAGACAGCGAGCAGAGAGCCATCCAGGCCCTTGAGGGATCCATCACAGAGCCCTGCAAGCCTCCCTCTCTCTCTCTCTCTCCCTCCCTCTCTCTCTCTCTCTCGCTCTCCCTCTCTCGCTCTCTCTCTCGAAGAAGAAGAAGAAATGTAACTAAAGTCTATAGGTGTGTATAGTGCTTAGGACGTATGAGTGACTTTTGAGAATTAAAATAACTCAAAATCACTCATTCTGATTGCACTGCATCAAATCCATGCTTTCCAAAGGCCAGATTAGTCCACTATTTTTCTACCTGGTCACGTTCAAAGACCTAACTGTGTACCTGGTGCTCCTTGAAGTCGGCCCTCCTGAAGTCGTAGCCCAGCTGGGCGTAGAAGTTGTTCCCGAAGCTGTAGGCCTGCCGCCCGGTCCACACTAAGGTGTGTCTGCTTCCGCAGGCCAAACCCACTACTGCAGAGACGTCAGGGTCGGCTTCTGCCGAGTCCTGTTGCTGTGGCAACCGGACCTCAACAGGGTGGTACTTCACGGTCTTCTCTCCATCACCCAGCCTGGAAGAACACCAAAGTGGGGTTGAGAAACGCTTCTTATTTTCCGCTATGCAATTTCGTTATCCGAATTAACCCACCGGTTTAAAGATGGATGGCCACATCATATAACGGCCCCAAAATCCTGCAGTATTTTGTCACCCGTTCATTTATTCAGTTTACAAACAATACAACAAGTCACATTCCTATCGTGCCTCGATGTGTCCGACGGGGGCACTTCAGCGAGGTCAGCTCGTTGTTCCGGGAAAGTAAATAACAACTCCGCTGAACTCCATTTGTGCTGAGACAAATGGCTTTACCCCGGCGAGGAATTGTGATTCTGCCTCCATGTCCCCGGTGCGAGGAGAAACAAAAGAAGCTGCGAGCCCCCGTTTCAAGATGAGACGGTCAAATGCAGTCCCGGCACCCTGGTGACCCGCCCGCTCCCAGCAGCTTCAAACAGATCTCTGCTGCTCGCTTGTTGATATAAGGCTTCTCTTTGTATTGGTTTTTCCCTGAGCCAGCGTCATAACCTGCAATGCCCCAGCCATATCTGCTAGTTTGCAGCGTGTCTGGGCGAGGGAAAAATATATATATATAACAAACAGTCCTCTCCATTATTTCCACAAACGGGGAACGAAAGGTCTTCGCCCGCTGTCCCCCGTGAGAGCCAATATTGATTACAACAATGCTTCAACTCAGACAGGACCACTCCGGGGTCACCACTATTTCCATCAGAAAGTTTGCCAGTTTAAATTTACACAGCTCTCTCCTCCACCTCTCGCCTCCAGTGAGGCAACGCCAGTGAAGCCTAGGAGTTTTTTCAGCGATATCAGAGTGCCGGTTGCGTAACTCACTCGGATGCTCACCCTTTGCTCCGCGAGTGGGTGTAGCGAAAGCTCCGACTATAGGAGCTCCCGCTGTATAGGATCCCCCACTTCAGAGCCTTAACCTGCTTAGAGGGGTCGGCAAATCATGAGACTGGGAAAGCGAGCGAAGAAAAAAAAAAAGGGGAGAACGAGGGACAACGGGAGGTGATGAGTGAGCAAGAGGTGGTGCATTTCCTGCTATCAGGTGTTTATTTTGGTTGGGGGGGTTTGAGGGTCTGCCATGCTTGGATTCAGCCATCGAAGGAAAACTCCGGGATTTTTAAAATTGTTTTTTTTACCAATTTTTAGGATCATCGGGAGTCCGTCTGAGTTATTGGCAACAGAATCCTCTCAACTGACCCACCGTTGAAAAAACAGCTGAGAATTCCGCACAATGGGGCGATTGTGACCACGTTCTACGGCGAGCACGGTTGCACCAATACCATTACCAATAACGCCAGGTCACTAGATGCAATTACAGCCACACTGATTTCTGGCTGGAGAACGTTGCACGGAGAGAACGAATCAGGAACCTGCATTGTGCAAGCAGTGTGAAGCACAACAATTGTCAAATTGAGTTTCAGCAGTTGTAATAAAATGCTATTAAATGCTGATTTACATGTTTTTAGATGATTTCCAACTTACTGTCCACTGGTGCCATTTCCCCATGAGAAGATCCTGTTTTCAGCTGGGGAGGAAAAAATACGATAAAAAACACAGTTAATACACTGAATGGAAGCCCAATTTACTACAATTTGTAAATTATTACATTCTCGGAACTGAACGGGGAGCATTCATTTTCAATGCAATCCAACATTTGACAGTGCTGTGTTCTTGTTTTACTGTTTAATTTCTTATTTTACTTTATTACAATTGTTTTGTTTTTTTTTTTTTTCTTCTTCTTTTGTCGTACCGGTGGGCAGAGCTTCCTCGCGTATGGGAAGTTTGATTAATCCGGCCTCGACAGAGAGTTCAGAGACTGGGGGCCACCTCTCACACATGCTGCTGCAAAATAATGAGCCTTCAGCAGGAAGAAATAATAATATACAGGGGAGGAGGTGGAGGAGAGAGAGAGAGAGAGAGAGACACTTGCTCCGTCTGAGCCCAACCTGCTGTATTCAAATGAAATGAGGAGAGGAGGCCATCCTAACTGATTAGACTTGTCTCAGAAAGAAGGGGAGAGAGGGGGGAATGAGGGATAGGGGAAAGGGAAAGAGAGAGCAAGGGACCCCCATATTTTACTCCCTTGTACATGTATTTAACTGTCACCTTTCTGCTCTAACAATCCAACTCTGCACCCTTCCATTTGCATATGCTTTCTATAAATACCTGAGGCTCCAGCCTGGTACCTGCAGTCATTTTGGGTCTTGTTGGAACACAGACGAGCCTTATTGGTCTTGTGGGAGCGAAACCACCGCTGGGGCAGCAGCCAATAGCGATATACTTTACTCATCAAGCCAGCCAAGGCCTCATACATTATAGAGCAGGCCGCGTGATTTACCTAAGCTTGTCAAAAGAGAAAAATTATCAGGCAAATATAGGGTAATAAATTGTAATCCGTGCTGCATATGTTTGACTGGTGACCCTTGGCATTTTAGGGAGACGGGTTCTGCGGAGAAATTTGAAGCAAATGCGTCAAAGGAAATGGGAGGGTAAGAGACTAGTTGGAAACTTTGGGGGGAAAAAAAAAGGCCGGTATTTTTGTCAGAGCTATAGTTTAAAGGTTGCGGTGTTATTTCAACAGAAGTATGATGCTATTAGCACACTCGTATGAAACCTGCCACGGCGAGTTGTGTGTTTGGAGGCTGCGTACGTGTCGAGAGCCGCGTTGGGAAAGTAACAAAGCACAAGGACTTTGTGACCGTGCTCGAGTACATTTCTCACTTACTAGATGAAAGAATACATTGAGACGGAATGTTGGTTGGAAATGTTATAACTTAGTGCGTTAAAGTTAAGTTAAAAAAACAAAAACAGTCCACAACAACGTAGCTGACAATGCAACGACTTAGCAAACTATTCGTTCTGCAAGAAAAAGTTGGCCGTACGTGACAAACCTATCGACCGTTATCAGTGTGAAATTTGACGTATCCGCATCCGGGGCGTCGTATCCCATTGTGGCTGTAGCATGTAGGCGGAGTGATGCGAGGGACACGGAGCCCGGCGGAGAAGTGGTTGGCCGTGACAACGGTCATTTTTAACAGATCGGTGGTCAAGATTCAGAGATAACTGACCGCTGATTACCTCTACACTGTAGACCAATCAGAATCAAGGATTACACACAGCCTATAATAATTCATTGTACATTGCAATCAGGATACATAATATGTATCCTAGCACGCTATGCTGTGTTAGGCTCTGTTATATCAAGAACTTTTATTTGAATAATTGAAGTACATTTCAAATGGAAATAGAAATGCCAATGTGGTACTTTCACTTTTACTAGTCATTTTATGTTGGGGTACTTCTACTTTTACGAAAGTAAAAGGTCTGAGTACTTCTTCCACCACTGGTAGAATTTGAAGGTAATTACCCCTCATGTATACAGTATATCCATGAAAGGCTTCAATTGCTTTTGGCTTCACGGTATAGTCATACAGAGCCGTAACATTATTTTGGTTCCAACTTATAGCCGGCTTTGATTCCCTTTCACCACGGAACAAGACGGAGCCGTAAACACGGAGCGCCGTGACTTCACCTCCTGCTTCAGGAAGAGACACCACCTCTAATACGCGGCCGTGTTATGAGGATTTAAGTGCTCCCGGAGAATCACATATGGTTATAATTTACAAGAAATTATATCCTTGAGCCCCGGCTCAGAGCGTACGGCCGACTGGACCGACCGCACTCATTATGAGTTACTGTTAATTACCCACCGCCATACAACTCCTCTGGTCACGGGAATAAAGGGAGGAAAGCGCCGTAATGAAAGACTCTTAAACACCTTAAATCCTTAAATACCGGAGGAGCGCAGAGGAATAGCTGCTGTGAAATTCATCTTAGCCTCTGCGGTTTTGGTGTGGGACCACGGTGGCTAACGGAGCTATTGCTGTCATACATAAAGAATACAAAAACAGCAGTCCAGGATTTAACTTTACTTTTTACGAGCGTCTGAGGCCTCGCAGGGACAATGAAATAAAAATGAGAGCCAAAATGCAATGGGAATAAAAGGGTGCGTGAATGTTTCCGAGTAGGTTTCTTCATCTTTGTTTTTGTTTTGTCTCCGTATTTTTGGTTATGTTTTCTTGTTTTGTTTTGTTTCTTCTGCTTTTTTTTTTTAACTCTTGAGGGTGCCAGTGTGGGAGTATGGTAAATAGCTGTGCGGGTGTGTTTGAGCCAAGCGGGAGAAAAAGTTAACTGTCGTGGCTATGCCGCAAAAAATCAATTGAAGAAATCTGATATTAATGACGTGAATTGTTATAAGATTCGGACAAATAGCAAAGTATAGAAACTTTTTTTTTTTTTTTTTTAAGATTACGATGAGTGCTGGAAAGTTCTGACAATCACAGAACAGTATTTTATTCAAACAAATAATTGTTTTCTGCCACGGGGAGCGTCGACCACAAACTACCTGGTGCTCTGAGCGAGATGAGGGAAGGTAAGTTGGAAAAGTTAACAGTCGAGCAAATAATTTCCGGAAGCATCATTATGAGTGAAGTCTAAACATGGAGGTTCAGCTGTGGAATATTATCCCAGACATCCAGCTGCATATCCCAACAGCTTGGACCGGCCGCCCCTGCATCGCTCACCTCGCGGAACGGCAGATGTTCCTGCCCCCACCGCCTCTCCCGCCTCCTCCCAAAACACACACACACACACACACACACACACACAAAGTTTTCCCTCTTCCCTCCCTCTCTCTCCGTGGCAAGGACAGCGGACAGCCTGACGTCCGGAAATGATGGAGCTGGGAGCTGGCGGTCGGACAGGTTGAGCGTTGGATCCTCCGCTGGCCCCTGACGAGCCCCCTGCCCCGCCCCCCGCCGTGCCGCACCGCAGGCCGGGGCATCCAGCGTCCCGGCGGCTGCCGGCCCGGTGCTCGCCGTCCTCATAAAAATAGCCGGTCCCATTATTCTTTCCCGCTCCCCGGGGGCCGCAAGGTCTCCGGCATCATTACCAGGACTAAGGATCTGACTCTGCAGCTAGCAATGCCCCCCCCTCACCACCCCACCCCATGCGCGCCACTCCTTCCCCTAATTATAGGTCAAGCACTCCTTTTGTAAAATTATGAAACCTTTGTTCTTATCGCGAAGTACGACGACAGGAAATAAAAATTTAAAAAACAACAAGAAAAGATGACGCGGGGCGGCGTGAGGAAGATGCCCGCGAGATGAGGCAGAGCAGATCAAGAGGGAAAAAAAGGCGAGGAACTGGTGTAAAAAATTGGAGCAAAGGGGGGAATTTTTTTTTTCAATTATAAAACTGAGCTAATTTGGTATGACCAGCGACTGTCATGCATGGTGACGGAGCTCCATTATGCAGTCATTTGGGCTCTTTCAAATTAGTTATGTTAATGTCCTGCGTGTGAATGTAACACTTGGATGGGACAAGATTTCAGCAATTAATTTCTACAGTCAGCGGAGAGACAAGCAAATTTATTTTCCCCCCTCTCAGGGAATTGGCGGCGGAGGCGGCGGGGAGGGGGAGAGAGCATTCTGGAGCAGGGAACAAGCTAAACACAAGACCTAAATAAAGCCTGAACAATGGGAGCCAATGCCTCCTCATTCATTCAATTGACAATGTTTTGCAGCTTAAACCTGTTTTATTAATTATGTTTGACATTTCCTTAATTAGTTTCATTTACACCAAATCAATCCCCGCCGCTGCACGGCGTCATTTATCATTTTAAAAAATTTGCATAGCCGGTGCTGACTTTTTCTACTTAATTATACATTAAAAGTGTCAGGCGCGCTTGCTGCCTGGCATTATCTGAGGCAGAAAGGTTTGTGGCTGGACGGGGGTGGCATTAATCATCGGGGCGGGCGCCGGCGAGGGCTGCTCCCGGTCGCCAGCGGGGGAGCCGAGTGGGGCTTCTCATTTTCCAAGCTTGATGCTTCCGGGGGCTGCGGCGACCTCACTGACCTACGGGGAGAGGAAGACAAATCAACGACCTCCAACCCCAGCGCCGCCGCCCCTCCCAAAAAAAAAACAACTAGCGCCTGTTCTATAAAAACCGAGAAAACAACACGAAAGAGGACGCGGTGCCAAGTCGGGAGAAAGCGAAAAGAACACAAACAACATTGGAGACGGCATCGGGTACGGAGGGAAAAGTTTCTGGTTTAAATCACGTCGACGCTGTGGTGTAAATAGGACTCGGAAAATTATTAAATGCGTCGCATGTCCGTAGCCTGCTGTGCTGTAGTCCCTCAGCGTGGCGTGACGAAATGTACAGCCGCTTGTAACACGAAGCAGAGATGCTTTTTGTCATATGTCATAATGCAGTACCGTCGTTGCTATCCACAAATCAATAATAACCACCGCGACTTTTTTTTCATTTGGACTCCGATAGGTTCCCGATCGGCCACGTTAAACGGCTGAGTACGGCTATTACTTTCCCCTTCGGCAAGTTGGTAAACACGGAGCGAACTGACAGCTCTGAAAAGCCCCGGTAAGCTCGCTCCAGAGTAAATCTTCAGAGTGTTGAGGTGAACACGGGTTTACAAATCACCCATTCAGGAGCCGAGACAGAAATTGGCAGGTAGGCAGAGCCGTGGCGTCAGGGCTGAAAATTACTCTGAAATGCTGAGCATAGTGAGAGCCCTGGAGAGAGCGCAGGGTTGTTGTTTTTTTTTTTGGTCGTTTTTTTTCGGAATAGTGAAAGCTATGGGGGTGTCACTGTCGACTCACGTACACATGGGAAATCAAACAAGTTTACTTTGGAGGCCGGTGACTGCTTTTCAACCGTTCAAAAAAAAAAGGAAAAAAAAAAAAAAATCCAAACATTCACAATGTTTATTTCACAACGGGACACAATGCCAATTCCGTGGAAATGAAAACCTTATTGTATATCCGGATCTGTTAGCGGTGCATGTGGCAAAAGGCTTTCCAGTCTACGTGCGCCCTCCCGCTAGTCATCACGCGGGTCAATCTTTGGCAGCAAAATCCTTTTTCTGCATAAAAACGTACAGCGGCCCTGCGAACACGAGGTGGGCTGTATATATACGCAAATCAATAAGAGGGAAATAAATCCTGAATCCTGAATCCGGGGGGGCTTAAGGGAGAAGGCCGTCCCGAGCCACTGATCCCTCATAAAGCCCGCTGAATAAACTGTATCAAGATGTAAGGAGGAGGTGGTTGGGGGGGGGGGGGGGGGGCGTGGGTTGCGGCGGCCATTGCTACTGCCACGTCCTTCAAGGGGGCGACACAAAGGAAGAGGCGGGCGACAAAGGACCTGATGAAGTGGCTAATGCCCTGGCATGCCCCAACAGGAGCGGCGGGGGGGCGAGGCAGCGAGGCGTGCCCGCCGAGCCGCCCCTCCCCTGTCCTCCCACTCTCATTAGGCCGAGCACTGCGGGGCCGGGAGCCACGGCTGTCTTATTGCAACAGGCCAGATCAATATTGGAAAGTGAAATGTTTGGGAAAAAAAAAAAGTTGGGTAAGACCGAGATGGGAAATAAAGATCTGGTCCTTTCTTGCAAAAACGACTGTTTAAGAATAAATTGTCTTCCACATGTGTCTAAAGGGGAGGGGAGGGGGAGGCTGAGCATCAAACATCATTATTCAAGAAAGTTCCCAATCAGCATATTAATGGCGGTGCGCTATTCACAGGGAGGAAAAAAAAAAAAGATATATATTTTTTTTGTCAAAGGAGAAATAGTTTAAATAAGCCGTCGACACTTTTCACTCATGAAAATATAATTTATATAAGTGATCACTTGCAAAAGTAGAACTTCCCTTCCCTTTCTCTACCACCATCCTCCTCCTCCTCAACATCACCATCAATTCCCCAACCAAAGTACCCCTTTAAATGCAAAACATTTCCACTATCAGGGATTATGCTTCCTTTCAGGATGTACGAGAGAGCCTTTGTGGAACTATGATGATGAATTCACGGGGGCTAAAAACTCTGGGGTAGTTTTTACACGGGCGCAAAAAAAAAGGAAGGAGGGAAGGAGAAAAATCACCTATTTGGATGGCATACATTACCATTACTCTTGTATTGTGTCTCCACTTTTCATAATGACGGGGATAAGTGTCCTACTCCGAATCTGTATCCGCTGACAATGAAGGCAGACATTACTTGGTTAAAAGCTCAGGGTCCTGTGGGTAAAGCGGCCCGGAGAATAAAGAGTATCCGTCATGGCTAACGACCTATAAGGATAGCACATTGCCTTTATAAATCACTAGATCTTGCTGTTTATTTAAATTCATTGGTGCCTCATTATAACTGAGCTATGCACCTTTAGGTCCGAGTTGATTAGGAGTGCCATAGCTCAAAATGGCTTTTAATTCAGTGAAACGTAGCTCTGACCTTGGTGCCGTAACCCTGACTAAACCACGCGGTGACTCCCACATTAATAATGATGCTACCTTTACTGGGCCGCTGCTACTTAAAATATGTATTATTAGTTACCAGCGACGGCACATTTATCACACCAAATTACCCTTCGGTGTAAAACTACTTAATTCTGGGTCCCTGTACCCCTCTGCACTATTACCTGCTCTTTAGAAAGGCCCGGAATTAAATGTGGGGATGAAATGTCAGGGTAATGGGGAGGAGGATGCGGGTCGATGGGATGCACACTTGATCATTCCCCAGTGGCCTTCTCCGCATCCCAGAACATATACTGGATGAGTCTTCACCGTAAAGGGAGATTCCACTTCGCCACGCGCCGAGACCTTTAGAGAGTCTCGACAAAGGAGGGTTTCTTTGAAACATATTTTTCCCCGCCGTTCATTTATATTGCATGCAAAACATGATCCAAACTCGGCTACTTACGGCGGAGTTTGAGTGAGAACTTAATACTCTAGGTATCGCAGTTTTCTCGGGCGTTTAGTTTGCAAACGGCAAAACACGAAGACAGAAGTTAGCCCAAGCTTTTTTTTTTTCTGTTGTTTTCTGTTTTTGACTCACTCAGACGTTCCTCCGTTCGACAGATACTCTGGTGATTTGGACACATGCCTGTACACATGCACAATTACACAGACACAGAAGAGGAAACACACACACACACACACACACACACACACACACACAGGGGCATACACAAACACCTCCAGGCAATAGTAGATAGAGACAAGAAGAAAAGCCCGCAGCCACTAAACACTGGTCATTGTTTATCCCCCGTGTGCCCACCAGAGACTGATTACTTTGACCAATCGGCTAAACGACTAGATCAATTAGGTGCTTTAAAGCGAGCATCAACAGTGGCCCCGCCGCAGTCCCCGAGACCTGCGGGACCCCGGTCCATCAGAATCGCCTCATTAGGTTTACTGGACCCTTCCCAACACCGCACCACAAAGAGAGAGAGGGAGAGAGAGAGAGAGAGAGCGAGAGAGAACTTCAATAGGTGCATATGATGTATTCCTTCGGCAAAAAGCGGCCCGATGGGATCAATTGTTTACTGGATGCGATATCTCACAAACACGCAAAACACAGTGATCTAACAAAAAAAAACATAAATGGGTGTATTTTGAGTGTTAGCCATATAAGTCACTGTTATGAGACGGGTGGGAATAAACCCGTGTACTGTAGAAAAGAAAAAAAAAATCTCTGAGGGTTACATCAAATAGTCCAGTAATAATTTAGATTACCAGTGGCGACACTTTACGTTGGACTTAAGGCGGCGGCGGCAGGAAGCGCGAGCATAAACATATTTAGGATATCAAACACACGCGCGCGCAGTACATAAATATATGCACAATACATTAATGGCTTCCCGCTCATCTGTGCTGGTGGCGGTGAGGCGGGAGAGGGAGAAGAGAGACGTTACACACACGTTCCATCGGATGTCGAATCAATTAGTCACGACCATCTTCCAGAGTCAGAAATAACCACTCGCGTCCCCCTCCCCTCCCCTCCCCTCCCCCCACCCCCCGGGACTGCGGGATAGGCCCGGGCAACACGGGAGGAGAGATTGGGAGAGGAGCCAGGGATCCGAGGGGGGTAAAAGGAAGGGAGGGGAGGGTGTGGGGGTGAGAAAAGAAGGAAGGCAGCAGGGTGTGGTGGTAAGGTGGAGGGGTGGAGGAGGGCGGGGGGGGGGGGATAAATAATGCTGTCTGTTCAGCGTTGCTCGAGTGTAGCGTCTCTATTTCGCCCTGGGATCCCGCGCCTGTTTTTGCCCGCCCGGCGCCCTCGCAGCCTTTAGGGCTCTTTGCATATGAGAGGGCGACACGACTAGCGCCGGCGTCATTAACATGTGATGACGTTATCTCCCCTAATCGCACTACAGAGGCCCCTTTCCTCCACAATGCGCACGCCGTCTCGTGGCCTTGTCGACAATATGGTCGTTTTTTCTTTTTCCATAGAGGTGGCTGTTTGGTTTTTTCTTTCTCCCGCCACACAAAGCCTTTAATCTTTTAATCGGCGGCGTAGAGCGAGTGTATACGAGGCACCGGCGTCACATGACCACTCTCCTAAAAAGGTAAAGAACCGTGATTATACAGTGTTAAGTGAAGACACAATGGAGACGCTTTTCCCCCCGCAGGCTAAAAATAATCTAATCGGTCTTGTAAGGTGTGCAAATAGCAGCCTGCCGACATAATGGCGCCTATTATTATTGGCCTTCTGAAGTTGTTAGCCAACAAATCTGTTTCTCTTCATATCTGGACGCGGTAAAGAGGGAAGACGATATTGCATCTCGCCGGATTTATTTCTCCTCTTTGTGCCTATTTTCCCTTTCTTTTCTAAACAGATAGATTAGAGCAATTTGCACCGCGTGGGTACAGAGAAAAAGTACCGCTGAACAAATTCACTTTTTTTTTTTTTTTTCTTTAGAGGTATTCAATTTGTTACAACGACTGGATGATTTGAAAGGGGACGAGGGGTAAAAAAAAAAAAAATGTTGACAACCCACCGCGGATTGATTCCCCCCAGTGAACAATCGACACAAATTAAACTGCACGGCGCTGCATTTCAGTGCACTCAAAACACTTCTATCTTCCTACTTGTCTTTCTATTCGTCTTAAAACAGGGTCCATCCCCCTCCCCATATTGAATTTCACCAACAGTCTCTCTGGCTTTCTGGGCGTTCGCTGGACTGTTGAAGTTTGTACGTGGGCTCAACCCCCCGAGATGTGGGGGGGGGGGGGGGGGGTAAAGACAATAGCAAGAGAGATACAGAGCGAGGACCGAAGAAGAAGAAGAAAAAAATGTAAAAAAAACCTGCCGAGGAGGCCACGGGCGTCCCACAATCCCCTCTGATTCTACCTGTCATTTTCCTGCTGGCAGGGGTTGCCGGCCGAGGCGTCGGAAGGCTCCGGCTCCCGCTCTGATTCCGCCACATTAGACGCCGTGTGTTTGTGCCCCGGGGATGGCGGCGCCGCAGCCTCTGTTTGGGGTACTTTGTCAGATGACTCAGGCGGCGTGATTTATGAGCTCGGGAAAGGTTGCATTTCCAGCGCCGCGTGGACGTCCGCGCGGCGAATGGAGAGAATTCTGAATTTATTAACATACAATGAATGATGATTAATGCCTCCGTATAGATCACTCTCTCTCGCTCTCTCTCTTTTGAGATATCTGCATGTGGTGGTGGGGGGGGGGGGTGAAATATGCGGCAATAAAAAGATATGTACATACTCCAAAAAACGGCGTTGCTTTAGAACATCCGTAGCGCTTTTAAAACACATCCGGCGTGTTGGCGCTGTTGCTGCTGGAAGTCTTCCCACGTTTTTTTTTTTTTTTTTTTCTTTTCCGGCGTCTCCGCGGACACCTCTATAAACACAAGTAGTTCTTCTGAATGCATTATCCTCCACACAAAGTGAACTGCACTCTCCTTTTGGTACAAGGAAACCTTGCATAGCCGATGAGGGAACGGATAAATTAAGAACAGCGAAAAAAACGTGTGCAAAAGAATGCAATTTAGGCCGGTATCAGGACACATTTGGAGATCCATTCGTCAAAATCCGCACCGTTATTAACTTTTGTATTCTGTAACACATCTTGTGTCCCCCTCATCAGCTTTTTCAATATCTTTTCAAATACATTACTGTACATTAATGTTCACCCAGGGCCAATTACTGCACTGAACCATAAAGGTGAGCGCAGGAGAGGAAGGATTTGTTCTATATTTGCCTTTAAGACCCGGACCCCCAAAACAGGTTGAAGGTACACAGAGAACGTCAGAGCCGAGAAGACAACAGACGAATCTATATGCAAAGGCATGTTCCTGACAGCTTTTTTTGGGGCGGCGTAGGCGAGTTGTAAATGTGAATGACTGTGTATGCCCACGCCGATGTTTGCATCCGCAAAATGGGGCAAACCGAAGCCTCCTACTTCTGCTTATGCAATGACCTCGCTATTTCACCCTTGAAATGACATTGAATATTACTCTGTGTTTGCATGTGTGTGTGGAAGGGCGGGAAAGAAAGAGGTTAGTGGGCGAGTGACAATCAAATGTGTGTGCGCGCATATTTTGCCATATACCTGCGCTCGGAGAAGAATTCCTTGTGTGGTTTGTAGGGTCTGTATGTGTGTGTATCTATTTGACTTATGCAGGAGTGTGTGTGTGTGCGCGCGGTGCTCACTACATATGTATGGTGCTGCTGTCAGAAGAAGCTGAGGGGTGATGAGGGATGGAGAGAATCAGAAACACATTGGGCTGGGAATGGGGTGTGAGCTGCAGGGTCGCCCTGGCAGCGCTGCCTCGCACTTCATTACCCTCATACCCTCTAATGCGCACAACACTTAGAGCTACAAGCAGGCCCGGCTACAGAACACACACACACACACACACACACACACACAGACACACACACACTTACACACACTTACACACACACACACACACACACACACACACACACACACACACACACAACGGCACTCAAATATAAAGGACTGGACGCTCAGACGCATGAGTACACACTCCCACTTATACACACACACACACACAATAACACACACACACACACACACACGCATGAACGTACACACACGCTGGCACTGGTGCAACTGAAACTGTATCCCAGGTGTGAACGTTAACAAAAACAGAGCAAATTAGTACAGATGTGATATAAATATATGATATATATTTATATATATATATATATATATATATATATATATATATATATATATGGTGTAGAGCTGTCACAGTTATTAATAATGACCCGATCACAATTAATTTTTTAGCGTTTGGTAAAATCACGGGCGGGGAATTTCTAAACCAATGTTAGAAATATCTCAATGTATAGAATGGAAATTGGTCGAGTTTCGATAAGTCAGGTTGTCTTCCCAAATTTCCACATTACAGTCTGAAATGTGTTATTACACTATTGTAAGTTTCATTTAAGGAACATTTTATAGTGGCATAAAATGAATTGTTAATGGTTACGAGTAATTATAAGTTAATGATTGATTAATTCATTAATATTTGTTTTATCTTTGACTAGAATTTCAAGAGCGTGACTTCCCTAATTATGTGATAAAATAATAATAACTCTATAATAACCAATAATAACCCAAGGTCTAGATAAGATAAGAGAAAAAAATCATCACATCATAATTTCTACCTCTGTATTGACCACTGATCTTGGCAGCGTGCCGATTGTAATATTTTGTCCCGTGCACAGTGAGGACTTTTCCCCGGCCCGTGCTTAACAAAGTACCTTGTCGAAAGCACTGGCCCATTGTGAGAATACATCCACAGAATTTCTTTCACAAAAGAAAAAAAAAAGAAAAAGAAAAAAAAAAAAAAAAAAGATGAGAACCCTTTCAAATAGAATTGAATTCCGCCGGGTAAAGTATACCTATTCAGCTACAAGACCCCCGTAAAATCACACCACTTTCACACTGTAACGGATGCCTTCCTTTCCCCCTTTCGTGCTGCATGAGGGGTTTTAAGAACGGCGAGGACGGCTGGGAGCGGCGGGGCACAGAGAGCGGGGAAGGCAGACGGAGAGAGAGCGAGGGAGAGAGAGAAAGAGAGAGAGAGAGAGCGAGGGAGAGAGTGAGAGAGAGAGAGCGAGAGAGAGAGAGGGAGAGGGAGAGGGAGAGAGGGAGAGGGAGAGGGAGAGAGGGGGGATTTGATGCAGACGAGTGGAAGAGTAGAGAGCTAAGCCAAGCATAAAATAACTTCAATCTAACATCCTCTTGGCAGGGCGGCGAGGAGGCAAATAGCAATCCCACCTACGCCGTGCACCCGGGGGTCCGCCCTCCACCCCACCCCGCCCAGCCTCACCCCAAACACCCCCCTACACCCACTCACCCACCCACACCCACACACACACACACACACACACACACACACACACACCAATCCCTCACTGACCCATGGAGAAGAGGATCATGGGAGAGCAGGGATGAGACCAAACCACTTCAATTAAGGCGCAGTGACGTCTCGTCAGCGCGGCGGATGAGGTGTCAGAGGGTTCAGCGCTGGGGGAGGGGTCCCTACTTTCCTGGGTCAGCAAAGTCTCAAACCCGCCTCTTCCTCGTCCCCTTCCACTTCCTCCTTTAATATTTTCTTTGTGCGTCTGTGCAGATGCTAAACGATTACACTGATCGGGCTCTCTCGTCGGCGCCGGTCTGGCGGGGAGGGGGGACGTCGGCCCTCGGACCTTGTGAGTGTCCCTTCCCGCCGGGGCTCCAGGACTCGGGGATAGATAAACTCCTTATCGAATTTGTGCATTAGCGGAGGGAGCCGCCTCGACACACCTGCAAATGACATTTAAAGGTCAAAGAGACATGTATGCGTGTTTGGGAGGACGGGTAGTCTCATGCAACATATTACGCCGCACCAAGATTGCTAGGGGAACGGGGGAGCCGCACCGGGAGAGAGAGAGAAGGGAGCGAAAGGAGAGATGGGCAGACGCAGAGGGGAAAAAGAAAAGAGGCGTAGACGGAGGGCGACGGAGAGGGAGAAGAGATGAGTAAAATGAGATGTTTCGAGGGGGTATAGTCGGGGAAAAAAAAACAAAAAAACAACAACAAGACGCAGTGAGAACAGTGCCAGGCTGCCAGGTTGCTTTACACCACCGAGGGAAATCAACTCATTGTGTTAATAAAAAAAAAAAAGAAAAGGGAGAGAGAGAGAGGAAGAAGAAAAAAAAAAATGCTATTTTCACAGCGCACCGCACCATTCATGCTCCGCTGGTGCAACGAGGGAAAAGTGTGCCATCTCGTACAGAGCGAGATTGTCTTTAAAGTAAGCAAATGGGAGGAGGGTGGTGGTGTTGGCGGTTGGGGGGGGGGGGGGGCATAGCAGGGGGGCACGTACTGGGAGGACCCTGAGAAATCTGCGTGCCCCTCACCGCCGCCAAGGATTTTTCCAGGAGATATCTCTCTCTGTGATTAGATTGACATTACCATAATGTCGGCTTTGTCACCTCCGAGGCCGATTGTTGAGGGGAAAGTGCCGTTCTTTTCTCTTTTCCCGGGCGGGCGGGCGGGCGGGCATCCCCGTCCCCTCCCTCCTACCGGAGCTCGGCTTGGGAGATACAAGCTGGATTTGGCCCGGCTCCTCGCCTCTTTCCCACCACTCTGCCCCCCTCCCCATCCCAGCTGCACTGATTAGCACAGGCAGATTATTAGCCAGCCATTTCCTGGAAGCCCACCACACTTTTTTTTCCATAACCTTATTTTGCTATTTTTCCTACTTTTTCGTGCATTGCGTCCCTTATAGTGGATCTGCTTAATCAGCCTGCAAAACACAAGAGGTAAGGAAGGAAACAAAGGGGGGAGGAAAAAAAAAACACCAAAAAACAATTAACTTGACTTCAGATGAAGCCTTAGGCGCATCGCGGCAAGGACAAATGACATTAATTTTTGTTTTACTGCATGTGTAGACACATCAGCAGAAACACTCATCAATTCGTCAGCTTTTGCGGAAGGGCCCCTCTCATCTATCACTCTTTGTCTCTCTCTCTCTCTCTCTCTCTCTCGCTCTCTCTCTCGCTCGCTCGCTCGCTCGCTCTCTCTCTGCCCTCCATCCTAACCCAGTCTGTCACCTGTCCGGCTGCCAAGATTTCACCCCAGGAAGTGGGCATCCTGCTCCCAAACTTGTGCACCGCCTTATCTGCCCACCACACGCCAGCATCCAGCATCTCAGGCATCCTGCTCTCCGCCCTGCCAGAAATGTGCATGCCTTGCCTGCCTCACTCTCTCCCATTTTCTCACCATGCTCTCCTCACTCTTCTCTCTCTCTCTCTCTCTCTCTCTCTCTCTCTCTCTCTCTCTCTCTCTCTCTCTCTCTCTCTCTCTCTCTCTCTCTCTCTCTCTCTCTCTCTCTCTCTCTCTCTCTCTCTCTCTCTCTCTCTCTCTCTCTCTCTCTCTCTCTCTCTCTCTCCTCTCTCTCTCTCTCTCTCTCTCTCTCTCTCTCTCTCGAGCTTTGCATTTGAATTTGAACAGACATGCAGCCAATTTATCACAGGCTGACACGTGTCATGTCCAAGGCCTAACCGCAGGGACTTACAGTAGGCATTGCATTTATCCCTTTTGTTGTCGGTGAGGACCTAGACAATACCAGGAGCTATTAAAAAAAAGGGGGGTGGAGGGGGGAAGACGGAGCAGGGAGAAATGGGAAAAAAGAGAGGAAAAGGTGGCGTTTGCACCGCGCCGAACATCAGCTGGGATTGCTTACATCTGATGTTTTTTTTCTCCCCCCTTTCGAAAAGGTGAGAGACCCCTGCGAGGCCGGGCTAGTTCCTTCCTCGTGCCGACATCCAGCTGTCTGACCCTGCAAGGCATCTGCGTATGGAGCCCCAAAGCGAGGGGGGCTTTTTTTGCACGGTGGTGGTCATTTACATGGCGAGGGCTGGAAGGCTCGTTAGCATCTCGTGAGCATCAACTCTGTCTCTAATAAAGTCATACAGAAACTAAAACGCAAAGGGAGGCGGTCCCAACACGAGAACGCGGAGGAGCAAAATCCCCTGAAGAAGCCTAGAAAATTTAGTCCCAGATTTCTAAGCGGGGAAAAAAAAAAAAAAACCCCATCATAAGCCACAAGAAAGAGCAACGGGAGGATAGTTAAAAGACGAAGTCACTCGTAGGGCACAAAAGTGGACAAAAAAAAACGTTAATGCGCATCATGTAAAAAGCCCCTTTGAGGCTAAATCGCTCCATCACGGGTTCCTTTCAAATAAAGGCTTTAAAATAAAACAGGACCTTATCGCTTCACTGTGCGGAGGAGAGGAAAGGAAGATGACCCCGCCCGATAAGAGTGTCGTTTTAAAGAATGTATATATTCTACTTATGTGGACGGGGTGGAAAAGATAAAGAGAATGGGGACAGAGGCTAATGAGATGAGGGAGGTGTGTGTGTGTGTGTGTGTGTGTGTGTGTGTGTGTGTGTGTGTGTGTGTGTGTGTGTGTGTGTGTGTG
>NC_137203.1:19684854-19792354 GCF_960531495.2 Zeus faber | reverse complement strand
CGTTCCCCCTTTTTTTCCCCAGCCCGGCCTCGTCTGTTCAGAATGTAGACTGTGCTCACAGTCAGTTCAGACTCACCCTGGCTACAGCCCTCTGAGCCAATCAGAATCCAGCGGGTGTGGCCTTGCAAAGTGACCCTTGATCCCCAGCCACACACTGCTGCTGTCTCGCTTCAACTGCACTCTCAACATCAAACTGGTACTTTCTGTATTAAAAAATATTAATTATATAAAAGTGTGATGGAGGTATAAAATCGAAATGTGTCTGTGTGTGTGTGTGTGTGTGTGTGTGTGTGTGTGTGTGTGTGTGTGTGTGTGTGTGTGTGTGTGTGTGTGTGTGTGTGTGTTCAATGGTGAGTTGGTGGTGTGTTTTAAATTGGATACAGGTGACAACATATTCACTGGAGTTCCTAAACAATAATGCAAAATGGAGATGTTGGATCTGCGTATATGCATGTATGTATGTGTAGTTGTGTGTATTTTTTAACTTGTTCACCAATGTATGTATTATTTTAACCGACTGGAGTCCCCGTGGGTTAAAAATTAAAGGAGCCCGGTGGTGGACGGAGGAATAAAGAAATGATGGGTGTCACTCTGAGACGAGGTGGCGGCTGGGTCGGAAGATCAGCGAGGGAGAAGGGCGAGAGGAACGGAGGGAGCGGCGAGAAAAGGAGAATAATGCCGTCTGGTGTATCGGATCCAATGCTTCAATTGTTTGACAAAACATTAAAATTTTTAATTCTAAATATGTTTACTCAAATTCAGTCAACAGTGGTCTTAAAAGTGAAAATTATTAAAATAATTACATTGGCACAATTCTCATATTAAACAATATACAATATATGATATAATATAAATAGCATATATAAGCCTTGGGAAAATTAGAAGCTCAAATTTGAAATTAAAATGAACCTGCCACACAATATTGATTAATAAAAAGGTTTATGCGAATAACATGTGTTTATTTTTTTTTTACCTAAATTGACAGAACAGCTGAAGATCTCCTGCTTAAATCGATGACAACATTTACATAAAATATAAGCTATTTACAAAAGAAAATGTATTTTGGGGGGGTTAAAATCTGAAGGTTTTGAATTTGAAAACTAAAGATAGAACTTTAGTATTAAATGTATATAATCTAAAATGTTGTTATTTTCATAAAAAATAATGTGTGTAGCCTGAAATATAATAAAATGTGTGGAAATAAAACATTACAGTTTAAATAGCGTTTTGGGATTAAATGGATGCATGTCAAATATAACATACATAACTCATCATTAGTATGGTGGATGGTGTTTATCATTTGCAATAAACTAAAATCGGATAATAAATAATTGAAGTTTTTATTTAGTAAGAATTCAAAATGTTCATAAAACACTCTTTTGTTGTTTGGAATTGAAATTGTATTTTATGTTTCCTTTTTGTTGTTAAGAGGTAAAAACATTCCAACACAGACATTTATACAAATATTTGTAGTCACATTCCCATTATTTGCGGTTTATTGACAAAAATGGCCTGTATTTGTTCGACATAAAAACAACAACAACAACGACAACGTGTAATTGTTTCCATTGAACAGTTCTTAGTGTCTATTTGACCTGAGCTTCCCTGTCTCTGATTGCTTTTGAGATTTTTATTTATTTATTTATTTTAAATTTTTTTTTTTTTCATTTATGTAAGTTGTATGTAGCGGTATTTTCGAATTGTTTAAAATCAAATCCTCATCTAAATGAATGAAAACATTTGTAAAAAAAAAAAAAATGTACTTTGGAATTGCTCCGGCTGGAGTGGTGTCAGCAGCGCATCATTTATCCCTGCGCAGTTTTTTCCTCTCGCACGGAACAAATCATTGTGTGGACCACTGGTGCCCCCTAGTGCTAATTACATCACCTATTGATTGACTCCACATTGATCAAAATTATGCCCCAATCAAGGAGTTGGCAGCAAAATGCACTTTCACTCAGCTCTCTATATTCTATATGTACCGCACTTGGAGTTATTTTGTTCCTTGTTCTCGTATTTGGATTGGGGCGGCTGATTTATTTATTTACCACTTACACTGAGAAAGTTGAAGAAAAAGTGAGAGAGTTTAGAAAGTGAAAGGCTTTATTGGCTGGGAATTTAATTAAAATAATATGTTGAAAAGAATAAACCTATATGGTTGAGGACTAAAAATTAATATACAAATAAAAGAACAAAACAATATATACTGTATATCCAACAAAGATATGCTTTCCAAGCAAACTGAGTCAAAACCATAACACCTAGAACAATATGCTTTTAAAAAATGCATGATTTCAGGGTTTGGCAACAAAACATCCCCTAAACTTACAATAAACACAATAACGTTTTTTATCTATGAACTCTTTTTGTATTGTTCCTGAAGACGTCCATGCCAATCGCATTTGGAATCTAACTTTTTAATTCATCTATTTACACAGTTGTTGAAAAAAGTCAACATGGCTGACATATGTAATATACAATTGTCCATACTGTACATACCTCACCTAGAGTGTATTTATATTTATATCCAATCGATACTGAACATATGTCGTCCATTGTGTATTCACCTTATTCACATCATACCTCATACTGTATATAACCTCTGACTACTATCATTACTTGAACTTACACCTGCACTACTTATACCATATCTGCACCACCTACTGCTATTGCTCTTGTTCATAGTCTTCTACTGTTTATATATCTAATATATATCTAATGTATTCACCACCACTGTTCTACTGTCAATACTGTTCATACTGGATATATCTTATTCATCCATATACTCCATGATACATATGTACATACTCTGCACCTTACTACTTTTTTGCACTTCTGTTTAGATGCTAAACTGCATTTCGTTGTCTCAGTACTTGTACTCTGTGCAATGACAATACAGTTGAATATAACCTCATCTAATATGAATATATATATATATATATATATATATATATATATATACAGTAATCTCAGTTTTGATCATGATAATTGTGACCATCGCATATTTTTGCTTTGATTTTCTCTGCTTCCCACTCGTATGAACTCCCCCGTCTCTCACCGACTCACCCCACATCAATACGCGCACTTACAGTCCACACACACACACACACACACACACACACACACATACATACACAGTATTATTATTTTTTTCCGCTCCTGCCTGTGTGGGACCGCATCATGAACTGATACCCCCTGACTCCTCTCGCTCTCGCTCTCGCTCTCGTCTTTGGAAGCTTTGGAAATTAAGTTATTCTCATCTGGCAACGCTCCCCTCCCCTCAATCCCCTTGATCACAAAGAAGCCGTCAAACCCAAGATATGAAGGCACCCCCCACAACAAACCCCAAACCACCCCACCTCCAATAAGCATGTCATGTTTCTTATGCAAATGTCCAAAAGAAGCACTTACAAGAGCACTTTAAAAAAAAAATAAAAAATAAAAAAGGGGGAGGAAAAAAAAAGTGTGGAGACCCTGTCA
Organism: Zeus faber; assembly: GCF_960531495.2. NCBI lineage: Eukaryota > Metazoa > Chordata > Actinopteri > Zeiformes > Zeidae > Zeus > Zeus faber. The sequence goes on along the minus strand of NC_137203.1, from coordinate 19,788,874 downwards.
ATGTGGCAGGGTATTATAACGCTTACTCGCTAATTTCTATGGGTCAGCTGTGGAGGAATAGGCCCGTCAATCATTTTCACATGTAGCAGAATTTGTCTGTCTACAAACAGGGGATACTTTGCCGTTGCTATGGAGACTAATCCAAGGTGGCAACACCCCCCAGCATCACCACCACTACTCTCACACACACGCAGGCACGCACACACACACACACTCATACCCGACCAAATTGTGTGTTGACACCGTCAGACAGTTTTGGGCTTTTTTTTTTTTTAACTACCTGATCACACGTTTAACTGGGAGCCGGTGCAGCCGGCGGGAAGCTCTCAAACGGAGTCCGTCGTGCTGGAGGTCGGCGAGAGGACTCTCTCTAACTCACACACACTCTGCACGAGTACACACGTAGCCGAAAAAACAAAGTACTCAACTTTTGTACACATTCTACATGAAGAAGGTTGCATATATTGTATATTTTTATTTTTGGTTAATTTTTTCTTCAAATTATGTTTATGTTAATGTTATTTGACAATTTGATTAATATTTTAGATTCCTTAAACATTGCCAAGCTTGTTTTTTTGGGGTTTTTTTTCATTCAATATGGATTACTCTCTTATTGTGTATGTATCTAAGTATATGAGGACTGCTCATTTTTATTTTTACTTAAATGGGTCTATTGTCTAATGCGAAAGAATGTGTTGAGAGCAAATGAAAATCGACAATAAACAATAAAGTTGTATTACCCTAATGAGGTTCCTATAGACTAATTTTTCACATTCCAATGAGTAAGTCCAACAGGCAAAAAAGAAAAAATATAACAAAAAATATAAAACGAATATATAAAACCTATTCCATTGTCTTGTGAAATAACTAATGAGTTAACGCATCGGATGAACAATTAACAAAGTCTCTGGTGCAACCCGAGGATTTTATAGAACTTGGCTGAAGAAATATTCTGCCGTCTGTTTAAAATGCACCTCATAGATCCTATACCTTCTCTGGGCGAATCAAATATTCATGCACTACCTTGTTGTCTCTAGTCCTGGGGGTGGAACGGGAATTACATATGCCTCACACGCATCTTCATGAATGATATATCACTGTATACCTACACATACTCAAAGCAACCATTATCGAGTACGCACGCGCTCACACACACACGCACGCACACACACACACACACACACACACACACACACACACACACACACACACACACACACACACACACACACACACACACACACACACACACACACACCCCCGCCTAAACAAGCAAGGACATGGCAGAGATCTGAATGTATGCATATTTTACATGTGAAAACAACTGTCCGGTTCTTTAGGTATATTTACAGCAGATTGACGAGGATTATACGTCTAGTAGCGAGGCATGCTGGACCCCCCCCCCCCCCCCACCCCCCCGCGCCCGCCCCGCATGAGAGACTGAGAGGAAGCAGAAACCTGAGGACCATGGGGGAGAATGGTGGGTGGAGGATGCAAGGGTGGAGGAGGGGTTTGCTGCTGCTGTTTTTTTTTTTTTTTTTGCGTTCTCGGGGCAGCGGCCTTTTCCCGGTGCCAGGATAGGCTCGGCAGCCCCCTTCAATTAAGCAGGAAAATTGATGTGTATCATTAATTATGTCAGTGATATCATAAATCATCACCGGGTGCAGTAATTAATTATTTTCTACTCGTGTGAAGAACATGACAGAGTAGAGATAAATAAGGCGAGCGGGGGCCCCGAGTCGAAAATTGAAGAGGAGGATGAGGACGGGGAGAGAGGGGATGAAGGAGAGGGGAGACGGGGGATGGGGTGTTGGGGGTGTTTGTCCATCGAAAACAAGGGGGTACACACACACACACACACACACACACGCATACACACACTATTTTTAATGGAGCATTGGGATGTGACAAGGAGGTGACAGTCCCCCCAAAAAAAAACACCAAGCCACCCAACAGCACCCCACTAACACCCACCCGGCTCTCACTTACCACTCCCTTTGTGGAGGAATGACAATTAGGCCCAGAGACTTCCTGTGACAGATGTTCAGGTGTTCCCTGGCCCGCCTCGGAGGTCAGGTGTGTGTGTGTGTGTGTGTGTGTGTGTGTGTGTGTGTGTGTGTGTGTGTGTGTGTGTGTGTGTGTGTGTGTGTGTGTGTGTGTTGTTTTTTGTGTGTTCTTTCACTTCAAATATGGTTGGAGTTTAAATGTTTCAAAACAAAAAGAAAGACATGCTGCTAAAGGTAGCAAGATTAATTTTTTACAATCTAATAATGAATATTTGATTTTGTAATTAACACAATAACACCAATTAACTTCATTTCATATATAGGTTTAATATGTAGGTTTAATGACTGTAATATATATATATATATATATATATATATATATATATATACAAACACACAGAACAATGATTAGCTTAGGATGTTGTTCAATACATAATTTATTTGGACACTGATAACATTAGAATAACACAGAATATGAATAAAGAAAAACAGTGTCCAACTTAAAATGTTTTGAATATTCCACTAGATATTCCTCAAAATGTTTTTTGCCATTAAAATATTATTTGTGAATGTGGCACAGTAGTTCGCCTTATTGAAGATACAGACAAAAACTCAATGAGTACTCCAAAATCCAAATTCCATTTTTGAGTCAAAAGGGCATTTTTAAATAAGTGAGGATGGTACCCCTGAGATTTCCTTTAATTAAATGATATTTTTTTAGGAACTTACTCTACAAACCCAACATAAAAAACCTGCCCAAAACTCCAGCACACACTGTCAACACTGTGTGTACTGAACTGAATGGAGGGGAGTAGAGACTGAGGTAGCCAACCTGGTTCAACCACAGGCCACATATTTGGCCGTGTATTTCTCTGTAGCCTCACAGCATGAAATAGGAGAAATATAAAATCACACAACAAATTCAATGAACAATCAAATCACACATACGTCCAGAGCCACTACTACTACCTAAGTTACAAAAGTTTAATTTAATTTAATTTAATTAACCTATTTTACCAATATTATAAAAGAAAATCATAAATAAAACCTGATTGAAGAAAATATTTGCTTTAAAAAATATATATATATATATACATATATATATAAAGTGTGTATATATATATATATATATTTTTTTTTTTTTTTTTTTTTTTTTATTTAGTAATTCGTAATAAATCTTGAATACTTCCCCATCTGTTGGCGGCAGGCCGCACAGTGGGGATCTACGGGTTACACTGGGGACCCCTGGCCACAGGTTGACCACCACTACACAACACTAAGGCTTTTGTCAGCGCTGACTGACTATCACACGCTGGCACGCTTCCTCGCCGGCCCCGAGCGGAGTATCGATCCCAGAGGCAGGAGATGAGGAGAGGGGAGGAGAGAGCGTGTGGGGCTCAAAAAGTAAACACTGCTCCAGATGACAAAACACTGATGGCCTGAGACCTAGACCTTCACCCTCTCACTCCCCCTCTCTCTCTCTCTCTCTCTCTCTCTCTCTCTCTCTCTCTCTCTCTCTCTCTCTCTCTCTCTCTCTCTCTCTCTCTCTCTCTCTCTCTCTCTCTCTCTCTCTCTCTCTCTCTCTCTCTCTCTCTCTCTCTCTCTCCCCTCATATATATCTCTCTCACCCTCTTTCAATCTCTCTCAGCGACCTTTGGCAGCCAAGCCTAAAATCATGATGGGCCCTGTATGATTGTGTGTGTGCGTGTGTGCGCGTGTGTGTGTGTGCATGTGTGTGTGTGTAGCCTATATGAACATGTGTGGGAAATGACAAGAAACAGAGGAATGGGAGTTTTTTTGGTGTTTCCTTTGTGTTTATCGGCTTTACCATATACGTTATAATGGCCGTGTATGTGCGTGTGTGTGTGTGTGTGTGTGTGTGTGCACATGAGTTAAGGCGTGGCACTGGAGCAGTTATGAAGGCAGTGCGCACGGAGGGTTTAAGGGAACACGGGCGTCTAAGCTAGTGTTTAATATCAAGTGCGCGGCGGCGGAGTTTAATCAATACCGGGCCCCCTTTGTTTGCGGCCCGCCGCGCAGAGGAGCAGCCATTCACTGCGGAAAGGTTAATGCCGCGGGGTCAAGTGATTTCACACCCACGCCGGGATCCTCCGTGTCGCCACGGCGACCACGCCTCCGTCCGCCATGACACCGGCATCCTGATTTATGGGCTGTGAGAGGATGAGGGGATGAAGATGGAGGGAGAGAGGAGAGAGAGAGAGAGAGAGGGGGAGAGAGAGAGAGGGAGAGAGAGAGAGAGAGAGAGAGAGAGAGAGAGAGAGGAGGGGAGGGCAGTGTTATCTTATGATAATGTCCATCCACATACTCCCCACAAATGGAGGAAGAGAGAGAGAGAGAGAGAGAGAGAGAGAGAGAGAGAGAGAGAGAGAAGCATCCCCTGCACCCATGTGTGTGTGTGTGTGTGTGTGTGTGTGTGTGTGTGTGTGTGTGTGTGTGTGTGTGTGTGTGTGTGTGTGTGTGTGTGTGTGTGTGTGTGTGTGTGTTTTTCTTCTTCTTTTCTTTTTTCCTCCACGGTGACATGGTCCTTTTGTTTCAGCCAACTGGCTCTACATGTAGACAGAATGGTAATCTTTCTTGCGGTAATGGCTGTTAATTTGTGTGACCACTTTCAAAAAGGGCAGATGACAGATTAGAATATCAATAATGCTGTGGGCGGAAGAAGTTTGCGAGGACTGTTCTTAATGCCAATTAACAAATCAAACACTATATTATTATTTTCCTTTCCTTCCATTTATCGCTCTTATTATGCTGTGATAAGTGAAGTTTTTAAATACCCCATTTGGGGTCTGACCTCCCGTATTATTCTGTCTAATGGGGATGGCACAGTAGAGAAAGACCAGGGGAAGAAAGGGGAAGTTATCTGGCGTGGGCCATTATTTAAACCCTCGCTATTCTAAACATGCCACCCCTCCAATGAGAAGCACAATAAATAATCTTTCCAAAGAAAATCTATTCCCTGCAAATTCTCTGGGATACAAGCCATCATTATCAGTGGGAGGAGACAGACGGCAATTAATAACATAGTCACCCATCTCTCGGAGAGCATCCATCTTGTTTTTCATTAGTTCTATAGCTGTGTGCATGTGTACGTGTGTGTGTGTGTGTGTGTGTGTGTGTGTGTGCATGTGTGTCTACCAGGGAGAATGTGTACTGCATGCATACGTAACTGTTTGTTAGGCATCTCACTGCATCCCCCCTCGGCCGTTCCGCTGCATTCCCTCATCGTCCGGACCTTTCCTCCGCAGACCCGGGCGCCTGGTTAGCGGGTCACTTTTGTGTGATCCCCATCTTAATTTCTCTAATACCTTATTAACGCCGCACCGCAAACACCTTTGATTTACTTCACCAGATCTCCTGTCCTGTTTGAATTTCATGTTTGGAGGCAGCGCTCTCCCTCTCCAAAAGGGCTCTCTGCGCTAGCATTAGCATCTTGCGGGTCTCTGGGGTTGACAATAGCAATTAGCCTCAATGACGGAGCGATACGAGGCGCCGCTGATTGACAGTTGCCCCCAGAGAAAGGGCTGACTGAGGTGACAGCTGGGCTCTCCACCCTCCCTCGCCGCCCGGGGCTCTGGCCCCGTGTCATCCATGCGCCAGCCAAACGCTTCCCCGGCACATCGGCACATGTCTAGTTACATCCTGTGCAGCGGCCAAACCCTTCCTTCCCCATCACTCAGTCTGCGGCTTCCTTCCATCCTGCGTCGCTCCGCGCCTGGTTCTTGTTATTCCAACCAGCCTCGCGTCGTGACACACACCGGGCGTTGACCTTTTTATTTCCCCCCCTCTTCTCCTGGAAACCGTGCACAGGTGCAGATGTTCGCATCTCGTCCCGTGCGCCGACGTTATCTCGCCGCGTCGCTGCTTGTTCTTTGTCTTTTTGGTATTGTTTTTTTTTGCTGGTTTTTAGCGTCGTCCTTACGGTGTCAAAAGCCGCGGCTGCAGCCTCCACATGTCCGCCGGCTTTTTTCCCTGAAGCCTGAGGAAGCGATGCGCTGTGCAATCTATCGATCCCCTCCCACCGCCCTGCGATGAGCTTCGGGGAGGCTGTGTTTTCACTGACTGGCGGAGAAACCCGGCTCCATCAATACGCCGCGCCGTACAGCGCCGTCAAAGTCCTCGCCGCCGCGCGCCAGGCCTCCCAGGAGGTCCGTGATAGACTAACTGTACACAAACTGTAAAGAGGGGAGAATACAACATGTTTGCTGTGCTGTTGTGATGTGTTTGTCAAAGCGCAGAGGGGGGACCCGCCGATGACAACGGCAATTTTAGGCGGATAACAGACGAATCGTCAACAGCACTTTTGCGGGTGATGTATTATGTAATCTGCCCCGCGAGTAAATCTCTCCCCGCCACATCTTTCTCACTCTTTCTACACTTCCATCTTTTTGACGCCGTGTCTCCCCCGCAACTGTATTTTCCTTTTTCATCTCTCTTTCCCCCCTTCGCACTCTCTCTCTCTCTCTCTCTCTCTCTCTCTCTTTCTCCTCTCTCTCTCTCTCTTTGTCTGCTATATATGTAGTTGGGAGCTTTCAAGGCTCTGTTCCACATGCATCAAAATAAGCGGCTATAAACAAATCACTGCACTAAACGGCATCAAGGTCACATCAATCTGAGAACAACAATGCTGACTGGTATCACCAGAGTCTATTAGGTGACAGCGGGAGGAAGGAGGCACTAGGCCAGGCAGTGCGTGTGCATGTGTGGATGTGTGTGTGCGTGTGTGTGTGTGTGTGTGTGTGCATGGGGGGAAGAGACCTCTGTCAGCATTGATAGAGCCCCACTACTCTTATTTATGGCGCACTGTACCACATGTTCTCCATTCAGCCTTCAGTCTGTAAATAGACCCATTGTACAGTACAGAGGTCTGTGTGTGTGTGTGTGTGTGTGCGTGCGTGATACGTGAGTACGCATGTATGTGTGTGTGTGTGTGTGTGTGTGTGAGTGTGTGTGTGTGTGTGTGTGCGTGCGCGCGCACACGTGTGTGTGTGTGTGTGTGTGTGTGTGTGACATGTTTATCGAGCCACCACAGGTAGAGCAAGGTTTTTTTGCAAAATGATTTATGAGCTTGTTTGTATTGTTTCCTGAAGCGGGCTTGATCAGAGCATTAACATTATTACATTCATCAGTCCTTCTCTCTGCAAAACCTAAAATATAACCCCCTTCATCTTCAAAGTTAAAATAAAGATAAGATTTAACCATTGAGGTTTTTTTTCGCGGAAGGATTATGGTGCTGTCATTGATTTTTTTTTGGGGTTTTTTTTTTTTGTTTTTTTACTTGAGATTGGCCACACACGTATTCCAGTTTCACTGAGTTGAGTTGAGGTGCCTGAAACCTATCTATAACATATCACAATATATATCAAATATAAATAAGCACCTGATGTAAAAAAGTAAACTTTCAAACATTATGTCCCGCTTCATCTGTCTTTGATTCTATAAATGAATCAATAGACACACACACACACACACACACACACACACACACACACACACACACGCACACACACTAAAAACAAGTATATTTCATATAGTCCTTTATATTAAATAGAGATAGAGCCGCTGAGTGATGATCTAGAATTCAGAGTGTTCTCAATTACTGTTATTAAAGACTCTGTCCCCACTGTATTAATGACTGTATTAACAGGGGAGAAATGCTGAGTGTATACAAGAGAGCATAATAATGTTCTCATATTCATAATGAACCTTTTTGTTATTATTATTGAGAACATCCTGAGAATATTCATTAGAATAAACAGGATTAGACACATAAATAGCTGAGTTGCAGACTAAGCAGCCCACTGCAATCCAGTGCAAGACCACAAGTTCTATTGACGTCGCCCTAATCAATTGATTTCATGTCGCAATCAATATTCCTACTCGGCATGGAGTAAATTAAATAAAAATAAAGAATTACAAATGGGGCTACCTATGGAATACTGAAATAAAGGGTGACAAAACAAATGAAAATCCAGTGTACTACACTTATCCAATGCACTACAGTATTGCACGGCGATTTTATACTCGAAAAATCTGTCAAATTCAGCGTATGCTCCACTCCCATTAGTTCTACAGTACATCCCATACAATTCACTGCCTTTTAACTTGAGATCCTATTAAAGAAAAAGCCCAGCAGCTTTATTGCTTTCATGGACGCATAAATACAAAATGACTTTGCTACCTAGACCAATCCATGTGCACGCACGCACACACGCGCACACACGCGCACACACACACACACAGGCGTCCACCTGAACATCTTGTATCTTCCCATCAACTTGCATTAAATGAGTATTATTGATTGGGTGGAAACATCAGCCTCACAGTGTGGATTTCTCTGGGTATAAACCAGTGGGAGCTCTCCAACCTGGAAATGCTTGGGAGAAAAAATATAAAAAAACCCTCCCAACCCACAGCGTCCATTTAACCAGACATACATTATATGGCATTAATAGCCCCCCACTTAATGGATCAATTCACTCTGTTTGTGTAAAGTGGAGTGAGTGCAAGAAGGGGGGAGTGAGAGTAAGAGAGAGAGAGAGAGAGAGAGAGAGAGAGAGAGAGAGAGAGAGAGAGAGAGAGAGAGAGGGACTGTGGGTGTGAGTTGGAGGACGAGCTGCGGGGGGTGGAAGGGGAGAGATAGGGAGCTAGAGAGAGATAAGTCTCCGTGTGTGGGAGAGGTGTGGGTGGAAAAGAAAGAAGCACCTTATTAAATGACAAGCTTTTCCTGGTTTGGGCTAATTAATTGTGCGCTGCCGCTGACTGCTAATTAGCTGGGGTGGGTGGGGGGGTGGGGGGTGGGGGGGGGGGTAATGCATCCCAAAAAAAGCAGGGGGGAGGTGGGGGCTCTCCCGCTTGAACTTTGCCTCAGAGAACACCTAATTCACCGGTGACTGCAGCTGCCCTCCCCTCCCACTCCCCACTCTCGCCCTCTCTCGACCGGACTACGCAACACTATTAAATTAGAGCGCCCGGGCCATCAATTTAATAAGTGGCGGAGCAGATGATTTGAATAAGGACAGTATTAGTATTCTGGCCGAGCACATCTAAGAGCAGCTGACCTTTTTCCTCCGCCGACGGGATCCTTGAACACATCCAGCTGAATCAGAGAACGCCCTAATCAGCCCGTCAATGTTTGAGGGTGTCAAAAGGGAGGACTCGTCTTCTTTCTTTCTTGCTTTCTTTTTATTACAACGCCTCTCTCACCCTCTCTCGTTTCGCCCCCCCCTTCGGAGGTACTGGGCCGCTATTGTGGCGCATCATCTGGCCCGAATCTCATCCCAACAATTAACAAACGGAGTGGATGTGGGGTTGGGCTGAATTGAGAGGGGGGGGGGGGGGGAGGGTGGAAGGACAGGAGGCATAAAAAACACCCACAAAATGTGAGAAAGGTGTTTATGATTAATTGCTCGATGGCTGAAGCGTGCGCGCATGTGTGCATGTATTTATACTTTGTTTTCCTCCCCCCGTTTCCTCCGGATTCAACGTTGATTTATGTTGTGTGTCGGGGCGGGTGGGGGTGGGGGGGGGGGCTGATCGATGCGCATCAAAATTCCACATGAACTCCCACATAACAAATCAGACGCCGACCTTTGGCTCCGACATCTTTAGCTGCTGATGCACACCTGGGGGACGTACTATTAAGCGATGCTTCAACACATACTGTAAGTGTTGTGCATTGGCAGGACAGTGGGAGCATTAGTGCTAGTAATGCACCGGGGCCGCGGGATAGATCACCGGCGCTGACAGTTATGGTGCCTGTCAGGCCGCGCAGAGAGAGGCAGAATTAACTAGCCTTTTGTCTACATGAAATAAACATTGCACAAAAGGTTAAATACTCCAACATACGACTCTGGCTGGCGGGGAACCAAGCACCGGGCGCGGAGATCCTTAAAAGAATGATCAAAAGTCCAAAAATGCGATGTTGTAAATGTCACCGCATTCTAGTCTTATTCATTTTCGGGCCCCGTAACAAGGGTTGTTATTACGTTGTCGTTGATCCAAAGCCTTTCGGCGTGATTTTTTTTTTTTTATTTGTATTTTATTTATAGTCCAACTGTTGGTGGTTACCTCGCATTCACAGAAAACGCTCTGAGGTTGCTCCGTTATGACAGGCAACACAGCGATCAATGCGGGGCCAGGGAGTGTTACAACACACTGGGCTACAAGGGTAACACGGGGAACAAGGTCCGTGCCTGGCCATACGCTACCGGCGGGGGCTGTATCCAGGGAAATAATAAATAAACAAGATGGCGTCTCATTCACTCACCGTGCAGCACTTAAAATACTGAGGACAAGTCAGATCCATAAATAATGGGCGGCCCGAGACAAGAGATATATGTTGAGCTCGGGGAATGGCCGGCACGGTGTTTTATGGGGCTAGTTGCAATGTTGATGAATATTTGCCGGTTCACAATCATAGTTTAATGTCAGCCCACAATTTGTTGCAATTAGGCAAGTGATTTATAGGGACGCCAGGGCCTGGTGCATGGTAACAATTAACACTGCTTTCTATAGGCTTTTTATTAATGGGGTGCCGCACCAGAGGGAGGTCTCAACAAAAGCGAGTCGATCCGCAGGCCTCTCGGCATGGGTGTGGCATCACTCAGCACCGAAGATTGAGAATACAGGCGCACACAGTTCAACACAACACACTTTGGGAGAGGATTGTGTGTGTGTGTGTGTGTGTGTGTGTGTGTGTGTGTGTGTGTGTGTGTGTGTGTGTGTGTGTGTGTGTGTGCGTGCGTGCGTGCGTGTGTTTGAATGAATGTGCATGTGTTTGTGCATGTGCATAAAAAAAAAAAAAAGAAAAAAGGAAAGATGTTTAGGCTACTATGTGACGCCTAATAGGGATACAAACATATTTGCTTTTCAAATGGATTAATCAGTACACACATCACAAACTGGTTGTTTGAAACTTAATCAAGCACAATAATTGCTGGCTATCAGGCTTCTTTATTTTGTGTGTTGCACAGTCAAAAGAAATCTGCCTCGAGAGAAAAATCACACAAACAAAAGTATGTTTTCGATAATAAAGAGCGCAATCAAAAATATCATCTCAACCCAGAACGACAACTGTTTGGCATTTACTTGTGTACTTCTGCAAAACTATGCAGTGAAACAAATAGCTAAAAAGGATCCAAACAGCTGTTCTGTCTGGCAGTAACAGGGTTCAAGTAGAGCGATGTGCCCCTAAACGGCTAATAAACGGCACAAAATGAGCCTGCAATTAAATTTATACACTTGATTGCACTGCTGTCATGTCCACTACAGGCTTATCGAACACCTGGGATCTATTTCCTAATAGAACCTCAGGGAGAGAGGGAGGGGGAGGGTTTGGGGGGGGGGGGGTGTGGGGGTTGGACAATGCAATCTTTTTTTCCTACTCTTTTTGGCTGCTTTCTCTGTGGTTTTTTTTTTTTTTTGGAGTGGATCCTCTTCACTCAAGTGGAGCTTGGGATTTAAAAGAGAAGGGACAATCGCAGGACGGGGGTTTTCACTAGACAATTGTGTATAGCTGTAGCAAATGAGCTTTCCTTTTATTCAAAGGGATTTATTCATTTGCAGTGGTTAGTAAGCATTGTCAACGCAGGGCCCTACATTTGTTTTTTAAGGGGGGTTTGTGTCCATGCATTAAATGCTTTCATTTCGGAAAAAAAAAATCTTTGATATTGTAAATGTCGCGCCTCTGATTTTCCACTATTTTGAACAACTGCGCACAGAAGTGGGCTGTGTTATTCACAAACTATCTCATAAAGTCACCTGTATGCATGGCAGCATCCGCCAATACACAATCATGAATAATGTTGGAAATATAATCAAATGACATCTTCTCTTATGACTCCATAAGTGCTGACGACGCTGCTCTGCCTCAACGCTCCTTTCATCATCATCTGAAAAGGTGTCGGCGCAGCAAATTCCAATCAATAAGAAACCCTATTTTATTGATTTTAATGCACTACTCTCCTTTAAGTCTGTTAATGCATTCGCTTCTCCCTTTCAAGTTTTTCCACAGCGCACACACACACACACACACACAGGCGCACACACACACACACACACACACACACTTTGATTGTTTGTTTTTAAATGCAGTTTCACTTTTTCTGTTAGTTTGTTATTGCTTACTCTTTTCCAATTCATGATACAAAACAAATGAATAAACAACACAATACATCTATAAAAAATATGTTTATAATAATAAAATATTATTATTATTATTAGAATTATTATTATTATTATTATTGTTATTAATAATAATAATAATAATAATAATAATAATAATAATAATAATAATAATAATAATCATATTAATAATATTAATAATACTATTTTAATTTATATTATTATTGTAATAATAATAATAACAATAATAATAGCAAAAAAATCATCAAAGTTGATCTACTATTGCCTGGACAGTTCCGGCCATGATTGATCCAGTCTAAACATTTTCACGTTTTTTAAACCTTCAAACATAAAATAAATTTAAAAAAAAACAACCACAGAAACATTCCAGGTAGCACCAACGTCTATATTTAATGCGTAAAATTCATGAAAATTTCAGACCATGTCAATTGACTGAGGAAAATGACATGACATTTTGGCCTCTGTTAACCCGAAAAGCGCGGGTAAAAAAATTAAATAAAAGGGTTTTTGCTTTTTCACAACAACTGAATTATGCCGACATGGTTGCCTTTCCACTCTACATTATCACCGAGAAGCTAGAGCACGAGTTTGACTCTGTAAACAATGAACGCAATCACGGCGGCACCCTGAGTGAAACAGATCCGGGGTCACGTCGGGGTAATAGTCAGATGAAGTTGGATTTCCCTCTCGCTCGGTTTGCCCTCCGATGTGCTAATTACGCCGGGTGCTTTCAGAGAGCGGGTTTAATGGGAGAAGTCATGTTCCAGGGACTCAGGACTCATAACCTTTCTCTGACCACAGAAAGTATGTGGCAGGAGGCCAACAATAATTTGGCTAACCCTTTTTTAATTGTGGGAGGGTCACTCCCCGTACCCAGCAGAAAGCATTAGCCACTGAACTGCGACTGGCAGGGGCACGTTTCCAACCAGCGAGAGGCACCTTGCAGCCAGGCCGAGAAGACAAGGGGGAAGACAGAAAAAACACATCTGCAGGAATTAAAAGTTCCAGTGCAATCTGGTACCGGTCAAATAGGTTTGTTTTTGTTTTTTTTTCTTTTAATTAAATTACTTTCTTTGTCTGTCTTTATTTACGCAATCTAAAAGTAAAGTGCCTCTTTGTTTTCTCTGTCCTGCTTTCTCTTGTTATCTCGCATTCTCTATCTTGCTTGCTCCACAGTTGCGTAAACTCAACACACCGTACACTGCCATTGCGGGGAAAAACCTGAACACCACGCTCATGTGCAAAGGCACTAAAATCATAAATTATGGGGTGAGCTCACTTATTTGATTATGATTGCTAATTTTGTTACCTTGTCGAGCAATTATACGGCACCATCCGTCTCTCTCTCCAGTTACCTGGTTCACCGCCTCACCGAGCGGCTAATGGCGTTTTTGACCTGCGCCGAATTATGAGCGGCTTTTCTGAAGTAGCTCAAACAACAATTGCTTCAATATGTGTCGCAGTTAAAAACGGCCGAACAAAGTAACCCCATAACTAAAAAGTTATACCGCCGAATATCTGTGCGAGTGAGCAAACACACACGTGCTCCCCCCGACCTAAATCATCCTTTTCTAAATGGCTGACTAACAATCATCATTATGGCTCAAATAGTTACCTGCGAGGACGGCCATAAATCTTGTTAAAATAACCCGAAAACCTGTCTCTCTCTCCCGCATTTTTCCCCACAAGAAGCAACCTGTCTGTGAGCGGGGACCATCTGCACGTAGTTAGAGCCCCACACTCACAGATGGCAGCCAAACACTCCCAAAGTTGCTCCGTCCGCACGTCTAACCTTACAAAGCAAACTAATTAATAGTAAAACGGCGAGAGAGGGAAGGAGCCGTTTGAAAGCGCTCGCGGTGACTCTAATGAGCGGAGAATGAGAGGAGGCAGAGAAAGAGAGAAAAAGAGAGAGCGAGAGAGAGAGAGAGAGGGGTCATCTGCGCAGTAATGCGAGCGGGACGGGGGTTTATTGCCGTCTTTAAGATCCACGTTAAATGAATGCTGCACACATGATGCAGAACATACAGGCCACGCATCTTAAAAGAGGGGGATAGGGGACGGAGGGGGAGCGCTGCAAAGCTCAATTTGAAAAAAGAATATATATATATATATATATATATATATATACATAATTTTTTTTTTCTTATTAAATCTTTGGCGTGCATGTAAATCTGAGATTTAGATTTTTTTTTTCAATCTGTTGGGGGAAAATCATTTAAAATGGCTAAATGTAATGTAATGTAATGAAAATAAAAATGCAAAAGTTTTGATTTTATCACTTAGTGAGTACAAAGACAAAGAGCAAAAAAAAAACATTATTTTAATTAGGATGTCAAGTGTGTGTGTTTGTGTGTGTGTGTGTGTGTGTGTGTGTGTGTGTGTGTGTGTGTGTGTGTGTGTGTGTGTGTGTGAAGGGGGGGCTGTGTGTGTTTTATGTTTGGTATTTTCATAAGAAAGCGCAGATATGTACACTTTGGGTACCCTCCCATACCGCCGGAATTTATTTTTTGAGGCAAAAAAGGAGGACAACTCCTTGGAAAGTTAATTAGTAGGAAACAAGCGGAGGAGAAAGGCAGGAAACAAGAAATGACCCGACTGCCAAAAGTAATAACATTTTCATTATTTATTTCGTTATTCATTTATGGATGTGTTCAGACAGAATTAATAATAGAAATCCCTGGGAGAGAATGCCGGTGCTGGAACCCCATTACGAGCGGGCCAAGTCCAGTGGCACAGTTAGTTAACATGCACACACGCACTGCCCCCGACAAATAACATATCAAGCGGAGTCCTGGATTACTTTGTGCTCACAAACCTCTCCCTTTCAATTCTCTGCCTTTCATTTTAATTGTTTCAGGGTTAGGGGTGCATTCACACACTGAGGAAAAAAACAACAACAACCAAAACCGACCGGGGAAATGAATAAATAAAAAAAGCTTAATCTATTAACTGCCGTCTATTATGAAGAGTCTATCAACAATAATCACCTCTGTTTAATATTCTCTGTTTGTTATTTATCCGCTTTTGATAATGTTGTGAACTGTCCGTCTCCCTCATGGAGAGAAAAAATAAATAAATAAAAATTTAAACACCCCCGTAATGAGATACACAATAAATGACGAGAGGAATTTGCAAGGCTGGGATTTGCGCTGTTCCATTTCTGCAAATTTCTTGGTTTTTCGGCCAAACAATTCTCTGCGTGATATTCCCTGGTCTGGCCTGTGTTTGCTTACTCGCACTGTTTACTGCAACACTTCCAGGCCAACAGAGTTATGATTTTTTTTTTTTTAATCCCCCAGATGAGATTCCAAAACGCAAACGCTCTCCACACGCACACACACACACACACACACACACACGCACACACACACACACACACACACACACAGAAAAATGAGGCCGGAAAAAGAGTAGCAGTCGGATCATTCAAGGCTGGCCAAGGATCCCCATTACAAAAACAGATTCTATTTCCACTTTCCAAAACTCAGACATCCCAGATAAAAAAGGCATGTCAAAGGCAAACGGGATGACTGTTTTTTCTCCCGGCGTATTATTTTTCACTTATCGCGTGTTTCCCTCACCAGCCGTCCGGCCGCATCCCACCTACCCAGTTCACAGCTTTACCATATTAGGAGAAATTGGGAACGGATGGCGAGGGAGAGCCAGTTCCCACACCATCGGATATATGAATCTATCTCCAGGAGATGATCACTGCAGCGAGTGTGTAATGGTGGGAGGTTGCGGGAGAGAGAGCGAGAGAGGAGAGAGAGAGAGCGAGGGAGAGAGAAAGAAAGAAAGGAAAGAAATTAAATAAATAGTGGGGAGCCTTGGCCACATGTCAGCGGAGCGTTTTTACATTAACCATACGCAAGGTGTCCTTTCCCCTTCCATCGGCAGCTCAAAGCACCGGGGCCACGGCCATGTGTGAATAATCACACAGGGGGTCCTTGGAGTTTGCCCTCTCTCTCTCGATCTCTCTCTCTCTCTCTCTCTCTCTCTTCGCCTTACGAGAGAGAGAGAGAGAGAGAGAGAGAGAGAGGAGGACGTAGAGCAGAGGAGAGAGCGAGAGGGCAGACTGGGTAGGGAAGGGGACGGAGGAGGAGGGAGGTGGTCGTAAACGTTAACACGTTGAGGATTTGGATATCCTTCCCAACTTGTCTCATTAGCGGGCTAATTGGCAATGCTTTCCCTTGATCTTCTGTCCTGCGTTATGTTTGTCCATTGTGCTCTCCTTTTTTATTTTAGGGGGGTGGGCGAGAGACTGAGGAGCGGGGGCGACGGAGCTACGAGTTACATATTTTCAAAGTGCTAAGCCCCTGCACAGCAGCGAAAATACACTCCTGTAGCACAATTAACCTTAAAAAAAAGAGAACAGAGAACGCAGACTGATGGAGCAAAATTGAACGCTCAACCTGAATGACCAAATTAGCAAGATCGAGAGAGAGAGAGAGAGAGAGAGAGAACGTTTCTCTTTCCCTCTCTCCTTTTTATTGACTACTCCCAACTGGGAAACAGTAGAAAAACATCAACACAGCTACAGTAAGCGGCAAATTATTACCAATGCTCCCCCCCAAGCGCCAGACATATTGGAGTTGTCATGCGAGGGGATGGCCAATACTTCCTCTGATTGTTCTCAGTAGTGGACCGTTTGATAAACATTAAACGGGACAATAAAATGCAGAGGTAAATCCGCCCACAGCAACGGAGGTGGGGAGGGGGGGGGGGGGGGGAGAGAGAGGAGAAAAATAGGTCTCCAACATCTACTTAGTAACCCCTCCAAGACGGCTCGAACCCTTCCCAGGGGCCTGAGGGGAGCCGCCGTTTCATGATTGGCGATTTGAAAAGGGTCAAGGCTGCACTTTCAGGATTTTGGGACCTTCCTTCTCTCTCTCTCTCTCTCTCTCTCTCTCTCTCTCTCTCTCTCTCTCTCTCTCTCTCGTCTCTCTCTCTCTCTCTCTCTCTCTCTCTCTCTCTCTCTCTCTCTCTCTCTCTCTCTCTCTCTCTCTCTCTCTCTCTCTCTCTCTCTCTCTCTCTCTCTCTCTCCCCCCCACCCCTCTTCCGCTCCCTCTCTCTCTCTCTCTAACTGTGCCCTGAATGCCAATAAGCAGTGGGTGGACGGCGGGTCAATTGTCCATTCCTGTTATGCTTGCCGATTTTTTTTTTTTAACGTATTGGGTTTCAGGGCTGAAAGTGATTCCGGCAAAACTATTTCCCGGTCATCTGTTTTGACGGAGAGCGCTAAATAGCAGTGACATCGCCGTATGGATGCCCGTGTTTTTGCAAGGAATTTAGAGGATGAATCAAATAGTGTAGTCCAATACGCTAATAGTCCAAAAGTTAATTTTACTGATTGGAAATACATACAAACAGGTTATCAAAAGCATACCCACACGGCAAAGACAGGACGGGGGAAAAGAGGCGGGAAAAACAAACAGGCACAGGTCCAGGTGGAGGTGGAGGGAAAAGAGAATGAAAACTAAAATAAAACCTTTCCCCGCATAATAGGCGCGGCTTCATCTTGCCACACACATTCTCCCTCCCTTCCTTCTCCTGTCACAGCTGTGTACACTCTTAGGGAATCATATTATTCAAAAAGGAGAAATGAGGCAGCCATTTGCCATTCTCCGTTCTCTCAGAACCAAAGTGAGGAAAAAAAACGAACGTTTAACTTTCGAGCGTGCACACCATTGGACCGCAGGGACGCGGGAGGGATAGTCCTGGTGGGCCCCTGGGGTGAAGGAGAGTAAGAGGGTAAGGCCATGGATCTCCAGCGTGTCATGCTCCCAACGACACTGACATGGCGGAGACCTAGCTGCCGAAAGCAGCCCGTGACGGTAGAGCGTTTCGGGGGCAGAGGGCGAAGCTGCAGGCGGCACGGTACCCCCAACCTCCTATCACGCGTGCAGTTGGGAGGTCAAGGGAATTTAAGCAGAGGTGGACGTGGAACGTTTCTTGCGAATTTTGGCCATTTTGGTTATTGTTGAGATAAGTTGAGTTTGCCCTCTAAATTTGCACATGTTCACATGTGTGTAAGCATATGTATTGGCATATACATACAGTATATGCATGTGTGCGTGTGTGTGCGTGTGTGTGCGTGTGTGTGCGCGTTTGTGTGTGTGTGTGTGTGTGTGTGTGTGGTCGTGTGCAGGCACGTATGGCGGTCGCCTCTGTGTTGCTGTGGGCGTCTGGAGGAGAGAGAAGCCTCATCTGTTACGAGCCCGGCCCGGCCCGCTCGCTGCGTGAAGGAGAACGACAGGGTGTCACCGCCCGACGACAGTGATGGATGCCCTAAATTCCGTAGGCAACTTGGGCAATTGGACACATTAACAACAGGCACCTGCTTTCCCACCCCCCTCCCCCGCCGTACAAATCTATTAAAAGATAACAGCAATGGCGGCTCCCGCACTATTAGTAAATTATAGGCCTGTCTGAGTGTGAGGTAAGTGTGGCCCTCCCTTCAACTGACCCAGTCCCACTCTGCTAAACTGCATCCTGCCATTGGCAGTCTAATACTGCCACCTAGTGGTAGACATCTATTTATTTTTGCTACAAAATGTGCCCATAAAGTATTTGTCCTTGTCTTAGGAACAGCCCATTTTTATTACGAATATTATAACAAAACAACGGATCAATGTTGGAAAATATTTCCTACTCTGGGATGATATAATAACCTAATCGTTTTCAAATCAATAATATCTAAAAAAAAGAATATTCTAGACTTTGAAAAAAAAAAAAGGGCTTTCCAAACCAATCACTTGTGAAACATTTAGTCTTATCTTAATGACAAAATTAGATGATGAGATGCTTCAGTCTTGTTTCCCGTTTCCTGTAACAGCATTCATAATGAGACTCTTAATCAATGAAAGTGTGTGTGTGTGTGTGTGTGTGTGTGTGTGTGCGTGTGTGCGTGTGTGCGTGTGTGTTTGTAGCAAATTTAAGCCTTTTCCTGTACTAATTTTCATCTTAAACAAAATAAAAACATTGTTCAAAAATTGTGTTGATTGCTTTAATAACATGCATCTTCCCGTAGAGTGAAGGCTGTTGTCTTGTTGGGGAGGGTATTCAAAAGTTGCTTTTCTGTGACACAATTCTGTGTGATTTTTGTGTCTATGTGTGTGTATGGCGGGTGGGGGGGGGGGTGAGATTGTTGAGGATAAAAGGTGCACAAGACTCCATAAATACCATAACCATAGACAATTTGTCAGAATGTGTAAATGTCTCCAATTCCCAACGGCCTTTGAGTAGAATTTACACACACACACATAGACACACACACACACTGTCACTCGGGAGGTGACAATGCAGGAAAAGGAACACTTTTCACTCTCTCTCCTCTCCACTAAGTCCACTCAAACCTGCCCATAAATCTCCTCTTGACCCCCCCGCCAGATGTCGGCTGTTGTCAGATATCACGCTTTGACAATGCCTTCCACCATCATTGTCTTGACAGAAATATGATATGTGAAACTGCAATGTCACATCACTTAACATGATTTAGCCCAAGCTAGCCTGCACCATTTTAATCAATCAAACTTGTCACCCTTTTTCCCCCTGTAATGATGGCAGAGGTATAGGATCGCTGTGTTAGGGTGATCTATAAGACTTATCTAGGCTGCTGATTTATGACTACTGCCAGCTAATGCACTGGAAGAAGCTCTTCCTTTCCCTGTTGCCAGGGTTTCTATCAAATTGGCAAATAAGTAGGGCAGGCGTACCTCCTGGGCATGGAGGGGAAAAATCTTTACGCTGTCGGTTTTGACTTAATGTGTGTTTGAACTCTATACATCCCTTCACTGTGCTACCGGGCAAGAACTTTCACGCTACGGTTCAATGGGTGCAGTGTAGCGTAAATGCGGCCACGGTGAAGGGTTCAATTCTCCGCACAATGCGACGTGAGACGGTGAGGTGCTTGGAATTTTGAGACTCTTAAAAGTCGGTGTACTGGATAGCACACTGACCGTAGTGGCAGCGGGTGGGTCATTTTACTGGGGTTGCAAGCAACCAAATGAACAGCATCCCCGGGAACAGTCCAAACAGAGTCCAATTTACAAAACGTACAACCGCCTGCAAGTTGTTATACAGTACAAGGAATTGGGGGGGGGGGGGGGGGGATGTTTGATCCACCCCATATTTGCAGGAAATGTTGAATGAAAAATTCTAGGTCTTGAAGTAGATTTAGAAGTCAGTTGCCGTTCCTTTAGCATTTTCATTTTTGAAGGAGCACATTTGGCAATAATGTACAGGAAATGTTGACATCCCAATAGTCCACCATGTTGAAAACATGCATGCAAACAAAGAAGCACCATTTTCCCCACATTCCTTTATTCAAACCTTCTGATGCCGCCCTCGATTGACAAGAATGAATACTGTCATGTTTATGAATTAGAGGTAGTAGTTGGTTGCTTCTCAAAACACAAATGGTTTTTGTGCCGCAGATTGCGACGCCAACAACGACTGACACTATTTAAGCAAACTGAAGGGGAAGAGAAGTTAAATAAACTGAACTGAGATCATCCTCAGGTCCAAAGGGGACACCAACCAAGTCATTCTGTTAAGCTTTGAAGTGGTAATCCGTGAGATTATTTTTTTAAAGAATCCTATATTTCATACTTTTTTTTTTTTTTTAAACTAACCCTCACCCTAGCCGACGAAATACGAATTAGTCATTCAATGCATTTGTATTATTTATGTGCTCCTCTATATGCTGCTTCCATTGTTGGTGTCAGGGTCCGCCACTAAGATCAGGCCACATGCAGCCGTGGTGAATTTGATGAACCAGTGTAGGTAGGCAGGAGGCTGAACTGGAGGTGGCAGAGTTGAGGATGTTGAGATTTTCACTGGGAGTGACAAGGATCGACGGGATAAAGAATGAGTACATTAGAGGGACAGCTCAGGTTGGACAGCTTGGCGGAAAAGTGAGAGAGGCCAGATTGAGCTGGTTTGGACACGTGTGCAGGAGAGATGAGAGGTACAGGATGCTGAGGATGGAGCTGCCAAATATTCAAATATCTTCAAATATCTAACTTGACAACCATGAAAATCACCACAGTGGAAATCATCTCCCTGCTCTGTTTGGACCATTGAGGTTCCCTTGGAATTGTACCTGTGACCACGATGGAGTGACTAGATCCGCACGCCAGCAGCTTCACCCTGCCCATGGTGCCCGCGGTGAAGGGTCTGTGGTGGGCCTCCTCGAGGGAGACGTGCCCTGGGCCTCCGTGGCCGGTCTGGCCCAGCTCCCCACTGCCCCAGCACAGCAGCTCCACGTCATGCTGCACTCCCTGGAGGTGCACGTAGATAAGACCAATCAAGATGTACCTTTATTAGAAACTTTTTTATTTTGGTATCTTTATGTAGAATATCCTTAGGATGACCAGATTATAAGCAATTTGTGTCATAGTATCAAGCAAAGATTTGGGTCTCTACTTGTAACAAATCAAAGGTTGTCATCGTTGGTACGGTGAGAAAAGTGCCGATCTGCTGCAGCTCACTAATATTTTCCAATCTCTCAATGTGTTTATTTAGAATCTGCCCTCTGTACTAATTAGAATCTGACCCTGGCAACCGCACACACAGCAAAGTATGTGCACAGAGAAACACACACAAACCAATGCTGGCACACAAACGGTCACACACAATCCCCACAGCAATATAACCAGCACAGTTCCATCCGACTGATATTGGAATTTTCCGAAAGAGCAAACCAATAGATAACCTATTACAAAACTATAAGGGATCAATAGCTAATTTCTTTGCATTGATTACCGCTTGGACATTTAACATGCGCCCTGTGGCCACAATATGTGTTCGGTCGGCTTAGATCCCCACTGGCCCTCATGAGTATTAAAATTATCGATTGAGACAGAGGACTAAAAATGTCAAGCTGTTCATTAATCTTAATAAAGACTGGACTTGACCAAGGCGCCCTTTCTCCCAGTGCAGGGATAGCGCCTTTCCAACCAAGAGCAGTCACAGCACAGATTAATGAGTTTCTACTAGAGATGTGATTTAAGTCTTCGCTAATAATGGATCGATCACAATGGAACAAGTCTTTTATATTAGTGCTTCGTTTTACCTTTTGTGCTGGCAGCTCGACTGAACTTTGCGATTCATGCTGACCGCTTGTAATTGTTCGGAACTTTCAGAAAAAAAACTTACTTTAATTCTCTCAAATGGAATTATAGGTGAAGTAGCATGGGTCTGATAAGTGTGCGCTTACTGGCCCTCAACAGGTTGCATTATTATATGTCAGGGATGATCCTTGACATGCAGTGTGTATTGACGAATGGTGCACACTGCAAGGCTACCGGCACAGTTTTCCAATGAAAGATAATACATGACAAACACCCCTGCAACCAATCACAATCAGGCCATGTCATGTTGTCATGTCATCATATGCTGTAAGAGTTTGACATTCTTTGTTTGGACGGTTTTGGCGAGGTCTAAAAGCATAGTAACCACGATCAAAGTTTTAATCCAGTCAGATACGGCGATCGGCGAAAAAGTTTGTAGTTTATTCAGAAACCTTTACTATGGTAGAATCTGATAGGGCCAAAAGACAACCTAGATGTGTTTTATTATATATTATTGCTATTATTCAATGATATTTTATTTCATTACAAAATCTGGGCCAAACGTGTCGGTGTGTGTGTGTGTGTGTGTGTGTGTGTGTGTGTGTGTGTGTGTGTGTGTGTGTGTGTGTGTGTGTGTGTGTGTGTGTGTGTGTGTGTGTGTGTGTGTGTGTGTGCGTGCGTGCGTGCGTGCGTGCGTGTGTGTGACCCGGATCAGGACCATTCAGGGTCATATTCCCTGCTATGCCAGGGGATAGTCTCATCGATGGATGGATTGATGGGTGGGTGGATGGTTGGATAGGTGGATGGGTGGATGGATGGATGAATGGGTGGATGGATGGATGGATGGGTGGATGGATAGATGGGTAGATGGATGGATGGATGGGTGGATGGGTGGATGGGTAAATGGATGGATGGGTGGGTGGAGGGATGGATGGGTAGATGGAGATGAGTGGGTGGATGCATGGATGGATGGATGGATGGATGGATGGATGGATGGAGGGATGGATGGGTGGGTGGATGAATGGATGGGTGGATGGATCGGTGGATAGTAGATGGATGGATTGACTGAAATGACTAGTGTTACCTTTATGCCAGCAGATGGTGGTGTTTCTCACTGCTGGATGGATGGATGAATGGGTGGATGGATGGATGGATGGGTGGATGGATAGATGGGTAAATGGATGGATAGATGGGTAAATGGATGGATGGGTGGAGGGATGGATGGGTAGATGGTAGATGGGTGGGTGGATGCATGGATGGATGGGTGGATGGATGGATGGATGGATGTATTGATGGATGGATGGATGGATGGGTGGATGAATGGATGGGTGGATGGATGGATGGATGGATGGATGGATTGACTGAAATGACTAGTGTTACCTTTATGCCAGCAGATGGTGGTGTTTCTCACTGCTGGATGGATGGATGAATGGGTGGATGGATGGATGGATGGGTGGATGGATAGATGGGTAAATGGATGGATGGATGGATGGGTAAATGGATGGATGGGTGGAGGGATGGATGGGTAGATGGTAGATGGGTGGGTGGATGCATGGATGGATGGGTGGATGGATGGATTGATGGATGGAGGGATGGGTGGATGGATAGATGGGTAAATGGATGGATGGATGGGTGGAAGGGTAATGGATGGATGGATGGATGGATGGGTAGGTGGGTGGGTGGATGAATGGATGGGTGGATAGTAGATGGATGGATTGACTGAAATGACTAGTGTTACCTTTATGCCAACAGATGGTGGTGTTTCTCACTGCTGGGTGGATGGATGAATGGGTGGATGGATGGATGGGTGGATGGATAGATGGGTAAATGGATGGATGGATGGGTGGAAGGGTAATGGATGGATGGGTGGAGGGATGGATGGGTAGATGGTAGATGGGTGGGTGGATGCATGGATGGATGGGTGGATGGATAGATGGATGGATGGATGGATGGATGGGTGGGTGGGTGGATGAATGGATGGATGGGTGGATGGATGGATGGGTGGATGGATGGATGGGTGGATGGAAGGGTGGATAGTAGATGGATGGATTGACTGAAATGACTAGTGCTACCTTTATGCCAGCAGATGGCGGTGTTTCTCACTGCTGTTAGAGCAGCCACTAAAGGCATCAACACTCCCTGACGACATTACAAGACAAATTATTCGGTTCAGCAACTGAAGCAGTTTTGATTTGGTGAATTGGTCTACTTTCCCCCTCCATCCCAATTTCATCCATTAAGCTGGTGCGCATTACGGAAATTGCCTGTTGTTGGGTTTGGTTTCTGAGTGCCTGTTATTGTTAGTTCTCTGTATGGGGCCCTTCCCCAAAACCAACAACACCAACAATGGCAGCGACGGACGCAGTTTCTCATAAAGCACCAGATGTAAACACTCTGCGGGGACACAAATGTTGAACTCATCGGCTGCAGCAGAAAATGTCTGTTTCATTGAGTCAAAACACAAGTTTAAACTGCCGGCCAACCATTTAAAGGTTCTCAGAAAGAGATGAATAAATCGCGTTCTGCGCCGTTAAACAACACACGAAAGGAAAGTGAAAAGGAGAGAAAAGTTATAAACAACTGACCTTTGCTATTGTTGGAGGACATATTGGCTCCATGTCTTTTTCTGGTAATATCATGCTTCCTTCTACCTGAGACGGTTTTGCCTCCGGCTCCGGGCTTTTCCGTTTCTCTACTCCGGCTAGTTGTGGTTGGTCTGTCTCCATGACTTTCCCCTTCCTTCAAGTGCAATCACGTCGGCAAGGTAACCGTCACCATAGCGACAGCACCGCCTGTTAAAACCACACAGGACAAAAGAGATTAGATCGAGTGCGACTTGCAAACTTTGGAAAGGAGAGCAGGTATCTGGCAAAACTATCCCGTGTACCCACAAAGACTAACAGAGAGAGAGAGAGAGAGAGAGAGAGAGAGAGATAAACAACGGTTGTTGTCTTGAAAGTCAAGGAGGTGGGTTGGGAAACACTAGAGTATAGAGATTTGTGTAAAAATCTCCAGGCATCTGCATTACGCACTAGTATTATACTAATGCGTAATGCAGATGAGCGCCTGATTTAAAGGATAAATAACTAAAATAATGTACAAAGCAAATAACTAAAATGCATTCGAAATGGGCCATTTAATAAAACAGTTTTCCAGTTCCCTTTTCCCAGCATGCATTGTGTTCAGACTTTGAGAGTTGTGTTATTACGTTGTGTTGTCGAGCATAAGTTTTTAATGCCGCGTGCGAGTGTTGCGCATGACGGTCCAGTGTTATTCAATTGTTAGCGCGCGTTTCTGTTCATGTTGTAAGTCTTTTGGGGACTTCAGTACCGAAACATTACCCAAACAATCAATAAAGAGGCGATGAAGAGGTAAAGTGAACTCTCGTCTTTAATGGTGGGAAGTCCGGCTTCAGTTAGTACCACTTATGGCTTATATAATGCAGCCAAATTTAACAATGTTTTGACCTATGATATGATTGAGATGATTGATATGACACAAAACATTTTGTTTTACATATTTCATCATAATCGGTAAAGAGTAACCATCCTATTTGTAAAACAAAAATAACACACACTACGGATGACATCGTCGTCGTGCATTTCTTTTCCCGCGATTTAAATATACAGTATTGTCATATTATATAACATGCAAAATTTTCACCGTGATTGGCAGTTCATGTTATCACCAAGGTGAGACGTTTCTGCTTTGTATTTAACAAATACTTAATATATTCAAGATTCAGGAGGTTTATTCGTCACATACATATACGTACTTTCATACATATATGCAGTGAAATGTAATGCAACGCACCCGGTGATAACACACAATATGTCCTGGGGAAAAATGTCTTTCTTATAGAGCAACTAACCGATTCCTAAAATAATTAAATAGTCCTAGTCTCACAAAAATTTAAAAAAAGAAAGAAAAAAAAGTGTATGGATCTGGTGTCCTGCCAACAAAGTGATTGCCGTCGCCTGGGTGGGCTGCAATCTGTCAAATATAACCCTTAGAAATGAAACCAAGTCATTTTGAGTCACAAGGTAGGAGCTGCAATCTCTTTTTGACAAGCGCAAAACAGCATTTTATGGGATGTATTGGCCCCTTTGAATGTAACGCAACGGGTGAAAGGGCCTGGGTGGGCTATAATCCATCAAATGTAACCATCAAGAGTGAAATCAAGTCATTCAGAGGCAGAAACAACCTTTACGTCAACCAGGTGGGAGCGATCACTTTTCGGCGAGTGGAAAACTGCATGTTGACTCGTTTTGGCCCTTTAAAAGGCATTTGAACGGATAAAGGGATTGAGTGGGCTCTGATCTGTCAAATATAACCCCCGTGAATGAAACCGGGTCATTTTGAGGCATAAATAAGGTTTCGGTGACGAGGTAGACGCTGGATTGTCGGGCAATCCGTTTTTTGGCGGACGATCACTTTTTGCCAACAACACCGGCTCCCATCGTTCACATAGCTCACGGGGCCGACTCGTCGGCGGTCACTACTTGGCCGCACTTTCGCCTACTACACGTTGGATGGCGTCCTAACACTTCTTTACACTCCCCATTAGGGGGAAGCCGCTGGGCGTGACTACTTCCACAACTAGACCCACCCAGCCGATTACGAGCAAACAACCCTGCAAAAAAAAAAAAAAAAAAAGACGAGGAAAAGCCACACCGAAGAGACATATCCTCATGTTTCGGGAGTGGACCGGACACCGAGCATGCCTTCAATAAAAGGCCTGGCTCTGACGTACGACGCCCTGAACGAGCGGGCGACGTTCTCCGAAGGGGACACCATCACGGGCACGGTGACGCTGGACCTGGAGAAGGAGACCAGCGTCGAAACGCTGTTCGTCAAGGCCAAGGGGGACGCGCGGGTGCACTGGTCCGAGAAACGGGGCGACCGCAACCACAGCCACTCCCAGAGCAGGAGGCTGTTCAAGGCGAAGGCGATGCTGATCCCCGAAGGTAGGCGGGCGAGCGCGACACCGGCCCTCGCCGCGCCGCGCCGCGCCGCCCCGTTCAAACACTTTCGCCGGCGTCCACCTCAGTCGACCGGCGCCGTTCTGTCCCGGCCGCGGCACCCACGGGGGGGGGGGAAAGACGGCGATCTGGGGTGGTCGCTCGCCCAACGCCCACACCGGCGCCCAGGACAGAGAGATTGGCGTAAACGAGCTCGGTCCAAAAACGAAACCGAATACACTGGATGTCATTAACACACCATTCCGCGGCCGACACTGGCGCTACACCCCGCCCCACCCCCCCGCACCGGGGGGGTGGGGCGGGGTGTAGCGCCAGTGTCGGCCGCGGGGGCTAAATGTAACCATAGATCGTACAGGATGAATAAAACACGATGACAAAAATACGGATGTGGTACAACAACGGATGAGCTGCAGATGACGACAATGTCCTCAGTCTGAGTGTGGTGACGACAGGAGCGTGTTTACACCCTGACCTTTTTCTTGCAGATACCGCGCTGCCCAAAGGAGTTCACACGTATAAATACAACTTGCAAATACCACTGGGGTAGGTTGGGAAGAGTGGGAACCAGCACGTTTCCCCTTTTTTTTTTTTTTTTTTTTAACGTATTACGTACATTGCCGCTTATCTGGTCGTTGCACGGTGTCCGTGCGGTGTTGTCAAAATGTACTTTTTCAAAAGACAACAAATCGAGAAAACCGGCCGAGTTCCGGGTTGTCACGGCAACGACGTGCCGTCCCGCGAGGCGTCTCACGGTCATAAACACGGTGCGCGGCTGTCGTGATCTGTCGTGAGCCGTCCGGCGTCGCGGACGGAGGCGTGGCCACGTGGTCCCAGCCTTGCAGAATCCAAGGTTGTGATTTGGAGGATGAATAAGGAAAATGTTTTTTACACCAAACAGCTAAATTACATCTGAAATGGGCCATTGAACAACACAGTTGAAGACAATAAATAATCAAATTGACTATGAAATGCCGGAATGGGTAGATCAATAATGAAATGGAATAAGATATTTGTCAACCGATAAAGAAATTGGATTTATAAGTTATTTTGCATAAGGTGTCGATGAGTCATTTGATTTACCGCAATTCATGAATTTCTTATTTTTTTATAGGAGTCAGTGATAATAAGAGGTTATGCACCTTATAATCTTTGTTTATTGTTTACACAGCGTTCACACAACGTGAGCCAGTTTATGTTCCACTGATTTCGGCTACTTATTTACTTGTTTTGCAGATGTATGCCATCCTCCTTCAGCGGACTTCATGGAAAAATTGTCTACAAGCTGGAATGCAAGCTTTCCAGGTCCTGGAGGATGGACCATGGAGTAGAGAAGGAGCTCAGATTTGTCTCCAGGGCTGTAACAGACGTCGGCCACCTGATGGTTTGTAAGATGTGTGTGTGTGCCACGAAACCAAAATCAGGCTTTTGGAGGGAAGTGGAAGGAAGCGGATGGGAGGGCATCGGGAGTAACTGGCCCACTTTTATGACCGAGCAGGATGCGAGCGTTAATGACATGCCATTGTGGTGATGTGATTTTACATCTTAAGTGGGACGAACGGCAAAGCTCACGAACCAATGTTGAATCTCCTTTTGCCAATATTGCCAGACAGTCTTCAACAAAAATGAATGGTCCCAAACCATACCTTTTTATCAGGTTTTTCAGAGTTGAATTGGCTCTTATGCGCCTCTAAAAATCCCCGCTTTTTGCTACATCCATGCTAAGGTAAGAGACTAGAAACAGGAAGTTGTGCCACTTCATTCCAAGAGTGAAGGCAACCTGCTGTAGCCAGAATTGTACAATTGTACAATTGAAAAAAGTGATTCTAAATTAAATGTGATATGACTGTCTTTGAAAACAATACAAAACAAAAAATACACTAAGACTTGTGTCACTACAATACGAGTTCCCTGTTTTTAAAAAAGGAGATTTCAAAGGAGCAATAGACAACTTTTTTGCTTTAACTTCTCATTCTGAAGTTAATGTTGATTGCACAGTGTAATGGCTGTAGAATAATGACACCATCAGCGTTTAGATTGGTTCCCTATAAGCCTCGATATCACTATGCATACGGACTGTATCATTCTATTATCTCATATCTCATTTAGAATCCAAAATCAGAAGTTATTGACTTTTTCCTGCGTGCAGGACCACAAAATGTGTGTGGGGGCCGCAGTGGAGAACCCCCAAGCTCCCTGACGGGCTCCGAGCCACTCCAGCATCGCCCCAAGACTGTCTCCGAACCGAAGGAGCGTCTGCCGGTGCGGGTTCAATGGCGGGGAGCGGAGTGTGTGGGTGTGGGTATGGATACTCCATGCTGCTTCTACTGTAGTGTCGGGTCGTTCACGAACGATCCGATTCTTTTGAACGCGTCAAAATACTTTTTTTTCCCCAAGTTTTACAGTTTCATGGTTTTTTTTTTTTTGTTCAGGTTGCTCTCTCCTCTACTGTTTTGTTCCCAATCACACTGGAACCATGACACGCCCCTTTTCCAGGGTGTTCGTGACTTTAAACGATTTTGGATTCTAAATGGGATGTGAAATGATGGAATGACGCACGGATATTCCTGTCTAATTGATGCGCCAATGTCCCAAACTTCAATGGGCATCGCATCGCACAGGTAGTAAAGGGGCCAAAGGGAGCGGATCAACCTGGGTGTCCGGTTCACACACTGATGACAAATGCCGGATGTTAGCAGGTGTAACCGGTATTTGTTTAAAGGCCAGTCTTGTCTGTTCCAATATGGTGGCGACATTGACGTATTACAGCAACAGGCCAAAGCAGTCAATGCGGCATCTATGTATATACAGTGTGTCTATGATTGCGCAACCAAAATAAATAAAATGTAACTAAAATAGTGACAATTTCAATTTACCTCTTCAGTGCGCATGCTTGTTTCTTCTCTCTTATTTCCAAAGGGGTGTCGATTATTTGCACGGAGCGCTCTGAGCGATTAACAAAAGCGATCTGGTTGTCTTGGCGACAGCGGCACAAAAGTTGTCTATTAAATATTTGCCCAATTGGACTGTAAGCACAGTGCAAAGCTGCAGCAGAGTGCTATGTCTCTCGATAGTAAAGCATTCAACAAGGTTGTGCTTTGAATAGTTGTAAATAATGATAACCAACATATTAATGAGCAACATGGTGTTTCACGGAGGTTCTGATTCTGACGTGGCTCAAGGGCGAAACCCAACAGGTGTCGGGGACGGGTGCTTGAGAAACACAGAGTTAAGTAAAAACATGTATTTTGCCCCTTATTGCTCTCTAGTCTCGTCAAGTCGGTTCCACTAACAAAGAGATGGGGCTTTTCTCCAAAGGACAAGTACACATGGATGTGATTGTCGACAGCAGAGCGTACGCCCCAGGTAACATAACCTTCACTCAACTTCTTCACACTGTTCCATCTGGAAATTTTGGGGTGGTTTAAGGTGGGGTTGCAACACATGGAAATGGAATGCCGTCCTGGAGAGCTGCCAGGCAACGCAAGAAGGCACCTATTTCGGGCAGACCAGCATATAATCACCTGGCAGCTCACATCACACTGACACCAGTGACGTATCGAGGAGAACTTTGGAGATCACACGCCAAAACTGTTGAGAGGGCTTTTAATTCTCTGTCGTCTATATACATGAACTACA
Organism: Zeus faber; assembly: GCF_960531495.2. NCBI lineage: Eukaryota > Metazoa > Chordata > Actinopteri > Zeiformes > Zeidae > Zeus > Zeus faber. The sequence goes on along the minus strand of NC_137203.1, from coordinate 19,758,010 downwards.
TAACTGATGTTTAAGCCAATCCATTGAGCTGTATTATTGGTAATCTTGCGTTGGTAGTAATCAGACCAGGTCAGACTTACACATAAAATACAAAAAACACTAGTGAAAGTGATTAAGACGCTTTGTAGAATATTGACTGTATATGTTCAAACCCGTGTAAGTCTCTTTCAACAACCCACTTTTCTGAAAATCAAAAGATCTGAAAAAAATCTGAAAGATCTGAAAAAGGAAAATCCACATTCTCCCCACAGTGATTGTAGTACTGGTAGAAGTGGTTTGTTGGCGTATGGACTCATGTTGAATGATGCCCTTTCTCCCTCAGGTCAAACGGCGGTGATTGTGGCGACAGTCAATAATGTCTCATCCAAAGACATGAAGCCTAAATTCAGTTTAAAGCAGAAGATCGTGTACCGTGCACATACCTCCAAAAAATATTCGGAGAATACCATCTGCAAAATGGCCGGGGATGTCATTACACCCAGCACAGAGAAGACAGTTAAATGTGCGATGAGGATTCCCGGTGACGTGACTCAAACCATCCAGAATTTTGACCTCATTTCAGTTGAATACCAACTAAAGGTATTGGTGTTATATCATGTGATGAATCATTGAAATGTTGCAGGCCTACAGTATATACCATTTCAATTTAGATTCAACTAATTTAAGTGTAAATGTTTCAATAATTTTGTGCAATTTCTTAAAATGTATATATTGGACATTTTATTTTGAAAACACAAATCAAAACTCATATCTCACTGCACTTATTTCCCAGGTATATTTGGATATCAGCTTTGCTTCAGATCCAGAGGTCATATTTCCAGTCGTCATCTTGCCTGCTGGCTTTACCTCACCTCCTCAGCCAGGTGGAGCTGTGGGTCCCTTCCCACCGGTGGCTGCTGGTGGACCCAGCAGAAGTGACTTTCCACTCCCTGCTCCCTCTTACGGGCCTCATCCCGCGCTGCCACCAGGTCCCGGTGCATATGGTTACCCAGCAGCCTCGGGCCTGAGCAGCAACAGCAACAGCGTTCCGGGATATCCAGGTCAGCCACCCGCCTACTACCCTTATCAGCCACCCGCTCAACCTGCCACGTACTCTGTGCAACCCCCAGCCATGGCGGGAGGCTACTATAACCCTATGCCCCAACAGGCCTCTCCATACGGGTCTCCTTTTTCATCTTCGTCATCCTCCCAAGTGCATCATCCCCCTCCTCCCACTGGCCCAACATTCCCCTTGATGCCGTCTGCCCCAACACCTCCCCTGCCCCCGCCTGCTCCATTGTCTAACCCAAACCCTTCAGCTCCACCTCTTTTTGATCAGACCTCAACAGCACCGACGTTCAATTTGCCGACTTTTGGGCCTGCCATGAATACAAACTTCCTGTCCCAACAGGATGAAGAGCCTCCATCATATATGTCTCTTTTCTCTCCTCCGGCCAGTGAAAAATAGGGTGTGAAAAATGGAAAGACGGGCATTTTTATGTATGAATGTATGTATGTATGTATTAGACTAACCAAAGTTGTTTTCTGCATTAGGTTACTAATTGTTCTTTATCTACTCACTTTATGGTGCCTGTTAAACAACCTGCATATGCAACTTAACCACCCATCCATGGCAAGGTGAATTCTTTGTCCAAACATCATCTCAAAGTGCCTGTTTGCAAGAATGATGTTTTCCCCTGGGAACTCTTTTTCAGGTAACTATACCTCAAGCATTATCTGTGAATAAAAACAAACAATGTACCCCTAACGAGAGCGGCCGAAAGGAGAAGAAGTGACAACTCCTGCACTAAAGCAGACTATACTCTGTTGTCAAACACTGTTACAGCCATAAATTACTCAAGTGTCGGTGTCTTGTGATACCCAGTGTATGAATCAAGGTTTTTAACGTGTGAACTTTCTTTGAAAATATTTCAATTGTTTATAGATAGTGTTATGTATTACACTGATCTGAGGATTTGTGAATATTTTTTGTTCATTTATTAAAGGTCTAAGGTCAAGCATCTTGTCTACCAGTTGTGGCCTAATAGCAGCGTACAGGTCGTTCAAGTCCTGGAGTAAATACTACAAAAACCTAGTCACCCATTTTCCTTAAATGTATGTTCCGCGAAGTTTGGAACAATAAAGAAGCAAAGTCCATTTTCTCTCAATGCCTTTGTCTTTTGAATTTTCACTCTTCTCTCTCTTGATTTAGTGCACATTAACACACACACGGAGCTAAATGTATGATTTCCAGTGTTGTCACCCTCACATTATCTCCTACAAAATACTCACAAATCTTGCAACATAAACCCAAGATAGTCACACAGATGAATGTTAAACAAAAAAATGTGCACATACACAGTGATAAATTTAAGACAAAATAAAACAGACATCATCGTGGAAGTACACATACTGTATGGAAGGGGTTAAGGGTTCATGTCACCTCTACTAATGAAAATGTGATGAGAGCATACAGGCCCGTTCGAAAGTGTCTTATTTCAATAAACAGCGAGCCAGCGGGAGGGGGGCCTTCAGGGCTCAGCGACTGAGTCACAAAGACTGTCTTTTCCTGATGTATGACTTTAACCGGCAGTTTTATCTTCCATTGTGGAACACAGCCACAGGACTGAATCGCTGACATTTTGTCAAACTGTGCCATTGAAATGTGTTAGAAAGTCTTACATTTTGACCAGGCATGTACTAGTATTCAGTAATATCAGTGGGGGGACTCCAGAATCCTTCATCTGCCACAAGTTAATTTAAGTCTCAGTAAATCCATTGGATCAGTGAAACAAATGCTTTCAAGTTCAGCGAAGGACCTCACACTGACTTACAACTTTCTGAACGTCGACAGGACATTTTCTGATGGGGACACAATTAGAGGGAGATTTACTTTCAAGTTTAGGAAAGACACCAAGGTAAGGAGTGTTGTAGTCCAAGCCAAAGGAGGCATCAGCGATGCAGGAAGCCGCAGTGATGAACGATCCTACAGCACAATAAATAAGACTTTCAAATAAAAAGTGCACTTAACTCCGGTAATGTAAACATGAAAGAACACCTGAGATATCAAAAAAATAAAAAATTAAATAAATAAATATATATATATATATATATATATATATATATATATATATATATATATATATATATATATATATATATATATATATATATATATATATATACATACACACACACACACACACACACACACACACACACATGCACAACTCACAAAAAGTAAGGGATATTTGGCTTTTGGGTGAAATTTATTGAAAATGTAAAAAGTTCACGCTACCGTGATATTTTATCATGAAAGTAGGGCATTTAAGTAGAAGCATGCAATGGTAGTTTCCTCATCTCAAACAATTTATTGAAACAAAACCAACAACAGTGGTGGGTATACCACAACAAAAAATGTCAATGTCTCAATAACTTGTCATGTGCCCTTGAGCATCAATTACAGCTTGACAACGACATCTCATGCTGTTCACAAGTCAAATTATTACCTGCTGCGGCATGGCACCCCACTCCTCTTGAAGGGCGGCCCTCAGGTCACTGAGGTTCCGGGGTACAGAGTTACGAGCCTCTACGCGGTGACTCTTAGGCCTGTGTTGTTCATGCAGGGGCACAATGACTGGATTAATGATGTTATTCAGGTAGTATGGGCTTGTCACTGTACCATTCACAAAGTGTAGGGCAGTTCTGTATTGACTAGACACACCTGCCCACACTGTAACACCACCACCACCAAAGGCTCGTCTGGTGACAACAGTGGCTGATGCATAGCGCTCTCCTTGACGTCTCTGACATCGTTGGCGGCCATCATTTCTGCTCAACGTGAATGGACTTTCATCAGAGAACAGCACTGAGGCCACTGGTCCCTCGTCCGGCGTCAATGCTCCCTGGCCGGTGCAAGACGATGATGCCTGTGCCTGGTGGATGGTCAGGTTCCCTTGCAGGTCGTCTAGCACGCAGACCACGCTGATGTAAACGGTTTCGAATTGTCTGATGTGACACTTGGGTGCCTCTCACCTCCCTTTAATGTGCCTGGAGTTGAGTGACATTCATCATCCAGTTCCGCAGGGCACTGTTCACAATGAAGCGCTCATCAGTGCGGGATGTGGCCAAAGGACGTCCACTTCTATGCCTTTCTGTGACTCTTCCAGTCTCTGTATCTCTGTTGCAACCTGCTGATGACACTCTGTGACACTCTAAGCTCAGTGGCCACTTCCCTCTGAGAACATCCTGTTTGAAGCCTCACAATGGCGAGGTCCTGTTGATCAGTTGTTAGGTGTCGTCTTGGTCTCATGATGTCAAAATGTGAACAGCATGATGAAGAGGACTGTTTAAATACCAATTCTAATTGAACCAGGACATTTATTGGTCGATTCATGGATCAAACACCTGTTGTGAATTTTGCCGTTCAGCTCCTTGTTAGAGAGCAGCAAGTTGTGCAAAACGTACTGAAACATTGAACATGTGCATTCAAAAGTTTAGAGAAGGTCAAATTAAGTTCACCTGTCAAGGTTATAGTGCATTTTAGGTTCATCCTGAAATTTCACCCGAAAGCCGAATATCCCTAACTTTTTGTGAGTAGTGTATATGTACAGTATATATAGGTTTTTAATTAATACAATAGCTGATTAATGTGCGAAAATGTCCCACGATGAAGGTAACAATAACGATAATAAGAATAATAACACCATGCACTTCAACGTGTTTTATAATATAAGGCAATCAAATAGTAATAATAAAGATGTAAATAGCTGAACTGTCTGTTCAGAGATATTGGTAAAAAGCATATGATGGGGCCAGCTACAGTATTAAATCACTGACCCTACAACTCCAGAGACCCCAAAAAAAACAGTTGTTATTGTTGTTTCAGTATGTTCCAAAATGTCTAAATGTTGAAAACACCCATATATTTTATATCAAGATGACACATCCAGATGGTCCACATGTGTTTTCTGCCTGTGAGCTGAAGATTGTATTGGACTAGGTCACCATAAGCTGTCAATATACAGGGAGGGGAGTGGACAAAAGAATGGAAAAAAAAAACGAAAAAAAACAAACTCATAAACCATCGCAAACACCAATGCACCTGCAATGATGAGTCATTTTGTGTTCTTTGACCATGACTTGTAGCCTGAGAACCAGAAGAATCAGGGAGCTCATGTATAATTTGCTCCGCAGAATGCGTCTGGCCACCGTCCCATTCAAACACATTTCCATTGACCTACACAGGGTCGGGCCGATCACAAGCGTTTATCTAATGTGGCGTGGGTTTGATACGACGACGATTCAGAGAGCCGTTGACGCACCTTATCAAGACGGCTGCCGCTCATGTGGAACGGTCTGTTGAATCCGTTATCGCCGCTGAGGCACCTTGCCAAGATGGCTGCCACTGACGTGCAACGGTTTGTTGATCTGGACGGTATATTTTCTCAAAAAAGTTATAGTTGATGAGAAATATGTGTTCTCTTCTGACAGGATTGGGTAAAAGTTATATGTGTGTGTGTGTGCGTGCGTGCGTGCGTGTTTGGACATACGTTTTTATTCCGATCCAGAGTTTTACCTTACGGGTTTTCGGAATCTAAAATTGCCCCGCAGGGCCGGCTCTGTGCCCCGATCGCTCCCTCTCTGACGGTACCGACTATGCCCACGGGCCCCTAATCACTGGTGCGCCAGTTGGGCGCCCGTGATCGGCGCATAAAACAGTGTTATTATTTTAGATGTATGTAACTTTATTTCACTCCGTTTCCTTACGGAAGGAAACAACCCCCTTGCGTAATGGGGATACTTTTCCCATCACGTCTGTCTGTGTATCTCAACCAGCCACGTACCCTCGTAGGGTGCACTGTTTTCTGCCTCCTGAATCCCTCACTGACATGTTTCCCTCCAAGTCTCATGCAAAGAACAACTACTGTCCCTGGTTGTTACTCACTGTACTCGCTGTATTCTGTTGCACAACATCCGTTCCAATACAAAATGTTGTTGTCGTTTTGTTTTTGCTCCTGTGATGTATGAATAAATGTGTACTGTATGTATAATACATGAAAGTCTTTACCTGTTTCTGCTGCAGGGCTGCATTTAATGAACTGCATTTAGGACTGTGCACCTCCATCTGTGGGAGCGAAGACCACTTTAGGACTACATCAATATGTTGAAATGTAAATGTAACATATATAAAATATAATCTGAAAATGTAAAAAAAAAAAAAAAGTACATGTCAAATTAAAAATCGAAAAATATGTAAATTATAACAGTTTATTTTTTCGCATTTTCCGACATACCGTCGATTTCTGATGTCAGTCCACAGACGGGCTTATATTTTTAAAATGATTGTATCTCGTTTTTTTTTTGTTTGTTTGTTGTTTTGTTTCACTTTGTCGCGCGCCAAACTGTCGAGAAAAACATCACGTGACCCCCGTGACCCCCAGTGCTGTCCCATTTCTCAGTTTAACGAGCAGACCTTCCCATTCAACATGCTCCACTGTTTTCTCTCCATCACAGATTTATGCTCCTCACTTCTCATTAGTATTCTGTGGGGTACGCAAACCACACCAAGTAAACACATATTTCATTTTCTAGCAGTACATACACCAAGCACCCAGACACCATGTGACATAAAAGGGTCTCATTATCAATTTAATTTTAATGAAATAACTTGTGCTTAATAAATGAATAACTATTATTAAATAAACTACGATTATTATCAGCAGTATTATTAATAATAGCGACGATAATACAATCACAACAAGAAATATTGCCGCGAAAGTATTCAAACTATAAGCCATGATTTATACAACACAAAAGGGTCTTTAATTCTCATTACTAATTTAAATTTAATGTAATAATTTATGTTTTTACGAAAAAATAAATAAATATGAATACACGTAAGACATTCATAACTATCATTATTAAATAAAAAAATATTACTAGTATTATTAGTAGTATAAATAATACAATTATAACAAGGAATAGTGTCGCTACAGTATTCAAACTATAAGCCACGTGACATCAATTATTTAATGCGGGTAATGGTATTTAACAGTCCTCATGAATTAAATGTAATACATGTATTATTATCATTATTATGATTATTATATGTATTATTGTTATTAATAATAATAATAATAATAATAATAATAATAACACTGTTGTTGCTAGATATTTTCGGTTCATATTTTTTGCTCTCTTTGTTTATTATATGGATTTTTTTTCTGATTTAGGTCATATTTGTTATTAGTCCATGGTCATTTGTAGTTTTCCATTCGAATAATAGTTAGTAAGTAGTTGAGCACATCGTTTTAGTGAGCGTTGTGCATCATCTCCGGGTGCGGGGTGAAGGCATTTCATCGCATATATGTATGAAAGTATGGATGCGTGCGTGGCGAATAAACCCCTTGAAACTTGAATCGTGAATCGTGAATCTTGAATCGCGAATGTGGGTTCAGGCGGATTACGGATTGCGGCCCCGCCGTCACGGCGGAGGAATGCAGCCGCCTCCACCCTAATGCGGAATGCACTTTGCATACGCGTTTGCTCACTCCCCCCCTGTTCCACTCAGTCGACGGTTGAAGGCCGTTGCCGCCGGAGACCTTCCCGAGCCGTCTGCCGGCCGCCATGGGGGCGAGCGCGTTCGCGGCGTGTGCTCTTGTCGCGCTGCTTCACCAAGGTGAGGACGCTTTACTTCCAGTGTTTCGCTGGATGAAGTTTGACAAAACCCCAGCAATTAGACGGAGCCACACGCCCGCTCCCGCTGTTCTCCGGTTACTCCCGCGGCGGTCGACACTGATCTCGGTCCGATCCGTTCGGAAGCAGCGACGACGCGGGGTTATTGGCGGACCGCTGGAGGGAAATAAGAAATGGCTTTTCTTCGCTGCCAGTCCCTCCGGTCGGTGGACTGCGGGGCTTTGCCTTCCCATCGATGTCGCGGTGTGGATCCAGGTCGAACCGTCGCGATTTCTTAAAAGTTGCCTCAAAGGCTGCGGAGTCCAACGGGTCCACTCGGCTGCGCGCTGGTCGTGAAGTAATGCATTTTTTTCTGAACTTCACCTGCTGCTTTACAATATTCAGTATCCACAACGCTAAGTGTTTGCTAAATATATATTGTGACTGAATATTTCTCATGGGAGCACCAATGATCCCTGGAAACGGCGAAAAGCCTCTTTATTCGAATGGAAAATGCCTTTTTTGCAACTGGCAGTTCGATATGCCAAGTGACGCATGCAATGCCCAATTCAGTTTGAATTGTTTGGATTAAATATTAAAATGGCAGCTCAATCAATTGCGTTTCATATTGTCAAATTATCGATATCGAGGTATTTGTTAAAAAAAAACAAAAAAAACCTGGATATAAAATTTTTGCCATTATCGATTGTCATCCAAATAATTACAGTTAACAATTGAATTCACTTTAATAACGTTATGCCACTATAATAATATAATAAATGTTATGCCACTTGGCACTATAAAAGTGGCATTAAATAATACCAAATTATTTAATTATTAATACTTAAATAATTCATACATGTCCACCGGTTGCAGAAGAGCCATTTTTTTGGCTTTTGAAGAACAGAACATAACAGATTGAGTAAAGTCAAACAGATGGAAATTCACCTGGTTTCGCGTTCAGATTTATTGCAACATTTCTAACATTTGTTTAAAATTGTCCTTAAATTTGGACGGGAATCAAATACGACTGTTGAATCCTCGATTGTGGAAAAGATTGCGATCGGCTCAAATAATTGCGATCAGGCGACTATGTAATAATGGCGACATCCCCTTATCCGTGTCCTTTTCCCCACAGGGACGACAGGGTTCCTGATCCGGAACAAGCTTTTGGGGAGATGTCTCGCGGGGAGCCCGGCCGGGGGCAGGGTCTCCACTGGGGAGTGCAGCCCCGATTCCCCCTCGCAGGAGTGGAACTGGCTCCCAGACGGCCGAGCCCTGAGGAACCAGCCGTCTGGAGAGTGTCTGACCGCGCCCCGAGAGCAGTACGAGGGGGCCCGGCTGCAGCCCTGCCCCCTGGGACCAGAGGAGGCGGTGGGGGAGGAGAAGGGTGTTGGAGATGGAGGCGAAACGGCGACGGAGCGGGAGCATGGGAAGCAGGCGTGGTCCTGCTCCAAAAGAGGTCACCTGACGCTGCTGGGCCAGGGGCTGCATCTCATCGCCACAAAAGACTCAACTTTGGTGTTCCTCTCTAAGGAACACAAGCAGGTATCAGAATCACAATGTGTTTATCGGGCCAGGTGACATTTCCATTAGTGTCTTGGTTCGGGTTGGTGCATTGTAACGCAGACAAGGTCAGGATAAATAGTGAGTTCCACTTGTCCTCCGTGCAGCAGGGCAGCCGGTGGTGGACGTTGGACAACCAGACGGTCTGCAGCGAGAGAGACACCGGCCACCACCTCCACCTCCATCACCACCACCTCCATCTGGGGAAATCCCTGGGACCCGTGGTTTTACCAAACGCTCTTCCGGATATACACAAACTGCCTCAACAGAGTAAGACAATAAGCAATATAACAATGACCCGATGCTGTTGTTATCGTCCTTTAACATAATGTTGTGCATGTAAGGGATAATGTGCAGCCAGATGGCAGCCACAGGGTGATCAGGTCTTGTATCACTCTGAAGGGGGTTTTTTGCAGACGCTGGCTAACTTTAAGTAAGTAGATCTAGGCAGAGCGATACAAGAGATGTGAAAGCAGGCGGAGAATCATTGTTATTATTATTTTATTATTATTATGATTATTATTATTATTACATTACAGTCGTTCTTCAGAAATAACTGACTGCCGATTGTCGCTGTTGACCAATCTGAATGGAGTGATGAGAGCCGTGTAATAAATGTGATTGATTCAAAGGAGAATAACACTTTTATTTTATGAACAAAGTTAACCTTTGAAGAATGGGTAAGGAAGCAGGAGTTTGTCATTGTCTTCCCTCCTAGATTTCCACTTCTATGTTTGGCAGCGTTTCAAGGTGGAAATGTTGCTGCATGTTGTGGTGCTCTGCCTTTTATGTGTCGTGTTTTATACTGTGTATCCAGTAATATTCAGTCAATTCACAGGGGGTTACACGATGGACATGTGATCCCTCCAACTCAACATTTTAACACTACGCAGTTTGTCTTCCCAGCGTTCAGCCATTGGATAAATCATCCAGGCGACGTAAATAAATCACACCTGAGGGGATCAGACAGTATTTGGAAAGGGCAACGCCCCCGATTTACACTTTTTAGGTTGCCGTTCATAAAAAACATGAGTTATTTATTTTTGTACAGTCAAAAATGTCGCAGAGCTTCGGAGAGGCTTGAATGACCATCCATTTCTACACGCTCAGTTTATCATTATATACTATATATTAAAGATGGAGAGACTTTCCTCAGATCCTCTCTGTATTTCGTACATGTGCCTTTCACCCACATGCTCCCAGTGGTTGGTAATTGCATTATAGCGTAGATGCTTTTAGGCTGATGGACACTAATTCAGTTAAGTGGTCCCGCATCAGTGAGACACAATGTCTTCGATCCTGCCTTATATAAGCTGCTTCATTTTTTTTTTGTGTATGTACAAAACAAAGGGATTACGTTCTCCCATCTTGTAATGGTTGTAAAGTCAGCTGAGTAACATCGTTTTCTTTGTACCTCCAGGTGGAGATGCAACAAACCACGATCCTCATCAAGGTGACTCTGTTACAGAGATGTTTCCTTCGTCCGTCGGCACTAAATCACCCTCAGATCCAACAATGGTATTTTTCAGCATGGACTATGGTGAGTGAAAAATACAATTTGTCTGAAACTGCAATGACACTTTTACCCCAGTGCCACTAGGTGGCGTTGAATATAAGAAACGATGAGAAATGTTATGGTGGGTGTGTTGTAGTACTTGTGCATCAGCGACTGTGGCATTTTACCACAAGGCTTTTTATGTGCAGTCTGTAAATACCTTGTGTGTGTGTGTGTGTGTGTGTGTGGGTGTGTGTGTGGGTGTGTGTGTGGGTGTGTGTGTGTGTGTGTGTGTGTGTGTGCAGGAATGGGCTGGAAGATAACCATGCTGGTGCTGAGCTCATTAGCTCTGGTGCTGGGGACTTTGATTCTTATCCTCAACGTTTACTCCAACAGGTGAGAGCTCACACAGACCACCCTGTCTGTCTGTGAAGCATTTTCTTCGAGTCTTGACCTCCTCACAGCCCTGCAATGGCCCTTTTTCAAATGCACTTGCAGCCGCTACCCGGCTGTTCCTCACCCGTTTCGGCTTTGTTTCCATCCCCTTTGGCAGAAGGAAGAAGGTGGTGTGCGTGCTCAGGTCCTACGCCCCCAGAGAGGCGGCGAGCGTCCCGGGGTCCCCGGTGCCCAACGAAAGGGCCGCGCTCACCAAGCACGCCATGCGCCTCCCTCGCTCGTCGCCGTCTTTGCGGGGAGAGATCCTGATCGAGTGGAAAGACGGCACCGTGACCCCGCTGTACGAGGGGTGAAGGAAGCGTCGGGCGGTCCGGGTGGGGGGCGAGGGGAAAGAGTAGCGAGAGTAGCTGTGAGCCTAGTCGTAGAATGCAGGTGCGTGGAAATGCCGCGTCCTGAAGACCGGACGTCGCGTATCCTGCGGTTGCGGGTGAACGGTCGTCATCTCTGCAGTTTGGAGAGTCCACGTAGCTGGTCCTTTAACAGAGGCCTGATGAGGAAACGGCAGCACGGGCGATGTGCGAGAGGTGGAAGGATTTATCTGGAAGCGAGCAGGGCGTGGTCACAGGTACCTGGCATTGAGGGTGTCGTGGTCAGTTAGTGAATAACGACTAACCGTTCTTTATGTTTTGTAGAGCGAAATGCACGAAAGACATTTTATGAAAGCAACAAAAATTGCCTGAAAATTTCATTGGAAAGCAAAATGCCTGCACTTTACGCCAATTCCTGTATAATGTGGTGAAGTCGCGAACTGTGGGTTTCCTTCGCTATTTTGTGAAACTGTAAGGACCGAAGAATGTGCAGTGTGTTTCCTTCGTTTTTTAATTTTTCTCTCTTTGCCGTGACATATCAGCAACGTCAATAAGAAGATGAAGTGCGAAGCAGGTTTGTCTGAGTTCACAAACTGAATAACCGCTGGGAGGATTTCGTAGAACGTTTTAATTTACTCTGCATTAAGCTTATAAAAACAAGAAAAAGACTCAGTTTGATGTTTCACACGGTGCCTAACACTGTTCAGTTACTAATGCACTTGTTTTGACACCACCTGTATATAAACTAGAAAATCAGTCAATGAAGTTGTTTTGTTGATGCTTGCTCCTTTTAGAAATTGAATACATTCCTTTAATGTAATAAAGTTATCAAACAAATCCTACGCATTCAAAATGGGTGTCAATTTGTCGGTGTCGTTTACTTTTCCCTACTTTTACGCTAGGGAAGGCCCATAATAACAAAACTGCGACGGGGCGCGTCACACGCTGCCTCCACTGATGCGATTGACCAAAAAGCCTCATCTGTTCCACTGCCGACCGAAGCCGTCTTTTTTTGTTGGTTCTTCAAATAGCGCGCCGTTGGAAATTGAAGCATAATTTCCATCGGCGCACTATTTGAAGAGCGAATAAGGAAACCGCGAGGGCAGCGATATTTTGGGCCACGGCTGCATCACTGGTTCCACAGCGGTGACCCCGTTCCCATGGTCGAGCGGAGAGAGAGAGAGAGAGAGAGAGAGAGAGAGAGAGAGAGAGAGAGAGAGAGGGAGGAAGAAGGGGCACATGCCAACAAATTACCTTTTTGTTGGAACCTCGGAGAGATTTTTCAAATTGCTGACAAGGGTTTTCGGGGAGAGCCTTTTCCCTGTGGCACGGAAACAACCCAGCAGGAGGAGTCTGGTAACAACAAACAAAAGTCTGAAGGCGGTTTTCGTGCGTTTTTGGGTGAGGTCTGGGTGTAGCAGGGCCAGACTAATTTGAACTCCCGTCCCATTCAGAGTCGGGTAAATGTGAGCCACGGCATTTAAAGGGACACCTTGCTCTTAAAAGTCTGACGTTTAACTTTTAACTTATACTGCTGTCCCGGAGATGTTTCCTTTAAGAGCTTTAATAGGTTGAAAACAAACCACAAACAGCACCTTGTAAATCCCATTGTGCTCTGTACGCCTTTAGATCACACTCGGGCGGACGACATTTCTCTTATGTGTCGGTACCACGCCCAAAAAATGCACCCAAATTGGGAATTTGTCTGAGTTTGGATGTTTCTTTATTGAGTTTGTTTCAGCGAATTGAGTCAACTTTGGATATTTCCAATTAAATCCCTTATGAAGTAAAATAATGCCCTGATTTCAGACACAATTATGTTCTTCTTTTGTACTGTGGGAGTTTTCCTCAGGATATAGTTCACATTGCAGGTAGGGCTCAAGGGTGTGGGACGGACACACTGATTTGAATAACGCCTATGTGTGTGTGTGTGTGTGTGTGCGTGAGAGAGAGGAGAGGCTTACTCAGCATTCAATAGCAGGCTCGTATGTCACGTTTCACACGGATTCCTTCACAATTAATCAGTCAGATGGTTTTTATTGTTTGGAAGCCTGGGTCATAACCCAAAAAACGACTAACACCATCGATATAAGTCAACATCTTGTGTCATATTATTGTGAATTTTAATTCCAGTCTGTCAGTGAGGCAAAAAGCAAAGGTCAATGGATACATTTCTAAATTTAAAATCATTGAAGTTGCAATCATTTCTTTGCAAGGACACTAGATCTACAATAAACATAATATTCCAATATTCAAATAATTCTCAGGGCTTTTGGAGGCTTTTTCCCCCCTTTTTGTTTGTTTGCATGTGGATCAAGGCTTTCTTCTTGAACAATAGGAATGTAGACAAAATAAATTATCTGGATATTATATATTGACGAGGCCCTGGTTCTGGAAAGGAGAACCGCATTTTTTTTTTTCCCCGCTGGAGCTTACACATGGTTTGCACATGTTACTGACTAGTGCCCTCAGGTGCTTCGTGCTCTGCACACAAACACAGCACGCCACAGGGGTCCAAGCAGCACTCTTGTCCATCTATCTATCTACCTATCTATTAATCAATCAATCAATCAATCTATCTATCTATCTATCTATCTATCTATCTATCTATCTATCTATCTATCTATCTATTAATCAATCAATCAATCAATCAATCAATCAATCTATCTATCTATCTATCTATCTATCTATCTATCTATCTATCTATCTATCTATCTATCTATCTATCTATCTATCTATCTATCTATCTATCTATCTATCTATCTATCTATCTATCTATCTATCTATCTGTCTATCTATCTATCTGTATGCCTGCCTGCCTCTGTTTGTGTGTCTGTCTGCCTGTCTGTCTGTCTGTCTGTCTGTCTGTCTGTCTGTCTGTCTCTATCTTCTTCATCCCCAGCTTTTCAGACAAATAGTAACAGCAGCAGGTTAAACCACAGCAATAATGCCAGTGATTCTGTCTGCCTCTGGCTCTCTCTCCCTGGGATAAAGGGATTTGGCGATCCTGAGTCCAGACTCTGGATTGAACAGATTGGCTTGCGGGATCTATCTTGGGGGATCACGCCAAACCTCTCGGAGTGATCAGGATTTATAGACTTTCCCGGCGCTGTGATCTCAAAAAGTAATGTTGATATATGATGTTGTCAGTATTATTTTTCTCTGAGGGTACGAAGAGTTCCCATTATTGGGATGTGTTTCTACTGTCCAGCTGTTCCATCTGCTGCAAGATGCAATGGAAGAAGAAGTCAGTTTGTTCCAGTTGATTAATATAAACGTTGACAACTTTTTTGTTTGTAGTGCTGACAACTTGTCGAAACAAGGCGTTTCAGGACATTGAAACCTGTTAATCTTATGACTCAGGTTTTGTACCCCGTCCAAGGGAAAATCTCTAATGGCCGTTCCTTATTTGCACCTGCAAATTTTTTCACCTGTCTGTTTGTCCGTCTGTCTGTCGGTCTAGCTGTCTCTTTCCATTTTCTAAGCATCTTCTTGCCACAAGGTTACACAGTTCAACATGTAACCTCACCTGCACTGTCCTACATGCATTAAAGAGGGCTTGTTGAAGCAAGCAGTGTTCAACTTTATTTGTAAACATGAGTTCTTACTGTGCCTTGAGCTCTGTCCAGACAGCTCCACTGAATAAAGCTTAAAGCCTTTTTAAACCAACCAAGCCTCAACTTGGCCTGAACAGGCTGCGATTGGGCCACAAGGGCATTGATCATAAAGCCCGCCCCTGAGTATATATACTGACTCACAGCCTGTCATATTTCGTCTTTGCTTATTCAGCTCTCCTCTCCGTTGTTGGAAGAATGAGAAAACCAAAAAAAAGGAAAGATTATGTCTTGCATGGCTTGCTATGGCTGCAGACCTTGAGACAAGTGCTGGCTGCGATGCGCACATGACGCGTGGGAAACTGCGTCCCCTGTCTCGTCCAGGCACAAGCGGAAGCAACGCTATCGGACCCGTTCTTTTGTGTCGACTGCTTGAGTCTGCGGCTTGAAGTCATCCACCATTGGGCCGACATCTCCCTGGTTGTTCCCTAGTCGTTCCCATACTGCTGAAGGGCCTACGAGCGTCTTGAGGGAGGGGAAGAGGTGGAATGGGCGCTCCCCTCTTGGGGCCTTGTTTCGAGGCCACACTCCCCGGCGTCTCTTGATCACCCTCAGCCCCCAAGTTCGTGGCCAACATCTCCTGATGTTGGCCACGAACTTGGGGGAACTTGGAGGAACCAGGAGCAGCGCGAGTTCCACGCAGCCCAGTGGGGCTCTGAGTAGGAGGAGGAAGGGTAAGGAGAAGAGCCAGGTGAGGAGGCACATGGTACTACTCCCAAACCGTCCCAGGAGCCTTTATACCAGATGCTGCGGCACCTCCTAGTGCGAGCTGTGGCGAAGCTGGGGATCCCTTGGGCGGACCCTGAACCCGCTGCTCCCTCCACGCTGGCGGGGCTGTATTTTACAAAGGCTTGGCGTCGGCATCTCTGCCCACTAAATAATTCAGAGAGCCCGGGCCCTGTCAGCCCTGCTTTACACATCTTGCTCGTCTTTGAGTGCTGGTATGTGGCGCATGGAGATGACCCATTACGCTGTTACATTGGGGTCATACTCAGTTTCCTCCAAAGTCTGAAGCTTGGCGCCTTCCACTCTCAAGGTGTATCTGGCCGCTATATCGGCTTGTCATAATGGAGTGGATCGCAAGCCACCAAGCAGTCACAGTTTGCCATCCAGGCGTATGCAAGGCACCCTCCAGTAATGCCCGTGTGTGCGGTCACTGACTCCAAAATGGAATCTTGTTCTGGTGTTGAATGCCTAAATGGGACCCCCATTCCAACATCTTCAGAAGGTGGGAGTAACATTTTCTGTCACTGAAGTCAACGCTGCTTCCGGAACTTGTCTCATCAAAACGTGTGGGAAATCTGGCCGCGCTGTTTGTCTGTTAGTCTTGCTTGGTGTTCTCCACAGACAATCGAAGACAATCGGATTCAAATCGACCACAATGGATCTCTCTATTTTATCTCTTCCCTTTGGTCAGAGGAGGACGAAAGGCTGCATTCTCTGTGGCTTGTCTGGGCGCTATTGGTTTATGTGGAGTGCACGCGCTCCATACGCCAGTCAGACCAGCTTTTTGTCTGTTATGTCATACAACTGGGAAACTCCTGTCCAAAGATCGTCTCTCTCACTGGATAGTGGAAGCGATCTCATTCGCTCACTCCTCCATGGGGCAGGAACCCCCAGAGGGTCTTAAACCGCCTTCCACTAGGGGTGTGGCTACCTCGTGGACGTTGTTACGAGGGGTTTCGGGTCGAGGAGGTGTGTGGTGCTGCTTCCTGGACTAGCCCACACACGTTCACCAGATATTACAGTCACAACCTGATGGCGTCAGCGCTGACGCAGGCTGTTTTGATAGCGGCCAGGTGTTAGCCTGCGTACAGAGTTACGCTATGTGGTTGACAGGGGTTACGGTCTGGTGATACAAGCTCAGCTGTATGCAGAATCCCCAACCCACAAAATTGCGGTGGGTCTGGGGGGCGTTGTTATATAATTTACCTCTGCACCCTATGAATGGGTTCCTATACGCTGGGATTGGGGTCGGAGGTGACATCTGCCAGTTGGTCCTTGGAATAGACTACTCGGACCCGGGGGTTCTATGTCTCTGCCTTTGGGGGCTGGCATAGGACACATCGGTTCTAACCTCGCAGTCAGTGAGGGAGGTGGGTATACAATATGGCATGAAAGAACTCGAATTTGAAATGGATTTAAACTTTTGGGTTGTGCTCCAACCCTGGTTTTAGGAAGGAAGAATGACAGTTCTTACTGGTGGCTTCACTGACTCGCTCAAGAGCTGAATAATGGGTCAGAGTACGTGTGACAGGCGGTGACACAGTATATATACTGGGGGGCGGGCCTTATGATGGGTGCCCTAGTGGACCAAGTTGAGACTTAGGGGCTACAAAGGGCTTTCAGCTTTATTCAGCAGAGGCATAGTAAGAAGTCACGTTCTTCATTCGTTAAACCAGGGTCTTAGCACAACCCAAACGTTTTGAATGAGAATATTTCAAAGTGCTTGCCCAGGTCAAGTCTCAATGTCCAATCCAAGAAACTTGGAATATCATATAATGACCCACATTTACAGAGTAATAAAAATTAACTTTATTATATCAGTAGACACAATACCGTGTACAATACAAAAAGTAGTACAATACCTTGAAGGGTTATATAAGGCACAGACACATCGAAAGATACATCAACTGGATGTGATGTATAATCTGCATTTGGTCTGCCGTTGTCCTAGATTCAAAGTAGTAGTTCTTGCATTGCTACACTGCTGATATTTACATACATCGGGAAGCATAAAATAACTTTGTTAATAATAATTTCTGGTTTCTTATTGAGACAAATAATCAAGTTTTCTCTGGTGAAGAATACATCACAGTGGCTCTCAGCTCTTTGAGAAAATACCTAAAAGACCATTTCCAGAGACCAATGACAAAAATGAGCAAAACAAATGTTTTGAGATGGTATTTGGCATAGTGGAACAAAAACAGGTCAATGTGTTAGCTCTTAATAACACCTGATAGTTGCACCAGAAACAATGTTATTATCATACTGTACCTGTACTCCACTAGAAATGTCCTTGCCATAGAACCCACATTTTCAGAAATGTAAAATGTAAGTTTGAATTTGTAGGATTACAATTTTTTAAATTGAGATTGCTTATATTGAAAGGTTCTGGACTAAGTATACATAAAATGATCAGGATACATAATTACTAAGAATACAACTTTAACATTACATCAAGAAATATAAAAATCCTACATCAATCTACCTTGGTATAAAGTATACAATACTGTCCAAACCAGAGTGCTAGAGAAACTTATATCTATATGTAGAAAAAACAATATCTACACAAAAGAATTAATGTAATTCTGTGCTTTTTCAACGAGGTCTGCGTATTTACAGAATGTGCAGGTACTTCTGTGGCTCTGGTCGTTTTGTGTGTAGCTGTATTGTGTAGCGGTACGAGGCACCGCACAGGGCTCGCTCTTTGGTGTTTTTATGATGACATCTCCTTGTTGTCCTCTTTGGGGGCGTTGTTGCTGGTGACGTTGGTGAGGTGGACTCTCTCGTTCTGCTGGTCTCTCAGCTTCTTGTCGTGAGCCTCGCCCTCCACGTGGAAGCCGACCATCAGCTGATAGATAATCACCCCAATGACGGTCCCAATGAAGGGGGCAATGACGGGCACCAGGAACCAGCCATTTCTGACACTGAAAATTTAAAAGTTTCATCCAAGATTAGCCTTCTTGAATGGAATGCAATATTGCCCCATGTGAACATGGGGAGCCCCATTCCATTCATTGAAAAATCAAATACGGCCAATTCAATTCATACTCATGAGGGTAACATATTCAGAAAAACACTCACGTGAAAACTTCAATGCCCCAGCCAGCAATTGCAGTGAAGATACGTGGTCCCAGATCCCTGGCAGGGTTGACGGCATAGCCGGAGTTGAAGCCCATGGAAAGTCCGATGACCAGAACCACAAAGCCCACAGTGAACGCCTCCAGCCCCGGAGGAATGGGGTTGTTGTATGGATCCACAATGGCCAGGATGCAGACAATCAGGGCCGTTGTTCCAATGATCTAAGATGGAGAGTGATGCATTATTTGGAACTATAAGTTTAGGAAGTAGCTTTGTTGTGGTTACTTAATGAAAGAGGGAAAAACTAACTTGAGGAATTTGACCTCATCTATCAGATCGGACAACGGGTTGATTGTATTTTGAGGCGGTTCAGGCTTTTCATTTCTTCCTTAAGCTAGAGTCTACCTGATCGAAGAAGCCGTTGAGGATCGTGAGATGTTTTCCAGGGTACGTAGCAAAGATGCCGGCTGTGCTGTTTGGTCCAGTCACATTGAAATCCCCAGGGCGGTCCCACAGGGCATCTGAGGTGTACAGGGTATAGGAAATTACAGCAAAAACTGCAGAATGATGTTGAATCTATGCTCGGCAATATTTTTGTAGTGACTGTAAAATGATGTTAAAATCAAATTTGGCTTTGTGTCCGCAGCCATCCCTCACCGTAGTACATGCCAAAGATGATTGCGGAGCCCAGGAATGCACCCAGTGTCTGGAAGGCAAAGTACACTGGGAATTTTCTCCAGCGCTCCCTCCCGAGCAGGCATAGAGCAAAGGTCACAGCGGGATTGAGATGGCCTCCTGCAGAATAAGACGCACGGACGGAGGCAGATGAGCGTTGTATTCTTAAGAAGAGCTTGACGAGTGCATTGCTAACTCAACGGGTGGCTGGTTGGAAGTAAAATGGATGCAACAATTGTGCAAGGGTTTGATTGTGCACCGTTGTGTAATGTTTTGCTTACCTGACACCTGGCCGCAGACCAGAATGCCGAGAGTTGCAGCAAAGCCGAAGGCAAAGTTGACTGTGAGGAACAAGCCGTGGGATCCGCTGCTCAGCACAAGCTGTGCTACGGCTCCGCAGCCAAACATCTGGGGGGGAGGGGACCAGGGAAATTTGGTCAGCATTGTGGGATATAGAGGTTGTAATACTTCCTTATTTGCCACCAGATCTCTCGAACATGAACAGCGTGTTGATATCAGGAGATGGCAGATCGATGTTGACAATTCACAACACCGCCGTCTTTGTCTTTCCTCCCGCCAAATATTAATTCAGTATACTCGATGCTTTGTCACCGAGCAAGGTCAGGCCATCGGGTGATCGTAATCAGGGAAACCGGTGAAACCGAAAGCCCTTTCCGTTAAATGGGCTCCATTGTGTGGAAAATGGGAGACGGGATATGAAGAGGAAGGTCCTCGTTTTGACATTGACCCAGCGTTAGCACTGTCAGTGGCAACGCAGAACACAAAACTAGGAGTGAAAAAACACATCAGGTTGTAATCCCATACATCAAGTAGCTCAGTCATCCGCAGTGCGCTCTACATTTGGAAGTGTGTGTTGTACTGTGGATTTGTGTGTATGTGTGTGTGCCCGCTTGCATGCCTGTGAATACTCTATTTCATATGTTTTTGATAAAGGGAAGTGTATGAGATCCTTGCTGAGAGCTGAGACTACCAATTTTAAAATCCCCTAAAGAAGAAGCATTCCACTTAGACCACAGGACTCTTGCATTGAGGTTAGCTGCGACGAACCGCACTCAATGGAGGTGGCGCCTAAGGGACGTTCACCATCACCGCCCCCACCCCCACACACCCCACCCCCAGCCCCTAATGAGACCAGCCATCGGTGGAAAAGAGCACTGGAGCAGATCAGACTCCTGCTGTAAATGTGTGTATAGCAGTTTTTGTATTCACGGTTCCCTGATATACGCTGGTGATCTCGGCCAAGCAGGGACTTCTCACATAAAGTCACAGAGTCTTTCACTGAGTTATCCCAAATGTCAGAGGCATTGAGGAGCTTTACACGGACCAGGTAACTTCCACTGTCCCAAATCAGATGGGTTTTACAAAAAAACGTGCTGTTTAATCTTTTTTATCTTAATACTACAACGGGGCTCAGTGGGCTTCCGTCGCTGCTGCGTTATCACAGTTGGGAACATCAGATGAAGTCAGAGGAGCCTCACAGTCGACCCCATTGACACGTCTCCGTTCCAACTATTGGAGAGAGACCCCGGAACCGCAAAAACTGCTCGCCCGTAACGACTCCCCAAAATTCCTAACTGCACAGCTTCTTCATTTGCACAAATTCAGGTCGGACACGGAGCCGGACGCCGGCCGCAAATCTAGTTTGTCGAGAGGGGGAGGAGTAATTTGAAGTGAATTTGGGACTGTGCTCCAAAATCCCTCCCCGCAAACCTCACCGACCATCATGTAGGAACGCATTTTGGGTTGAATGGGTGCGCTTGTCTATGTACAGTCATCTATATGACATGCCCCGCGTCCTGGTTACCGAAACCCGGTTCATCGACAATCCAGGATGATGAAGAAGGGCTGACACCGTCACGCATTGATTGCGGATTATGGACACGCCCCAGTGGCACGCACGGCCACTCCCTTTTTTCCCCCGAAGGAAGGAAGGAAGTGTGAACCCATTTTAAAAGGGACAACGGTGCTTCTGTTGAGATGAGTCCCTGCTAAAAAATGTACCAAGATGCTGTACAGGCATGTGACAAGTATACAACCACACACGAACGCACGCAGGCACGCACGCACACACATGCCCCCCCCCACACACACAGACACACACACACACACACACACACACACACAGACACACACACACACACACACACACACACACACACACACACACACACACCAGAGTTTATTTAAGACTGTATCCTGGATCCTGGATCAGACTAGGATCGTGTTGACAGTACTGAGTTTGTTAATCTCACCGTGGTCGCTGTGAGGACAGCGCCAAGGAACCTGTTAATAACAAACATGGGTTTGAGCACAGTTTTCCTCCAGCGTTGAATTGACGGTTGCCTGTTAGATATACAATATATCACTTAGCGTGGCCTGGGGATCAATTATTCTTTACTGGTCAATACATCACTCTTCTGCCCCTCTAATGTCCGTCCGAAAGAACAACACTTCACTGCTGCTTTCAATCAATGCGGCCCGCAGACAAAGCAAGACGGACTTAGCTGAAGGTACTTGAAACGAAAAGCAGGTGAAAAGTGGTGGAGGTAAAGAAACAAGCCTTTGAAAAGTCAAGGCGCCAATATTGACATTGAAGAAAAAGCTGCTACAGGTATGTGTGTCTGCCGCTCCACTGTTGAAGCATCGTGATTGTTTTTGTTTGTTTAAGTCCCTATTTCGAAACGACGTGATGGTAGAGCTGAATGCATATGCACACACACACACACACACACGCTCGCACAGATACAGCTGCAGGTGGTTTGTACTATAGGGGCATTCAGTAAAAAACTTTAAAAAACAAGGTTTGTTGGGATTGTGCCTAAAACAGCACTTAACACCTGTTTGAATCACAAGTCTAAATCAGGAGATGCACCTAAAACACATTAAAATGCCCAGAAACAGCAGTGAAGCCTCTTGGGATGATGAGGACACTCAAGTTTGTCCTCGCAATGTAGGTGGTTGCCATCCAGGTGTGTGTGTGTGTGTGTGTGTGTGTGTGTGTGTGTGTGTGTGTCCATTTAAAACCATACGTGCACACCCACATACACATCATCTAGAAAAAAGATTATGTGGATTTGTGTTGTCCTTTTAGAAAACATATATATATATATACTGCGCACACACACACACACACACAAACACACACACACACACACACACACACACACACACACACACACTTACCACCAGGATGAGGGTGCCCAGGCACTCGGCCAAGGCCTGGCGAAGCAGCAGGTTGCGGATCTGGAAGAACTTTGCCAGCTTCTCCAGATAAATCTTCTGTCGCCCCATGGTGCTGTTGTTGTTGTTGCTGTTGTTGTTGTTGTTGTTGTTGTTGTTGTTGTTGTCTTCTGGCTGGAGCTCGGCCCGGGGCGCGAGGAGACGCGGCGAGCAGGTTTGTAGGGACTGTAATACTGGGAACGCTGGAAACCTCCTTTTATAAATCAGTGACGGGCTGAAGCGGTGCCAGGAGGAGGACCGGAGCCCGGCCCTCCGCACCACACCTCCCTCCCGGTCACTCCCTCTCCCTCCCTTTCTCACACACACTTTTTCTAACGCAGCTGTAACACACACCCTTTCACGGCACCTACTTTTCCTGTTCGCCCTCCTCCTCCTCCTCCTCCTCCTCCCTTGCGTCCTCCTCTCTTCTTCTGTCCCTGTCTACACTCCTCTTTTTTTTTTTTCCGTGTGAGGTCTTTTGTCCCCCGTCTGAAACCTCATCACCGCATATTATTCCCGCTTTGTGTGGATTTAATAGAGGTGTGAGAACACTTTCCCCCCGCACAAAGCCCTTAAAACATTAAACCTCGACACTATCCCAAGGAATCCGTGTACCATTTCACTTGTTCGGGCTGTTTATTTGGGGATTTTTGTTTTTTTTGCCTACTTGTGATATTGAAGTGCATTTCTGATTCGACTCACTCACCCGAAGACAACAACTCCCCAGAGAATATTGACAATAAACAACAGAGTATATATGTCACTGATTCTGACTCTGTGGGGCGATAGATAACGGTCAAAAGTCAACTTCAGTGCTTTATCGCACTTCGGAAGGCTATGAACCCTCCTGCCATCCGTGGATCCAACAGGCGTGTTATTTTTTTGGAAAAGCGCCATCTGACAAACTGTTTAACAAAGGTGATTACCCTTTAGTGGTAGCTCTCACGGCGGCTGGCCCCCGAGGCCATTTGAATCATGTCGGTACCAGGGACAGACGTCAAGCGTGTCACCGTTTTCAGGTTGCGAAACCGTATAATGCATTGTTTCCACGTAAGCCAGTGAAAGAAAAAAAATAAAATAAAAATTAGGGTGGTGAGCAACGGACGCCAGTGTCGTCAAAGTATGGGGCTGTCAATGGCAAAGGATTGTCAGCAAAGTTTGGGTGAAAGGTACGTGGGTGTTCCAAGTATCTCCAGAGTCGTGGGGAAGGACACATTCACACCGTAGTCTTTGGGAAGTCACTGGCTTTCCTCGTTGAGCATGTTCTACTTTAATGCATTTATTTCTCTTGCATTTTCTATGTAAATCACACAAACCACCTCAATTTTCTCAACCTCTGGCGGTGCACTGGCATGCACAATTTTACTACTGCAAGGCATTTCTGTTTCGTTTTTTCCGCTGCCAATCTTATCGTAGGAATTCCATTAGCAAAGCCCAGTGCAGGTATATTTTTGAGACAGATGGTTTTAAACGGCTTTTCCCGGAATAGTTTGGATCAGAAAAAGGACAGCACTGAGAAAAGGGGGGGGGGGGATAATAACCAAAAGGAACCACAAAGATGAGGGAAAGTATTTTTTTTTTTTAACTTTCCCTCATCTTTGTGGTTCTTTTGTGGTCCCACCCCTGGAGTTATTTTTGGTGAAACCCTACTGCCATATGCTCCAAGGTGCGTTTCAACAGATTCAGCCTCATTTTGAAAACTTGTCTCCAATGCACAAAGCTTTAACTTTCTTCTATACAAACATGGAATACATTTTTTTAAATAAAAAATGTGGATTACTGGGCGTGGGGTCTTCATCAAATTATGGATTCATCAGGAATCCACATTCTTAACTGGTCTTCAGCTGATTTTCCTGCTTTTTTTATATATATTTTTAAATCAGAATCTTGAAACACTTGTGTTTGTAAAATTTGTCTGACAACCTGGATGGAAACGTACGTTCCTCAGCAGGCAGCATCAGTGCTTGTTTATTGGGTTTATGATGGCATGATGGCGGGCGTAGAGGTTCACATGTGTACTCCAGATGTTCCTGTCCCTGGAAGGAGTGCCAGCCCGGTGTTTTTCCCCCCGCTGGTACTGTAGGTAGAAGAGGTGTGGAAAGGTGAGGAGGGATTGATGATTCTCCAAGACAGCCCAGCTAGGCAGGCAGCCACACCTCCTGGCCAACTCATGGGTTCAGATCACTTTACTGAGTTATTCAGCGAAGCCTTTTCATTCGAATAAAATATATAACATGGACCAGCAATCCATCGCTGGTCTTCATCCCCCACAGATTGGTTCAATCAATTAAATGCGTACTTTAAAACACTCTAAAACAAGTTTTGTATGACTATATGTATATACTGTATATAAACGTGTGTCTTATATCATCTTTATCTTATAATATCCTGTTTGATCGTCTATAACTATTTACTTTTAAACCCTGGTACACACAATATATGTACAGTTTATATATATATATATATATATATATATATATATATATATATATATGTGTGTGTGCATATTGTCAAATTGTTTGTTTATTTCAAAATGTTTTGGTTCAGTGTATATTGCCATTTTTTCAATTTCTGAGGTGATTTTTAGGTTTGTTGAACATTGCCATTTTTTTTAATTTTAGTTCATTTACAAATATATATATTTTTAAAGTTTTTAATATGTATTTTTACTTTTATTATTATCGCCAATTTTTTTGATGTGAGCTGCTATAACACAGGAATTTCCCTCTGGAGATGAATAAAGTGTCTATATATATCCATCTATCTAGTGCACATTTGTTTAATTAATAGTTGACTGCACATGGTTTAATATCTGCATCTAACTTCATGTCTGTGATATCAGTAATCTTGTCTGTCATCTTCTCTTGTCTCACACTCAATAAAAGATAAATCCGGTCGTGTCAATGCACGACTTTCATGACTCACGTTGCCTTCCGTCTGTTTGTGCAATGCCGCATTCACTGGGATTTATTAACAGATCCAATTACTTGAGAATACTTGGGAATTGTGTGTCTCCGTTGCATTTTCTTGTCAAACACTCTGCAGTGTGTAACTGCAAGCGGCGGCTTCGGACAAACACCCTTGTAATGCTTTATCACTTATCGTGCTGAAAATCGCCACTTTATCAAGAACCAATCGGTTGCGTAACTCCCATTTTAAAAAAATTGGCACAAAAAAAGGAAGCCCCGTCCACAACAAGGACCATGTTATACAACGCTTTTATTCCCGGTCCGTTGAGAGGGGCATCATAAAAACACGTCTCCAGTACATTTCCAGCCGCTTGCTGCTATAATTAAACTGGGCTGTAATTAAATGAACACACTTTCTTTACGAAAAACAAGCCACACCGCGTACGCACACAGTAGTGGGCCAATGTAAACCTCCCTGAACGGAAAACATAATCAACAAACGGAAAATAAGAGCTAAAGATGAAAACAATCGTTCAAAGTTGTGATGTTGAGACATAACTTTGTATGTTTAGATCAATAGGATGTGAATTTAATGTTAAAAAGACATTTTAAATCAACCATGACCGGAACATGCTATTTGTATTTAGAGGCCACTCTATGGGCCTCATGCAATTCCCTCAATTTATCGCAAGCGTTTGACCATTTTTTAAACAAACTACAATTGATACAACCCAAATATATGGTTTGACATTGTCTACATGAATCCAGTTATAGATTTTGCATTGTATAAAGCTGCTAATCATGGCTTTTTAATAATCCAGAATAAGATGGTTCGCTGCATCTGTCTTCATCAGCTTATTCTTCCCCGGAACAAAACACATAATATCTATCTTGCGTCTCAAATTTATTGCTCCTTTTAAGAGAAAGGTGGCAACCCTCACCACAGACTTCAAGACAGCACATACTGTACATCTCACACACTGAATACATCTTTAAAACACTCTTAACATCCAAAATGTCGATGTGAAAGTTATGGTTCTTATTCTGTTTAACACAATTAACAGTACCACAGCAGCACAACTAAATGTACCTCGATGTGTGATAGCATTTAGAGTTGTATGTTTTAATGAGCACTTCTTACAGTTTTTTTGGGGCAATGATGTCAGTTTAGGCTGCATTTCATTGAGTAATTAATTCAGTTCCACAAGTATGTTTCTGATCAGCATCACAGACAACAAGGTTCAGTGGCATGGCTTTTTTTTTGGGATGCACATTGGACTAAACTTGATCATCTAGCCAGAGCCTCTTTTTTAACAGCTGTAATTAATTTGACTGTACCTGATCTGATAACGGACACCGACAAAGGGCAGACAGAATGTTCTGAAATTCTTATCAGGTTTTGCTCAGGCCACGGCAGGCTTGAACAGATTCTTTGGGCCGACTTATGGTGAATGCTGTTGCTTTACCAACACATTACCATGTGTTGTTCCAATTATTTCAGGTCGAGACAGCACCATAAAGTAGACTTTTTTCTCAAATTTGAATTCCCAGGTATTAAGCTAGAAGTTCAGGTGATGAAAATGATACCGAGCACTGACATGTCCAGGCAAGCGGCACTTCCCTCCTTTCTGCCATTCTGTGACGCCAAGGAGGAAAAAGTAAAACATCTGTGATGTTTATTTTGAATATTCACCAACGTGTCTGAGCTATCTGAGTGTGCTAAAGTTGGCACGATTGCACAAATCTGATTCCAAATGAGCTTCTTCCGTATTTAGATACGGAATGAGTTCAGATGAATTTCACTGAGGGATAAGAAAAAAAAAAAACAAAAAAAAAAACAAGGATTAAAAAGTACGGCTTTATGAAACTGTACTGTCCCACAAACAACAATCACATGACAGGTGTTTAGACAGGTCTACAAAATCCCAGTCGGGGTATTTTTTCGCGTCATCTGGACATCCATCCATCCATCTCTCCGCCCTGGCCACCACAGATTTGACCACACCTTTCCCCATCACCTGGAAGTCCTCCAGAATGGCCTGCACGTTGGGGAGGGTGTGCGCTCATTCCCCTGTCACCTCCACAAGGCGAGCGGAGATCTCAGAGGTCTGGATGACAGGAGAGGGGTTTTATTCAGTACATGGTTGAAAACTTCTTCCCAATACTGATGGTATCACTGATGTAGCACTAGAAATCGACTCATTCTAAAAGCCCATCGACACGTTCTCAGATCACGTTATCAAATACTTTTGAGGCGGCGTTATCCCCATGCTTACCTTGAACGGCGCGGGATCGAAGGCTTTTGGCTTCCACGGCACTGCAATCACTGTGCCACCGAAGGGGTCACAGAAGAAGAGCGCCAAGTGCCCAAAGGAATCCTGGGAGTGGATGTGTGTATACATAAGTAAGTGGGATTGGAGGGGATTGCTCCATCATATTTTTTTAATTTCGAGGACTTTCAAGGACTTAAAGGACACAAAACAAGTATAATCAATTTTCAATGTGATATATATATTTATTAAAACATAATTTAAATGGGTTTTCTGGCCCAGGGCCAAGGAATGAGCGACAGGAGGCAGGCGAAGGCAAAACAGCGCCGGCTGGTGTGTATTTATTACAATTCAAACAAGAAGGTGGCTCGTGGGCCAAAGCCAAAATCATACGCTCGCCGGCAAATAGGACTTTTCAAGCTATTTTCAAGGTATTCCATGACCTAAATTTCTGAGGATGAGCACCTCAAGGACAGCAGAGGTCCCCTAAGAACCCTTCTAATTTGCCTGCAAACTCAATCTTTCTTGGAACAAGGTCAAAAGTCCTGTTTTGCAAAGCTTTTACTTGTGCGATTTCCAAGCAAACCGATGAGCAACAGGCTCTCCTGCGCAGTACAGTATTTCACAATGACATCAACATTGTTGCCAACAAAAGTCCTGTTCAAAAAACAACTGGAACTCCGGGACGTGAGAGACAGCCACAGTGACTTATGGAGTGAATCAAGAGTGACTAACCCTGAGCTGCAATGGCTGTCGAACGATTGAGGAGACCTCAGAATGTTTCTTCATAAACACAAAAGAGCTGGTTCTTGATGTGCTAGATCGGGGGTTCTCATCCTGTGTTCCGGGGAGAGGGTCCCCAGAAAAATTATTAATTGTTAAACTTCTTCATTATTTAATTTACAAGATGTTAGTACCATTACCATATGTATGATAATGACCATTTTGAACATAGCTTCAATGTTATTTTCCTAACCACAGTATAGTTTGGTATGGAAGTGTGGGATAAATCATATCTAAACACTAAAATCTAAAATATAAAATTGAAGGGTCCTTGTTATGAAAAAGCTTAGGAATAACTCAGCTAGATAACAAAAGGTTTATAGGATTTAGGATTTTATTGAAAAATTGCAATAAAGTGAAATGGAGCACCAATGATGTACCACTCGGATACAAACATAATTTGGAAGTGAAAGGGTGTAGGAGTTTGTTTCACAGACCCTGGCGTCCTGGATCTGACTGCCGTACATTAGCTGCGGTTCCAGAACCTTGAGGCTCTCCGCAGCGACCAGCACCACCCGCTGCAGCATCTAAACACAAATAAACACATTAGCACACGGACAAACCCCTGGACACGACGACGTTTGGTGTAGCAAACACACACGCGCTCAAAGAAGCAAGGGCAGTCTGCTGGTGAATATTTAACACTACAATAGATGGACTGTAGCCACTATGGGTTCTCAGAATTCATCCTTATTTTTAGACTATTTCAATGCTTTTAGAAAAGAACTTTCATATTACACAGCCTTACGACATGGATGTGAACTTTTTGCCCGACGTGCTTCTCGTCTGTACTGCAACACTCATATTAGCTTAGAACACATACACTCGCACATAAATCTTACTCTGAACGACACTCCACCACACAATGTTGTTTGTTTCTATGTTTTTTCTATGTTTATTTCTCTCACACGTGGTGATTCTCCCCCTGTTGGAGAAGTGATCAGTTGGTTATAGACCCAAACATGATAAATAGTTCTCCAAAGAAGGGGGTTGGTGGTGGTTCTCTATAAGCAAAAACTGTGCTCTTGTCATTCTACAGGTCATCCACAGAACAGAGTTATTGCAGCAGTTCTTGATGATTAAAGAATTAATAAAGAGTTGCATTGCAGGTTGAGAACTTGAACTACACTTGCAGACTAAATCCTGTCCTAGATGCAATGGCATACAAACACTCAGTGCTGTATGCCCAGCATGCTGACAGCACAAAAAATAAAGATATAGATTCCCACTCATATATATATATATATATATATATATATATATATATATATATATATATATATATATATATATGAGTGGGAACACACACACACACACACACACACACTCAAAAAATAGTAGTGTCCCATTCTCATCTGGTTCCATACTGTGCTTGTATAAAATAAACACAAAACTTCCAGAAAAACGTTCCTCTGTGTTCTCTGTGACTATTGAATGAGCTTGAGACAATGGATGACATAAAAACAAATAGCAGGGCTAGCATTGAGGTGATAATGTACATAATAGCAGTGTAATGTTTAGAAGATAAGGTCATTCATATATTTGAGTTACCATATTTCCTCAAATATAAACAGTTACTCAAATAAAATCCAGACATCTAATAAATGCCGGGGGTGTGGTCAACACAAACAAATAATTGAAGACTCAAATTAAGACCAGGGTTAGGGGAAAATCCAAGGATGAACTACCGGTGCCTGTTACAAAGCATGTGTAAGGTAAGCCAGTTAAGCATAATGTACATTTCCGCTGCTTTACTGTGAATTAGTAAATTCATGAATACAATCATGCTATCTTCAACACTTTATTGTCCTCAGCTCATTGTGTGAGAGGTAAATCTAACCCTAAAAATTGGAGCGTTTGTTTTTTTTGCCCTACAGTGTGCCGTTTTGCGCACTTTATAAGTTATTATTACTTAGTACTACTACACTATGGAAATACTTATTTGCAGTATATTTTTAGTATCTATCGATCCCTGTTGCTTTTCAGAACGACAACTAATGCACACACACACACACACACACACACACACGAGTGTAACTGACCATCTGTGTATTATGACGATTGATTGTATGAGATTGCTTTTTCTCTGTATATCTGTAATACTGCATCACTCTTTATTGTTTATCACATGTTTTTGCTGTTTTACCTGTTGCTTCTTAATTTCTGTTGTATTTTTTTATTATAATTATTTGAATCGGAGCCTCCCAGTCTACAACTTTTACACAACTTTACTTGTCTCTAATTGCCGCAGCACACATTTTTAGAGTGACTACGAAGCAGACCGCAGATAAAGCCATGGGCCATCTCTTTGTTTACACTTAAAGACCGATCATTGTGTCACTTAACAGGTCTGGAAGCCCTAACACCTAACCCATACGTATGCAAACGCAGTCCCATTGTCGAAAATCTCCATATCTCAATGGAGCAATCCACCCCTTTCTCACTGAGAGGTGAAAATTCCTCACTGTAGAGGGGGAATCAAATATTCAGTTTACTATTATATGGCGATTTATTTAATAGTGGGCAACTAATGTGTGAAGTAAACCATGGAGTTTAAACTCTGTAATCAGCAAAACAATCTTGAGTGCTCAGAAGGAGCCATATACTGTTTTGTCTTTGTAACATTTGTGCAAATTATTATTATATCCCTGGTGTTGATTTTTTTCAACTTTTATTGATTGATTTTTAACATTTTATTGTTTTTTGGAATTTGGAAAATCAATCTATTCGATGGGGGACCATTTCTCCAGTAGAGAGGCTCAAATGCAGAAATTTGTTGTAAAATGTCATAATTATTTTTCGTTTAATAAAAAATAGATAGCTCAAAAACCCTCATTTTGAAATCAAAAGGCTGAAGACTAGAATCTAAAAATCCACACACTTGGCCACTTTAAAATGAGTCTAGTAAAACTTTAAAACTATTCACTTCAATTTATCAAGTATTGCATACCTGTTTTGTCTTACTTCTTATGCAGTGTTTGTCTTACAACACTGTGTCAATCTTACCATTTAGTATGACACTGCATTGTTTGGCCCACGGCTATTTAAGATCCACTATCAAGTTGACTCACTGTCATTATTGTCTGCATTTTATTTTGTCTTTCACTTAGGTTAAGACTTTGATATTACTTATACTACACTACTTCTTTCCATTTTCGATTTTTTTAAATTGTTCAAAAATTAACACTTTAAATACTCTTTAAATTCAGTTTTTAAATACAGTTATATTTTTATCACTTCTATACCTTTATTTTACATATTATGTAAAGTTCACTTAGCTGTGAGACTATGAATCTCATTACTGGTAATGATGCTTGCATTGTTATCAAGTATTTCGCAATAAACTTGAAACTATAATTACATAGACCTAGTTTGAGTGCTCTCATTACAAAGCTATTGAACTTTGTAATTTCAAAAATGTAAAAAAACAAAACAGCTCCCATTTAAAAATTAAACAGCTGTGCAACATGTAGATTAAAATAAATCATGAAGACATGTTCTCATTCATATGAAAAAAAACCAATTGTCCTTTGAACCCTGACCAGAGGTCATCTTTCAAAGTTCAATATCTCAGGTAATGAGTCAGGGTTAGGGGTAAAAATCTGAAATCTCTTTCTGGAATGTGATTGTGTTTTTGTGAAGTTAGCGGCGTCTCATGGTGACACACTGCAATTTAATAAATGGGCGCGTTTACAGTCTAAATTAAACACCCTGTCAGGACACATGAGAAGAAGACTGGAAGCTGACTGAAAGCTGGTTGCAATTTGACTGTCTGCCGGCTGGACGAGGCCTCTTCAAGTGGCTCCTACCGTACCCAGACACCAAATCAAGGCCAGGGAGAATTCCTGGCCAACACCACCCCCCCCCCCCCCCACTAACCACCACCACCACCACCACCACGCAGAGAACAAAAATGAAAAAAAAAAGTTTAAAGCAGACTCCGACACAGTGTTACTATACCAAACAGTTGGCAGTCTCTGAAACAGGGTTTCCATACCTCAAACAAAGGTCAAAAAAAAAAAATAACGGGTCCCCTTCCAGAGGACCTGGTTCCCCGGAGCAGCATGGTCAACCGGCTTCCTTCCCCCAGGGTGACAGCAGACTGCTCCCTCCTCCCTGCCGGAGCGGGGCCTCGGGCTGCTGCGCTAGCTGGTGAAGGCGAGCCGGACTTGGCTGTTGCGGGGGCTGCTTAAAGGGGTGGCCTGGCTGCTGGACTGCTGGATGGAGGAGCTGGCCACCCATCCTGGTTTCTGCGGCTGCTTCTCCAGCGGTCCTCCGCCGGGCCCCTGGGTGCTGCTGCTGCCAGCTAGGAGAGATTTGGGGCTGAGGCTGCCCAGAGACACAGAAGACGGGGAGTTGTATACACCAGTTTATTGTAGAGAGAAGGCTAGGTGGAATTAGCCAGGAGCAGATCGAACATGTCGTGACAGGGCTCCTATCTTGAGTGTGTGTGGGGATGGCGGTTTTACCTGCTGCTCGTCAGACCAACCATCGAGCAACAGGTATGCAGCCACTCTGATCACAATTACATAGATCTAGGTCAGGTGTGGCCGCTCAACCGGACACCACACATACACATACTCTGTGTTGTATGCCCAGCATGCTGACAGCAAAGGTAAACATTTTAATAAATAAAAATAAAAAGAATTACGTATCATAACCCAAAGACAGATTCTATTCACAAAAGCACATTTTCAACTCAGACAGCTGAGCTCAACTATTGCCAAAAGCAGGTATAAAGAGTAGAATTTTGAATCTTGGTACATCAGCATTCGATGAGGAAACCTATGACGTGAATTTTATTATGATTTTTAAGGGACAATAAGAAAATCGTGAGACTTTTGAAAAATGACTTTGTCTAACTGCAGATGGCCATAGATGTGTGTGTGTATGTGTATGTATATATACATATATATGTTTTTTTTTTTTTATAAACTTTATACGCGTACTACTTAAGGCAACCAAAATCCATTGCTAATGCTCTAGTGTGCTGGATGACGTAGGGGTGAGTTCCAGCCCGCCACAGCGACTATAAAGGGTGACGCTGGGTCAAGGTAAAGTCTCAGAGTTGGCGTTCAGCTTCGCACAAGGGACGGAGCTGGGACTGGACTGGACAGGAAGTTTATCTGGGTCAAGCTCGGCACCATGGGGCGCCGCCTCCTCCAAGTGATACTGCTCTGCGCCACCGGGCTCCTCTACAGCCACGCCAACATGGAGGAATTCAAAACGAGATACCTCACTCACTTTACTTCAGAGGAGGACGGCAACGAGAAGCAACTGGTGAGCCACAGACGATAATAAAAATATACTGCTTTAGAAAGCGTTGTAAATACGACTTCATTTGCTGTTGTTTCATCTGTTCACGCAAATATTCCAGTAATGTGTGAGTGAATGTCTTAATATTACTTATCAATAATTAAAAAACAAATAATATTCCTTCAATGATCCTATGTTTCCAGATCAATGATCTGCGTGGGGTTCTGGAGAGATTACAGAACAACAGGTTTCCATCCATTGGGAAGAAGCATAATTACATGTCTTTGGTGAGGGAAGGGAAATCTCCCTCAATAATCTTCTCAATTAAAATATGGAAACTCGTTCTAAAAATGATGACAATATTTCTGCCATGCGGCGTTCCCATATTGATCATCATTCAGCATGAATCACTCGTACCAATAAACCTGTTGCTGCGTCTTGTTTCAGTGTGACCCGGGGGAACAGTGTGCTCTGAGGAAAGGCTCCAGGATCGGGAAACTGTGCGACTGCTTTCTACCGAGGACGTGCAACTCTTTTCTACACCGCTGTTTGTGATGTTTTTTTTTTTTTATACCTCTGCTTTGTTTATATATTTAAGTCTGATTTAGGCATAAAGTAAAAACAAAATAATTCAGTGATTTGATTATTTTTCTTTTCTGCTCAATGTTCACTTGTATATATATCACATTTTTTTCAAACTTCATTAAATATGTTTTGTTTACATCTGTTGTGATATCCACTCTGCGTGTGTGTGTGTGTGTGTGTGTGTGTGTGTGTGTTTGTGTGTGTGTGTGTGTGTGTGCTGACCTGTGCTGATCTGTGCTCTAGGCGCTTGTTTGGTCCACAGAGAGAGATTTCGGTCACTTGGCGTGGCGATGAACATAACGGGCAGAGACTCTCTGGAGGCCGTGAAGTTGTTCTTGATGTCGGTGTAGTCCGCCGCTGCACGTGACAGAGGGGACACATATACACACGTCCATGCATAGACACACACACACACACAACAATTAGCCACGGCATTGAAATTGTGACACATAGGAGCAGGATGTAAAAGCATTCCAAGAGTGTACACAGAGAGGCGGTCACACGTAGAGGAAATAAGAGTGTGTGTGTGTGTATATGTGCGCACATGAACGTGCGCACACACACACACACACACACACACACACACACACACACACACACACACACACACACACACACACACACACACACACACACACACACACACACACACACACACACACACACCAGTTGTTCCTCCAGTTGAAAGAAGAAAGCAGATGGAGGAAGCGCAGGAATCCCACCTGAGGAGAACTTGGGCGAGAGGAGGAGATCTTTAAATAAAAACCTCATTTCACATGATGCAACAAAGAGAGGAGGGGGAGGGGAGGGGGAGAAAGAGATGCTTATCAGCCCTAAAAAAAAACCACCCAGAGCTTTTTTTTTTTTTTTTTTTTACCTCGGAGGAGAGAAGGGAGCGGGCTGCAGGAAGAGCGAGGCCACCAGGAGGTCAGCCGCGTCCTCCGAGACATCGTTGCTGAAAAGCTGGGCACCGAGCCAGCGCTTGGCCAGTCGACATGCTGCCCCGAAACATGGGTGCTGCTGCTGGAGGCTGACACACACACACACACACAATCACACACGCACGCACGCACACACACACGAAAAAATAAATAAACATGGAGAGAGGGAGCAGAGAGGTGGAAGGGAGGAACGTGAATACTGCAAAACTTGAAGAGAAAATGGAAGGTACAAACAGTGGATTCCCTGCTTGAAATCGGGACGAAGGTACTTTGAATATTTTACATGAGTACATTTAGAACGAGGCTGTCCTCCTAAAACTAAACAATCACTGGATTTTGTGTGAAGAGGTTAGGGTTTCCCCACACCGCCACCACCGCTTTGCTGAGTTAAAGTCATTTTCCAGTCAACTGTAAAAGTCTGAAAACGTAATCGCCATGTTTTCCGGTACTTTATTGTTATCGTGTGTTGCTTTGAATTTTTTTTATAAAGTAAAAACTTTTTTTTTTTTAAGTAATTAACAAAAACGAAATAATAAATGTGGCAATGAAAAAAGCATCATTTATGATGCTCAGGATCAAATACATAGGGCAGTCAGAATCATAACATTTTAGTTGATGACTAATTGTGGTACAAATATTTGTGATTTAATTCAGTTGTCCTTTTTTGTGATTTTAAGTCACTATAATAGTGGCATAAAATAAAACATGTAACAGAGCCATTTGTAGAAGAGCCATTTATTGAAATCTTCAAGGTTAATAAATGGGACATGAAAATGTAGGTAGTACGTTTGCTTTCCTCATCCCGACAAAAAGATTGTGATCCGCTCAAATAATTGCGATCAGGCGATTATATAATAATTGTGAGAGCTCTAAGGGGACCTTACATCAGTTTTTTTGAGCTGTATGTTTCACAAACCATGTACTAGAACAAGCCGTTCAGCTTTGCTGCCCTGACTGACGTCACAGAGGGAGCCATTCTTATGTAAGAAGCCCTCCATCTGAGTAACTCCACCCATGGCTCGAGCACCAATGGACCCACTTGCATCGAAGCTAATAGCTAAGCAAGGGAACTGCTCTGTTTTTGGCTTGCAGACCAGCACAAATCTTTTAAAAGAAAGAGGAATTAATACCAACTGTTTGTGAAGAAACTGCAAAGAGATGTAAGTCGTGATTTAATGTAAGTGTGTGTGTGTGTGTGTGTCTGTGTGTGTGTGTGTGTGTGTGTGTGTGTGTGTGTGTGTGTGTGTGTATCCACGGTAGGTTGACTGTGCTGTAAGCTGCAGTGCACAATCCGCTCCAAACAAAACTGTAGATGTATTTATTTTATTTTCCGACGTTTCCGTAATTGAAGGAAGCAAAAAAGCCTCAAGCCCCGTCCTGTCCCCATGCGCTCCAAGCTCCGCGCCGCTCTTGAAAAACGCGGTGAAAGTCGGAACAAACCTTCAAATTAGGCCTTGTAGATCAAATATGAGTGAAGATTCGGCAACTGGATTTCTTATTTATCCCCTCAAATTTGATCAGAAACAGATTTTGGGGGACTGATGAGGTCAAGTGAAAGTTTACAGAGAAATACAACGTGATCTGGAGTAAAGCTCAAACCCCATTGGCTCACAGAACTTGGGCCTCGGGAGGGTGGCTCCACCCACTTAAACAGAGTGCCAGGAACACGATGGATTAAAAGGCACATTTAGAACGGCTAGAATGCACAACATGAGTGGTATTTTCAGCCTATATTTTACTTTAAGAACTATATTAACTTCTGTAAAAAGGAGCATAATAGAGCCTCTTTAAATATTTGTATCTTTACCCGTGCAGCATGCTGGTCAGCAGCAGTCTGTGCACTGTCGCCAGCTCCACCGCCCCGGCCTCCTCGTTGACCCCGAGCTCCAGCGGCCCGTCGGCGTTAACATTTTCCCGCAGACCCTGGGGCTCGCAGTGGTACGCCACCTGCATACGAAAAACGCAGGGAAAGCAAAAACAGGAATATCAGTCAACATGAACATGAACCCTTCACTGAGATGTCAAGATCTTGTTTTACATGTTCAGTGTTAGGTTAACCAAGAAGGAAGTGGACATAAGTCAGTGTCTACCTTCCACATCCAGATGAGTGGGGCAGGGCTTGCAGGTATATTTGTGGTGCTTGGTGAGCAGCTCTCCCGGGTTGATGGGGAAACGCAGCCTTGATGTGGCGCAGGGCGAGGCGGTCGTGGGGCCACTTCCCACTGCCCTCCATGTGACAGACCACTACGGAAAAAATAATATTATTTAATACCTGGATAGATTGTTTAGAGATTAAAAAGGTAAGTGGCTGGCTCTGGTGAGGCGCTGGAATGGGTCAGGGGTCAATACAGGATGAATCAATTCAGGATATTACACATTTCACAGCACTAATTGATTATTTCCCACCATTTGGAGGCGGTAGAAAAAAATCTTGACTCGGCTGTTCTGTTCAACCACGTTGGTTTGGCAGCAAAGTAGGCGTAGGACTGTTCTTTTGACTTAATAGTGAACAAGAAAATGATACCTTCTGCCTTAAAAATGTTGGCATCCTTTTGGTAAATGAGAAAGAAAACCCCTCTATTAACGCAATCAATTTAATATTGATATTAATATTAAAGACACACCATATGATAAATACGACAAAGTGGAATAGTTAAAAACATTGAAACAATAACATCGAGTTAAAAAAGGAGGACAAGAAAATACACAAATGTGAAGCGACCGGAGGCTTATATGTCCCGCCTCTAATGATATTCATTTTATTATAGCAGAAGCTGAGCCTTAACTATTGTGGGCCTGAGGTTACCACTGGTTGAGAAGCCCACCTGTCACAAGGGTGACGTAGGCGGGGATAATACTGTAATAAGCTAGTAAGCACATAGTATTGATTCATATTTATAATTCATATTTATCTTGTGAATAGTATATTCTGTATTTCTGACTATTTCTCTTCTGTATTTTTTCGTATTTTGTTTATATTTGACGATTACATGTTTACTTCACTATTTCTTATATTTGATTTCATTTCGTTTTGGATTGAATTTAAGCAGTTCGCTTCTTTCTTTCTTTTTTTTTTTTTTTTTTTTTAAACGCCAATTTTCGGTGAAACACACCAAACCTCAGCGGAAAAAAGACCCTCGCTCAGCCAGCCGGTCGTTATTGCAAAAACAACCCCCGACGGGGGGATTCGGGACCCCGGCACGTAGCGGAGGGATCTTCGTGAAATAAAAAAATGATAATAATAATAATATCTTTGTTAGGAAATAAACAATGAATCAACAACACCGCGTGAAGGGGCTTTCGATAACAACAACAACAACAACAACAACAACAACAAACAGCGCGGTCGACACACGCGCCACGGCGCGCCCCTGCCGTCACGCGACTTCACCCCGCGTACCACGTCGATGACGTCGACGCAGTACGCGCAGAAGACACGCGGAGACCTGCGTCTTCCGGAGGCGTTTTAAAGACGGGAGCGGAAGGGGAGAGGCCGTCCTTCCCCGGCGAAGGGCTGGCCCACGCTGGTTTCAGTGACATCTTGGGGTTTTTTGTTTTTTTTGTTGTTGTTGTTGTTGTTGTTTTGTTGGTTTTAATGGCAAACGTTTTTCGAGAGCATGTGCAGCAGCGCAATACAACTGGACGCGGGTAGCGGTGCAAAGCGTCAAACATGGTGAGGAGAGGGTGAGGGAGGCAGGGCGAGGATGGGATTCGGAAGGGATACGAGGAACAAATGGAGATAAGGTGTGGCCGGATAGTTTAATAGAATATAGGTTATATTATTATCATTATAATAATAATAATTATTATTTATTTTACTTATTGTATTTTATTTTACAGACTAATGTAAACTAGAGCCTGTTCTACGTACTCCGGTAGGGAAGGTGGCGCTATGCACCTAAAAGTTGGTATTGCAATCCGCCTAAAAACGGCAGGAAGAAGAAAAAGATTTTAAAATAAATAAATAAATAAATAAAGGAAGCGCAAGATGATGACGTCATCCAACATCGCCCCCGTGTATCTCACGCAGGGACTCCAGAATCTCTGCGTGACTGCTTTAGTAAAACGACCGTTTAAAAATATATATGTCTTCCAAAAATACGACATGGTTAACTTAGCATTTAAAACATAGGTGCATGCACACAAACTGTTTTATTGAGGTCTGCGTGTGAGGCTGCCACCCACTTCAAGATGAAGAGGAGTAGGGGACGCACTGATGTGTGGGACAGCTTTATCGTGGAGGGGGAGCTCGTACGGTGCCTCAAATGTGACACTTTGCTGGACTACCACAAGGACATCTCGAATCTGATACGTCACCTGGCCAAGTGTCACGCATCTCCCCTGTCGGAGGAGGACGGGGACGCCAAGGGCCATGGAGAGGCGGCGGGGGCCCAGGAGGTTTCCCCGGAGCCGGGGGAGAAGAAGAGATACAAGCGCAGCTCCGTGTGGGACGTTTTCATCAGAGTCAACGAGGAAGTCCGCTGCACGTTATGTGACCTCAGGCTTAAGTACATGGGCAGCACCACCAACATGATCTACCACATTGAGCGAAAGCATCGGAAGACAAAGCCGGAGGACGAGATGCCGCACGTTGGGCCGTCCTACTCGGACCTGACTGAGGTTATCTGCAGGACGATAGAGAAGGACATGCTGCCCGTCAGCATCGTCAGCGGCGACGGCTTTCGGGAGCTTCTCAGTCACGTTGCGCCGAGTTTCAAAATGCCATCCACGGGTGAAATCGAATTACTTATGGAAGATCATTACCATCAGAAGGTGTGCAAGCTTTTAGCATTGCTGACCACACCTGAGACTGTATCTCTCACCGTGGAATGCTGGGCAGCGCTGCCCACCGAGAGCTATGTCACCATCACCTGCCACTTCATATCCAGTGACTGGAAGGCCACATCCGCGGTTCTGGTGACACAAAGCTTGTCGGCCACTAAAAACAACTTAACAGATATCATCGTCAACGCCGTGGAGTGTTGGGGCATCACTGGGAGAGTGGTGGCGTGTTGTCATAATGAACACAGCATCTCACCAGCCCAGGGATATGCCAGTGCCACCTGGGAATCCCTTGTGTGTTTTACCAGTATGTTGCAGATGGCCGTCAGCGACGGCCTGTGCGATGGTATACTTTCTGTGGTCGTTGCTGCTGGGAAATTAGTCAAGTATTTCCAGCACACCTCACCAAGCATGGTCCTGGGACATATTCTTGATGAGATGAACCTACCCCAGCGTCCGCTGATCCAGTCGAGCAAATCCAGATGGGAAACTATCAGTGACATGTTTGAACGACTAATGGAACAACGCTGGGCAATTGAATGTGTACTTACTGACCGTACGGCCACCAACCGGC
This sequence comes from Zeus faber, assembly GCF_960531495.2. Classification (NCBI taxonomy): domain Eukaryota; kingdom Metazoa; phylum Chordata; class Actinopteri; order Zeiformes; family Zeidae; genus Zeus; species Zeus faber. Next base: position 19,717,096 of record NC_137203.1, on the reverse strand, counting down.
AGGAAGCCCAGTACTATAAGATACAAGAGGATTATTGGGAAATTATTGAAAACATCACACCCATACTGGCAACTCTTAGATCGGCAGCAACAGTTATGTCCGCTGAAACGGTGGTGTCCATCTCAAACATCTACCCCATCACGTTCAGCCTCCTCCAGACTCACCTTGCAGAAAAAGAACATGACATCAAAGAGGTTTCTGAGTTTAAGTTTAAGGTCCGGGAGTCACTGAAGAAACACATGGAGGTAGGTACTATAAACGTATAAACTATGAGCTATAATAGAATAGCACTGAAACTGAACAGATCGTTGCAGTGGATACAATCTGCATCTGTTGAACCCTTTTATTTCAAGCTGTCATTTAATTTACTGTTCACAGGTAGAGTCAAATGACCTGTCGTCAAAACCGGCGCTCATTGCCTCGATGCTGGACCCTCGGCACAAGCATCTCAGCTTCCTCACGCCAACTAGGAGACTGGCGGCAAAAGTGAAACTACATGAAATGGTTTCAAAAATAGATGTTCCGACGACTGCCGTTAGTGCCGTGGCCATTAAAGCCGAAGCTAAAGCTGAAATCCAGGAGGTGCTGGTGACGGCCCCTGCTAGTCAGGTGGCAGTGGCAAAGCAGAAGCAAGGCGATGCCAAAAATGCAATGATGTTCCTCCTCGGAGAAAACTACTGTTCCTCCTATGCCGATGACTCCGAGGCTCAGGTCGACATCTATTTAAGAGACACTTCTCCTTCGCTGGACGTACACCCTCTTGACTGGTGGAAGCTCAACGGCCCAAGATTCCCTCTGCTGGCTAAGTTAGCAAGACGCTACCTGTGTATACCTGGTGTAGCAGTACAAGGTGACCAGAGACCCGCAGGAGAAGGAGGAGAGACATTTGCAAAAATGCGTGCAAGGCTGAGCCCGGGACATGTGGACACCAGTCTCTTTCTGAATAAAAATGCATCACTTTTATAGGCCCATAGGCATTAGGAAGTGTAAATATATACCTCGTTGTCGCTGTTCAATGCAGCTTTATTTCCTGTAAATACAATGGAGTGCGCTCTTCTCCATTCCCGTTCGTCGAACCTAATCAGTATTACTGTATCTCCATCTGGAAATGTAGCTCAGTTTTAGGCTTACACCAAATTCAAAATACTACATCCTGTCTATGCTCAGCACTGGCCTTCCCTAATTAGACAGATAAACTACATAGAATCTGAAAACAAAATCCATTTTTAGATAGCAGAGAAGTAGCTCTTTTTGTTTTTCCTGAAGGGGAAAAAAACAACACCGCCTCAAATAATAAAATACAGGAACGATTCCTGGTCGAAAATCTAAAAATCCCTGCCTGGAACAGCCTCTGGCAAGGTATCCATTCGAGAGGAATGCCATGACTTTCCAGGCCAATTATTGTACCGATAGATTCTGTGTTTTTATATGTCCTCATATATCTGTTAAAATACCGCCCTAGCTGTTATTCAACAGGATTCATTTTGTGTACTCGAAGTGAGTTGTGTGCATGGATGAAAAGGAAAATGAAGAATGGAGAGTCGATCAGCCCGTTGCCGCGGATTGGTCGGAGTCAGCTGGGGGAGGTCTCTTGTGCGTTGTCTTGCAGTGAGGACGTGTGGTGCCGGAGACCCCGTGGCCCAGATTGCAATTCAAACGGACCCTGATTAATTATTCAATACTTTAGGTTCACGTTTTGGCCAGCGAGCCTTTTTGTTCGAGTGGTTTATAATAAAACTCCAGCCGCTCACTCCCCCCCCCCCCCCCCCCCCTCTCTGAACCCGTGTATGTGGATGGAACCGTCTACAAGTGGCTACGGAAGGAGGTAACGCGGAAGGCACCTCGCCATCCCCACTGGAGTGGATGATCGCTGCCTTCACCACCAAGCAAGCAGCCCAGACTCACCGTTTCGAGGAGATGGCGAGGGACCGGGCGCCTGACCGGCAGGCGATCGCGGAGCTTCTGCAGGGCCAGTGGCGGATCCAGGTCGAGGAACATCCAGATGCCGCCCCCCTTCTGAACAGCAGTCTACAAAAGATGATGGGCGATGCCGAGCCGTTCCTCGCCGCCTTCGAGATGACGGCGGAGGCGTTTGGGTGGAGCAGCGTGGAGTGAGCGCTGTGCCTGCTCCCCTTGCTGATAGGGGAGGCGCAGCAAGCGGCGCACGGCTTACTGGCACCTGGTCGCTGGCGATACCGCACCGTCAGGAGGGCAGTCCTGGACCACGTGGGGAGGACAACGGAGGGGCACGGCCTCGCTCATGCCCAACATCTGCGGGACGCGCCCAGGAGGTGGCTGCGACCGGAAGAAACGGTCCCCGGACCATCGACCTGGTGGCGTTGGAGCAGTTCCTCCTCGACGTTCCCGCCAGGATCGCCCAGTGGGTCTGTTGCCACCGTCCCGGCAGCCTGGATGCAGCGATCACACTGGCGGAGGACCATGTGGAGGTGTGCGGCCACACGGCAGCCTACCACTGGAAGCCGGCGTGAGGTAAAACCCCAGGACCAACAGGGGAGCCATTGGGACCTCGACTCGCCTCAGGATTTGTGGGTCATAGAAAAGGTGTTATTGGAAATAAGCTTGACCTTGTTCTTATGAACCGCCGTCTTTGAAATTTTAAGGATGGAAGCAACCTGATGCTCACTGTATCCCTCTGGCAGTAAAGCCAGAATTGAACCCTTCTTTTCCTCATTCAAAACTTTTATTTTCAACTCTTTTGGCATGGTCAATAGTTGTTTTTTTTTATTCCAATTACTTTCAAGATACTACTCGCACTGTTCTGCCATCCAGCTGGTTCCATTGTAAGAGGATAGTGATGATCACAGCAGTGGTTTTCATACTTTTCCTGATTAAATAAGATTACCTCAGTAGAATGAGGTCCACCTGTGTTGGAATACAACAGACATTGCCATATATGAAGAGATGCTGATTTAAGAAGAGATTGGAGTGGTCTCTATTTTTTCCAGAGCTGTATATCCACTCCCATGAGTCTGCGCTAGGCCTTCAGGCACCGTGGCCCGATCTTTTGACACGTACAGGTGAAAAGGTATGTGGTACTTGGGCAAAACAGGAGCATTCCACAACGTGCTCTTCAGGGCTGAGAATGAAGTGGCCATAGCTGTTGTCCAAACCACATTTTCTGAAGCATCTATCAAACATGATGCGCAGGGGACCTTGTCATGGTGTGAACAGTCAGGGATCCATTGACGACAATAGTTAAACATTCCCAGAAAGCTCATCATAGCCTTCTTAGTTGTGGGAGGTGGAACAGCTTCAATCACAGCACTCAGCAACTCTGATTGAAGCTGCACACCCTCGATCTCTTTGACAACTGCCTTTGTCTCTAAGACAACACAAAACCCAACTGAGTCACTTTCTTCCTGCATCATTCCAGTCCGGGATCAGCCAGATGTTGCAACAGCATGAGGGAAGCTTCCTCACACCGTTCTTCACTGTTTGCCAAAGGGAAAAGATCATCCACATACTAGAGGTGTGTGCGTCCAGGGGGCGGTGTGAATGATGCCAGCGCTGAGCAAACAGCGGCAAAGGCGTCAGGGGAATCGATATAATCCTTTGGGAGGCGTGTCCACGTATGAGTGTGGACGGGGACGCTGAAAAAGGCTGAACATCAGGCACATTGGGAAGAATCGGCCACACAGTCATTTACAGCATACACATCTTGCGGAAATCGCCATTCAGTGCGTCCCGGTTTCAAGAGTGCCTAGATGCGGACGCTCGCCAGAGGCAGGTCCACAGTCAACAGGAAATACGTCACATCAGCAGTGGAAGTTGGTCTTCCTTGTGTTCGTTGTTTTCCCTGTGAAGCCCCCGTTAACTCCTAGCATCACAAAAACACGTGTCCAGTTCATTTCCAGCCGCTTGCTGCTATAATTAAACTGGGCTGGAATTAAATCAACTCCTTTACCTCACCGGGGACGCACACAGTAGCGTAAACCTCCCTAAACGGAAAACATAATCATCAAATGGAAAAGAAGAGCTAAAGATGAAAATAATCATACAAAGTTATTTGTGACTTTGTATGTTTAGATCAATAGGATGTGAATTTAATGTTAAAAAGACATTTTAAATCAACCATGACCGGAACATGCTATTTGTATTTAGAGGCCACTCTATGGGCCTCATGCAATTCCCTCAATTTATCGCAAGCATTTGACCATTTTTTAAAGAAACTACAATTGATACAACCCAAATATATGGTTTGACATTGTCTACATGAATCCAGTTATAGATTTTGCATTGTATAAAGCTGCTAATCATGGCTTTTTAATAATCCAGAATAAGATGGTTCGCTGCATCTGTCTTCATCAGCTTATTCTTCCCCGGAACAAAACACATAATATCTATCTTGCGTCTCAAATGTACTGCTCCTTTAGTGACCCGGGAGCTGCTCAAGTGTAATATTATACAAACCTGCAAAAGAGAAAGGTGGCAACCCTCACCACAGACTTCAAGACAGCACTTACTGTACATCTCACACACTGAATACATCTTCACATCCAAGAGTTGATGTGAAAGTTAGGGTTCTTGTTCTGTTCGACTTAACAGTACCACAGCAGCACAACTGAATGTAACCTCAATGTGTGATAGCATTTAGAGTTGTATGTTTTAATGAGCACTACTTAGTTTTTTTGGGGGCAATAATGTCAGTTTAGGCTGCATTTCATTGAGTTATTAACTTAGTGGCAAGGTTCAGTGGCATGGCTTTTTTTTTGGGATGCACATTGAACTAAACTTGATCATCTAGCCAGAGCCTCTTTTTTAACAGCTGTAATTAATTTGACTGTACCTGATCTGTTACGGACACTGACAAAGGGCAGACAGAATGTTCTGAAATTCTTATCAGGTTTTTCTTTGGCCACGGCAGGCTTGAACAGATTCTTTGGAAGTTATGGTGAATGCCGTTGCTTTACCAACAACATTAACACGTTGCTGCAACCAACTGGTGAGTTTCGTCTCGTGTGTTGTTCTTATTACTTCACATCTCGACAGCACCATAAACTAGACTTTCTTCTCAAACTTGAATTCCCAGGTATTAAGCTAGAAGTTCAGGTGATGAAAATGATACCGAGCTAGCACTGACATGTCCAGGCCAGCGCCACTTCCCTCATTTCTGCCCTTCTGTGACGCAAAGGAGGAAATATAGAATATCTGTGATGTTTTATTTGAATAATTAAAGTGTCTGAGGGGTGTGCCAGTGTGGTGTGATTGCGAAAATCTGATTCCAAAATGGCTTCTTCCTAATTTAGATGAGGCATGAGCTCTGATGAATTACATTCAGGGGTAAAAACAAACAAACAAAAAAAAACCCCAACAAGGATTAAAAAGTACGGCTTTATGAAACTGTACTGTCCCACAAACAACAATCACATGACAGGTCGTCCACATCTACAAAAAGGTGTTTAGACAGGTCTACAAAATCCCAGTCGGGGTATTTTTGCGCGTCGTCTAGACTGTCCATCTCTCCGTCCTGGCCTCCACAGATTTGACCACACCTTTCCCCATCACCTGGAAGTCCTCCAGAATGGCCTGCACGTTGGGGAGGGTGTGCGCTTGTTCCCCCGTCACCTCCACAAGGCGAGCGGAGATCTCAGAGGTCTGGATGACAGGAGAGGGGTTCCGTTCAGTACATGGTTGAAAACTTCTTCCCCAAATTTTTTTTTAAATAAAAATAAAAAGCCTTCTTCCCAATACTGATGGTATCACTGATGTCGCACTTGATATGAAAAATCGACTCATTCTAAAAGCCCATCGACACGTTCTCAGATCACGTTATCAAATACTTTTGAGGCGGCGTTATCCCCATGCTTACCTTGAACGGCGCGGGATCGAAGGCTTTTGGCTTCCACAGCACTGCAATCACTGTGCCACCGAAGGGGTCACAGAAGAAGAGCGCCAAGTGCCCAAAGGAATCCTGGGAGTGGATGTGTTTATACGTAAGTAAGTGGGTTGCTGCATCACATTTTTTCAATTTCAAGGACTTTCAAGGACGCAAAACAAGTATAATCAATTTTCAATGTGATATATATTAATTAAAACATTATATAATCTTAATCTCATTGTCTGTCTATGATGTCATTGTCATCCACTATTATGTGTCTATTTCCAACCATGTTGGATTCAATACGGTACATTACCCTGGCATAATCTCAAGGATTCATTTGTCATACATATACATACTTTCCTACATATATGCAGTGAAATGTCTTTGCAACGCACCCAGAGATTATGCACAACAGTTACTAAACTAAACATAACAGCTAACCTAATTCCTACCTAACTAATTGAACTAACTGATTCCTAAAACGTAATGCCATTAGTGAATAGAATAATATACATAAAATAAAATAAGAATCAAAAACATAATACAAAGTGGGGGTACAAAATAGAAGGGAATAGAGACAGAATATGGGATAGGCTATTTGTATATACAGTTATGTGCAGTAAAGTGAGTATGGAGTACTACACAGCAATACAGTGACACAGAACAGCAATACAGCGCAGTATGCATTAACCCAGAACAGTGATACAGTAACTTGCAGTACAGTATGCTACATACAGTACAGTAAGGCAGTGGGGCCTATGTGAGTGACTCAGTGCTTTTTGTGAGGACCCCTGGAAAGTTCAGCATTGACAGTCCTTATGGCTGGCTTGCGGGAAGAAACTCCGTCTGCTGCGGTCGGGTGTTTGCCTGACTGCAGCGGCTGGAGCAGTTCATTGTTGGGGTGGTGAGGATCCTTCATGATCCTACGGTTTCTGCTACTACACCTCCTGGTGTATAAGTCCCTGCAGGGAGGGGAGGGTAGTTCCAGTGGTACGTTCAGCTGAACACACCACCCTCTGCAGGGCCCTCCTGTCCTGAGCAGTACAGTTACCAAACCAGGCAGTGATGTTGCCTGTCAGGATGCTCCCCACCGCTCCAGAGTAGAAGGACTTGAGGATCCTCTCCGAGACCCTGAATTTCCTCAGCTGCCTGAACTGGTAAAGACGCTGCCTCGCCCATCTCACCAGAGTGTCTGTTTGTAAAGTCCATGTTAAATCCTCTGTGATGTGGACTCCCAGGTACTTGAAGCGGCTCACCCTGTCGACAGAAGTCCCATTAATCACCAACGGCGTGTGCGTCGTCAGTTTTAATCCCCTCCTAAAGTCCACAACCAGCTCCTTAGTTTTGCTGACGTTCAGGAGGCCACCTCCTCACGGTAGGCCTTCTCATCGTCGTCGGTGATCAGGCCCACCAGGACTGTGTCGTCAGCGAACTTGATGATGGTGTTGGAGCTGGACCTAACCCTTACCTCACTACCATTCCACGCACGATGCGCGGCTTGTAAACAGGGATCAGCGCGATGGCCGTGTGGCCCGATTTCCCGAAAGCAGGGAGTGAGACGGTCTTGTATATGTTCTTGTACGGTGTGTAACAGTAGTCCAAAGTTCTATCTCCACTGGAAGCACACGTGATGTGTTGCTGAACACGGAGAAGAACTTGGCTGGACGAAGGGCTTCATCCGGCGCCAGTGGGTTCAGCCATGTCTTCGTCAGGCAAAGAACGCAACAGTTTCTCGTATCCCGTTGGAATATAATCCTCGCTCGAGGTCATCCATCTTGTCCTCCAGGGAGTGGACATTATCAAAAATGATGCTTGGCAGAGGTGGACAGTAAGGTTGCGTCCTCATGTCGCTGTTGAGAGCGTTGGTGCGTAAAATCTCTTGGGGCCACTCTGATTCCGCAGATAAAAAGTCCCAAAGTTGATCTTCAAGGTAAATTTTTATATCCACGAGTGCATCGCGGCCGTAGGAGATCACTGCCGATGAGTATTTGGTGGACATAGTGATATAAAACGGATAAAATACAAAAATGTGCATCATCAACGAGGAGCGCATGTGCAGGCAGCCGCTAACGGGCAGTGCCACTTCACAATCCACACAACAACCTACACAATAATCAATGTCGTTTCCAGCGAACAGACCGGTAACATAATGCTTGGTTGGTGTAGCAGGGAAAGGAGGGACGCAGACAGCAGCAGTGTGAGAAGAAAAAGAGCTGCTATGAGGGGAAAAAGTGCTTCTGGAAAAATTATATTACGTTACAATTTATTATTATTAAAACAAAATGAGAGGGAATATTATAGGTTTTCAAAGGTTTTTCAAGGACTTAAAAATATTTTCAATGTATCCCAGTAACTTCTGAGGACGACATTTTCCTGCACCTCAAGGACCTGGTAAGAACCCTTGCAAACATGTTTTAGTTGACAGCTTAGATTGTATGATTAAATCTATCTTCCATCTTCTTGGCGTATAAAAGCTTTTACTTGTGCAACTTCCAAGCAAACCGATGAGCAACAGGCTCTCCTGCGCAGTACAGTATTTCACAATGACATCAACATTGTTGCCAACAAAAGTCCTGTTCAAAAAACAACTGGAACTCCGGGACGTGAGAGACAGCGACAGTGACTTATGGAGTGAATCAAGAGTGACTAACCCTGAGCTCCGACAGGTACAGGGCTACAGGGTTGTAGTCGATGACAGGCAGTGCCCATCCGCTTTGGCCCACTTTGCCCTGCAGGGTGCCCCTGCTGAAGCCCGCAGCAGGGGGGTCCACCGCCTGGCCGAGCAGCGGAACCTGCTTTGGTATCAGGTGGATCAGCACGTCGTAGGCGTCCAGCGGGGGACGAAAAGCCACCTGCACAGACCAAGAACCCAAACTCCTGTCAGACGATGAGTCGAGACAATGCTACGATAATGACCATTATAAACATAGTTTCAATGTTATCGTCCTAACTACAGTATAGACAGGTATAGAAGTTAGGACGAAAACATATCTAAAAACTAAAATCTTTGACGTCTGGGTCGAGACAAATCTTAGAAGCTGAATCTTATCAAATTGGGTCTGTGACCTAATACATATCAGATTGAAGGGTCCTAGTTATGAAAAATAGAAAAGGTTTATCGGATTGAGGATTTTATTGAAAAATTGCATCAAAGTGAAATGGAGCACCAATGATGTACCACTCGGATACAAACATCATTTGGGAGTGAAAGGGTGTGGTAGTGTGTTTCACAGACCCTGACGTCCTGGATCTGACTGCCGTGCATAAGCTGCAGTTCCAGAACCTTGAGGCTCTCCGCAGCGACCAGCACCACCCGCTGCAGCATCTAAACACAAATAAACACATTAGCACACGGACAAACCCCTGGACACGACGACGTTTGGTGTAGCAAACACACACGCGCTCAAAGAAGCAAGGGCAGTCTGCTGGTGAATATTTAACACTACAATAGATGGACTGTAGCCACTGTGTGTTCCCCAAATTCATCCTTATTTTAGACCAGCGCCACCCAACTGTGGGCCGCGAGGGTATTGCAAGTGGGCCGCCAAATCACGGGCAAAAAACATCGATTTTATTGATTAATAAATAAATACAATTATTTATAATTACAAAAACATTTTTAAATGAAAAAAAACAACAAAAAAAATGTATTCATGGTATTTTTTCTTTAAAACCTTCAAAAGTGCATCATTACTGATTGATAGCAACTTATGTTATTGCGTTCTACGTCCAAGCCGGACCACGATCGACGTGCACCCGTACATTTTTGAACTTGCGGTGGTAATCAAAATGGATGGTTGCCTGGCATCACACTGAAAACTAAAGGCGGACAGGCGGGACAGTCCCGCCTGTCAAACAAAAAGAGAAAGGTTCGGAGAAGGTTTAGCGATGAATATTTATCATTGGGATTCTTTTGGACAGGCACGGAAGACGAACCGTTACCGCTGTGCGTGGTGCGTTCCGAGATTTTATCAAACGATGCTCTGAAGCCATGTCAACTGCGCCGTCACCTCGAGACAAAACACCAACAGGACACGTCCGAGCCGCTTGAATTGTTCGATAATGAACTCAAGGAGTATCAGGGCACGAAGAAAGTCATCGAGGCGTCATGTATGGGCACCGAGGGCGCAAAAGCAGCGACAGCGGCCTATCGAGTCGCAGTCGAGTGCAAGCCAATCAACCTCATCTGATTGTCTGACAACTAAGTCAGACGCAGGATTGACGAGATGGCAGAGAATGTGTCAGAACAGCTGATGACAAGCGTACGCGAGAGTCCTTTTTGATCCATCATGTCAAAGAGCACCTGCGCGGTCTGAGGACCAAGGCGCGCAAATACTTCCCCGTCCCAGATGTGCAGTGCAGCAGGACGGAAAACCCCTGCGCCAGCCACAGTGACCAGACCCTTGCAGGCCTGAGCGCAAAAGAGAAGGACGGTCGTGAGGATCTCTCCTGCGACGGCGCATTGAAACCGGCTTTCTCACAGAAGTACCCGACAAACATTTGGCTTCATGTTGCTTCCGAGTATCCCGATCTGTCCGACAGAGCCGCGCCATTTCCGATGCCTTTGCTGACAACGTATCTCTGTGAGACGAGGCCTTTCGGCGCTTGTGGCATTGAAGACCATATACAGGATTAAACTGAACGTTGAGCCAGATCTTCGCCTGAGACTTGTCCCTTAAGCCAGACATCAAGGATTTGGTGTCTGCCATGCAACATCAGCCTTCTCATGAGGTGAGTTCATATGAATGTGCTCCTGTTATTGGTAGTTTTATCAGCGCTGGCGTGAGTCCTGAGTTTGAGCCCACCTCTTTTTTTTGTTTTACCACAGCTGCACTCTATGTGTAAGAATGCACATGACTGTTAAAATATACGTCCTCTGAGAACGCACTGTTTTGGCTCCCGTATTACTTCTGGTCGGATGTGGGCTGCGAACACTACTGAGATTTTCAAGTAGGCTGAGTCCGAAAAGTTTGGGAACCGCTGGTTTCGACAATTTCAATGCTTTTAGAAAAGCACTATCACATTACAACGGCCTTTATGGATGTGAACTTTTTGTCGGCACTAAACAACACCGACGTCCTTCCTGCTGCGCACTTCTTTCCTCCAACCAAATTTCTACTTCTGACAGCTACGATACCATGATGTGCAAATAAGAATGAGAAATGATTCATTTTAAAATCGCCCAGCAATTAAATAATTTAAGTTATCAATCTTTCTCCATTGAACTGCTCTACGTTGCTCTTTCAGAAATGACTGCTCCTTCAATTTAATTACGCATCATAACCCAAAGACAGATTCTATTCTCTCCAGGACAAAAGCACATTTTCAACTCCGACAGCTGAGCTCAACTATTGCCAAAAGCAAGTATAAAGAGTCCAATCTTGAATCTTTGTACATCAGCATGTAATGACTCCTGATGGACACCGATGACGTGCATTTTATTATGATTTTTAGGGGACAATAAGAAAACTGTGAGACTTTTCAAAAGCTACTTCGCCTAATTGCAGATGGTCTGCTTTATACGCGTACTACTTAAAGGCAACCAAAATCCATCGCTAATGCTCTAGTGTGCTGGATGACGTAGGGGTGAGTTCCAGCCCGCCACAGCGACTATAAAGGGTGACGCTGGGTCAAGGTAAAGTCTCAGAGTTGGCGTTCAGCTTCGCACAAGGGACGGAGCTGGGACTGGACTGGACAGGAAGTTTATCTGGGTCAAGCTCGGCACCATGGGGCGCCGCCTCCTCCAAGTGATACTGCTCTGCGCCACCGGGCTCCTCCACAGCCACGCCAACATGGAGGAATTCAAAACGAGATACCTCACTCACTTTACTTCAGAGGAGGACGGCAACGAGAAGCAACTGGTGAGCCACAGACGATAATAAAAATATACTGCTTTAGAAAGCGTTGTAAATACGACTTCATTTGCTGTTGTTTCATTTGTTCACGCAAATATTCCAGTAATGTGTGAGTGAATGTCTTAATATTACTTATCAATAATTAAAAAAACAAATAATATTCCTTCAATGATCCTATGTTTCCAGATCAATGATCTGCGTGGGGTTCTGGAGAGATTACAGAACAACAGGTTCCCATCCATTGGGACGAAGCATAATTACATGTCTTTGGTGAGGGAAGGGAAATCTCCCTCAATAATCTTCTCAATTAAAATATGGAAACTCGTTCTAAAAATGATGACAATATTTCTGCCATGCGGCGTTCCCATATTGATCATCATTCAGCACGAATCACTCGTACCAATAAACCTGTTGCTGCGTCTTGTTTCAGTGTGACCCGGGGGAACAGTGTGCTCTGAGGAAAGGCTCCAGGATCGGGAAACTGTGCGACTGCTTTCTACCGAGGACGTGCAACTCTTTTCTACACCGCTGTTTGTGATGTTTTGTTTTTTTTATACCTCTGCTTTGTTTATATATTTAAGTCTGATTTAAGCATAAAGTAAAAACAAAATAATTCAGTGATTTGATTATTTTTGTTTTCTGCTCAATGTTCACTTGTATATATATATCAAATTTTTTCCCCAACTTCATTAAATAGGTTATGTTTACATCCGTTGTGATTTCCATTCTGTGTGTGTGTGTGTGTGTGTGTGTGTGTGTGCTGACCTGTGTGCTAGGCGCTTGTTTGGTCCACAGAGAGAGATTCCGGTCACTTGGCGTGGCGATGAACATAACGGGCAGAGACTCTCTGGAGGCCGTGAAGTTGTTCTTGATGTCGGTGTAGTCCGCCGCTGCACGTGACAGGGGACACACACACACACACACACACACACACACACACACACAGGATGTAAAAGTATTCCAAGAGTGTTCACAGAGAGGCGGTAACACGGAGAGGAAATAAGAGTGTGTGTGTGTGTGTGTGTGTGTGTGTGTGTGTGTGTGTGTGTGTGTGTGTGTGTGTGTGTGTGTGTGTGTGCACGTGAACATGCCTGTGAGCTGGCTGTTGAGGTTCACTACCAGGGGGTTGTTGCTCCAGTCAAAAGAAGAAAGCAGATGGAGGAAGCGCAGGAATCCCACCTGAGGAGAACTTGGGTGAAAGTTGGAGACCTTGAAATAAAAACCTCATTGCACATGACCTACTAACGCAACAAAGAGGAGGGAGGGGGAGAAAGAGATGCTTATCGGTCTTAAAAAAAAAAAAAAAAAAAAAAAAACTTAAAATAAAAAAAATAAACCCAGAGCTGGACGGCGGATGTTTTTATTTTGTTGTTTTTACCCGGGAGGAGAGAAGGGAGCGGGCTGCAGGAAGAGCGAAGCCACCAGGAGGTCAGCTGCGTCCTCCGAGACATCGTCACTGAAGAGCTGGGCGCCGAGCCAGCGCTTGGCCAGTCGACATGCTGCCCCGAAACATGGGTGCTGCTGCTGGAGGCTGACACACACACACACACACACACACACACACACACACACACACACACACACACACACACACACACACACACACACACACACACACACACACACACACACACACACACACACACACACACACACACACACACGGAGTGAAGAGAGCAGTGAGGTAATATAATTTAAAAAGTGAGTAATGATTGATAAAATGCATCGGCAACGGAAAAAGCATCAAAAATCATTACAGCATCCATTCATGACAGTATCAAATACATAGAGCAGTCATAATCGTGACATTTTAGTTGATGACTAATTGTGATACAAATATTTGTGGTTTAATTAAAGTGTCCTTTTTTGTGATTTTATGTCACTGTAATAGTGGCATAAAATAAAACATGTAACTATTGCAGAAGAGTTATATATTGACATCTTCAATGGTAATAAATGGGGTATCAAAATGTAGGTAGAAAGTTTGTTTTCCTCAACCCAACTGACGGAAATTATTCAAATTCACATTCCTTTTCTTGCACAATTTCAAACAGCAGTTTTTAAGTCCCCTCAAATTTGGATGAAAACACAATTGTAGAACATAACGATTTTACAAAAAGATTGTGATCTGCTCAAATAATTGCAATCAGGCAATTTTATTGTAATTTTGAAAGCCACACACACACACACACACACAATTAGTAAATATATATATATATATTTGTATCCATACCCGTGCAGCGTGCTGGTCAGCAGCGGTCTGTGCACGGTGGCCAGCTCTACCGCCCGAGCCTCCTCGTTGTCCCTGACCACCAGCAGACCGTCGGCGTTCACGCTTTCCCGCAGAACCTGGGGCTCCCTGTGGTACGCCACCTGGATACGAAACGCAAAGCCGCCCTACGGGCATAGGAAAGAGAAAAACATGAATATCCAACAACATGAACATGAACCCTTCACTGAGATGTCAAGATCTTGTTTTACATGTTCAGTGTTAGGTTAACCAAAAAGGAAGTGGGCATAAATCAGTGTCTACCTTCCAGACATCCACGTGGGTGGGACAGGGCTTGCAGGTATATTTGTGGTGCTTGGTGAGCAGCTCTCCCAGGTTGATGTGAAACGCAGCCTTGATGTGGCGCAGGGCGAGGCGGTCGTGGGGCCACTTCCCACTGCCCTCCATGTGACAGACCACTACGGAAAAAATAATATTATTTAATACCTGGATAGATTGTTTAGAGATTAAAAAGGTAGGTGGCTGGCTCTGGTGAGGCACTGGAATGGGTCAGGGGCCAACACAGAATTAATCAATACAGGATATTACATTTTCACAGCACATTTCACAGCACTAATTCATTATTTCCCACCATTTGGAGGCTGTAGAAAAAAAATCTTGATTGTTTATGTTCAACCGCATTGGTTTGGCAGGAAAGTAGGTGCAGAATTGTTCTTTGGACTTAATAGGAAACAAGAAAATTATAGCCTCCGTCTTAAAAATGTTGGCATTTGTGGGTAAATGAGCAAGAAAACCCCTCTACTAACGCAATCAAATCTCAAAATCAGACTCAATGTCTGGGTCTCTTGCTTCTGTTGAGATTACATGCCAAAACTTGCCCCCCCAAAGGGAAGACATTCAAATATGAAGACTTGTATTAAAGACACAAGATGCGATAAATAAGACAAAGTGGAATAGCTGAAAACATTAAAATAATAACATCAAGTTAAAAAAAGGAGGATAAGAAAATACAAAATTGTGAAGCGAAGAGAAGCTTATATTTCCCGCCTCTAATAAAATTCATTTTTCTCTGTGTTCCATAATTTAGGAGCATAGCACCTAAACCACAGATTGAGAAGCCCACCTGTCACAGGGGTGATGTAGGCGGGGCACGGCTTGTCCTCTTTTGGCACAAGTGCTCTGGACACCTTCCCTATGTTGAAGAACGAGTAGTCCATCTTCAGCGGTACAGGGGGGAACACCTAGCAAAGTCAAAGGTTTATTATGTCACAAGGTTCCTAAAACACTGCGGTGGAAAATAACACGGCTATGTGAAGGATAATACAGTAAAAAGCTAGTAAGCACATAGTAATGATTCGTATTTATAATTCATATTTATCTCGTGCATAGTATATTTTGTATATCTGACTATTTCAGTTTTGTATATATTTGACAATTTTATATTTACTTCACTTTTTATTCCATTTCATTGTTATTTTTATACTCAGGTTAAGCAGTTCGGCTTCTTTTTTAATGCCAACTGTCTGTGAAACACACCAAACCTCACCAGAAAAGGTTCCTCGTATATTTAAATACCTGGTGGAATAAACAGATTCTAACTCTGGCCATGTACAGGCAGCCATTCATTATTGCAAACTTACCCCTGACAGGGTGATTCAGGACCACGGCACGTAGCGGAAAGATAACAATAATGTTTTTCGTAAAAAAAATAAACGATTAGAAGTGAGGGGGGCGTTTAACCTGCGTGTATCTGAGCGCTGGGTGGGCTCCCTGCACGGAGGTGATGGACAGAGGAAGACCCTCCAGCCTCCACAGCTGTCGACTCAGGTCATCGTAAGATTGAACCAACTTTAAACCCTCTTCTTCTCCGGTACTCGGCACCTACAAGACGATGCACGCGCGTCAATCATATGAAAAGATAGATGATTGTTATTTCAAAACTCGGTGTTCAATACAGTGAAACGTTATGTTCGCAATATTTCTTAGCAGAGGGAATTGCTTGTAAATCTAAGCCGTATCGGTACACTAAACTGCACATATACAGTGTTTAACAGGAAAGAAAGCATACACACACAGACATATATACGCACAATAAAGTAGTAATTTACTTTAAAATTGCTTTTCCATCCATTTACGTAAACTTCTACTTTTGGTGCATGAACAACAAAACAGTTAACAGACGCCCCCTTGTGGTCAACACGCGCTGCTACAGTCCCTGCACTTACCCCGCGGCCCACTTTGATGACGTCATCCAACATCGCCCCCGTGTATCTCACGCAGGACTCCGGAATATCTGCGTGCCTGGTGAGGTAAAACGACCGTTAAGAAATAGAATTGTTCCGAAAATTGTACATGGTTGACTTAGCATTTAAAAACACACATACATGTAAACAAACTACTGAGGTCTGCGTGTGAGGCTGCCACACACTTCAAGATGAAGAGGAGTAGGGGACGCACTGATGTGTGGGACAGCTTTATCGTGGAGGGGGAGCTCGTACGGTGCCTCAAATGTGACACTTTGCTGGACTACCACAAGGACATCTCGAATCTGATACGTCACCTGGCCAAGTGTTACGCATCTCCCCTGTCGGAGGAGGACGGGGACGCCAAGGGCCATGGAGAGGCGGCAGGGGCCCAGGAGGTTTCCCCGGAGCCGGGGGAGAAGAAGAGATACAAGCGCAGCTCCGTGTGGGACGTTTTCATCAGAGTCAACGAGGAAGTCCGCTGCACGTTATGTGACCTCAGGCTTAAGTACATGGGCAGCACCACCAACATGATCTACCACATCAAGCGAAAGCATCGGAAGGCAAAGCCGGAGGACGAGATGCCGCACGTTGGGCCGTCCTACTCGGACCTGACTGAGGTTATCTGCAGGACGATAGAGAAGGACATGCTGCCTGTCAGCATCGTCAGCGGCGACGGCTTTCGGGAGCTTCTCAGTCACGTTGCGCCGAGTTTCAAAATGCCATCCACGGGTGAAATCGAATTACTTATGAAACATCATTACCATCAGAAGGTGTGCAAGCTTTTAGCCTTGCTGACCACACCTGAGACTGTATCTCTCACCGTGGAATGCTGGGCAGCGCTGCCCACCGAGAGCTATGTCACCATCACCTGCCACTTCATATCCAGTGACTGGAAGGCCACATCCGCGGTTCTGGTGACACAAAGCTTGTCGGCCACTAAAAACAACTTAACAGATATCATCGTCAACGCCGTGGAGTGTTGGGGCATCACTGGGAGAGTGGTGGCGTGTTGTCATAATGAACACAGCATCTCACCAGCCCAGGGATATGCCAGTGCCACCTGGGAATCCCTTGTGTGTTTTACCAGTATGTTGCAGATGGCCGTCAGCGACGGCCTATGCGATGGTATACTTTCTGTGGTCGTTGCTGCTGGGAAATTAGTCAAGTATTTCCAGCACACCTCACCAAGCAAGGCTCTCGGACATATGCGAGACGAGATGAACCTACCCCAGCGTCCGCTGATCCAGTCGAGCAAATCCAGATGGGAAACTATCAGTGACATGTTTGAACGACTAATTGAACAACGCTGGGCAATCGAATGTGTACTTACTGACCGTACGGCCACCAACCGGCAGGAAGCCCAGTACTATAAGATACAAGAGGATTATTGGGAAATTATTGAAAACATCACACCCATACTGGCAACTCTTAGATCGGCAGCAACAGTTATGTCCGCTGAAACGGTGGTGTCCATCTCAAACATCTACCCCATCACGTTCAGCCTCCTCCAGACTCACCTTGCAGAAAAAGAACATGACATCAAAGAGGTTTCTGAGTTTAAGTTTAAGGTCCGGGAGTCACTGAAGAAACACATGGAGGTAGGTACTATAAACGTATAAACTATGAGCTATAATAAAATAGCACTGAAACTGAACAGATCGTTGCAGTGGATATAATCTGCATCTGTTGAACCCTTTTATTTCAAGCTGTCATTTAATTTACTGTTCACAGGTAGAGTCAAATGACCTGTCGTCAAAACCGGCGCTCATTGCCTCGATGCTGGACCCTCGGCACAAGCATCTCAGCTTCCTCACGCCAACTAGGAGACTGGCGGCAAAAGTGAAACTACATGAAATGGTTTCAAAAATAGATGTTCCGACGACTGCCGTTAGTGCCGTGGCCATTAAAGCCGAAGCTAAAGCTGAAATCCAGGAGGTGCTGGTGACGGCCCCTGCTAGTCAGGTGGCAGTGGCAAAGCAGAAGCAAGGCGATGCCAGAAATGCAATGATGTTCCTCCTCGGAGAAAACTACTGTTCCTCCTATGCCGATGACTCCGAGGCTCAGGTCGACATCTATTTAAGAGACACTTCTCCTTCGCTGGACGTACACCCTCTTGACTGGTGGAAGCTCAACGGCCCAAGATTCCCTCTGCTGGCCAAGTTAGCAAGACGCTACCTGTGTATACCTGGTGTAGCAGTACAAGGTGACCAGAGACCCGCAGGAGAAGGAGGAGAGACATTTGCAAAAATGCGTGCAAGGCTGAGCCCGGGACATGTGGACACCAGTCTCTTTCTGAATAAAAATGCATCACTTTTATAGGCCCATAGGCATTAGGAAGTGTAAATATATACCTCGTTGTCGCTGTTCAATGCAGCTTTATTTCCTGTAAATACAATGGAGTACGCTCTTCTCCATTCCCGTTCGTCGAACCTAATCAGTATTACTGTATCTCCATCTGGAAATGTAGCTCAGTTTTAGGCTTACACCAAATTCAAAGTACTACATCCTGTCTATGCTCAGCACTGGCCTTCCCTAATTAGACAGATAGAATACCTAGATTTTCAGAGAGAGAAGTAGCTTTTTTTGTTTTTTACTGAAGGAAAAAATAAAATAAAATACACAACCTCAAATAATAAAACACAGGAATGATTCCTGGTCGAAATTCGCGAACAGCCATTGACCTGCATACCATATGCAAAATTTGAGAGGCATGCCTTGACTTTCCAGGCCAGTCGTCGTACCATTTGATTCTGTGTTTTTATATGTCCTCATATATCCTTTAAAAATACTGTCCTCGCTGTTATTCAACAGGTTGATTGTGTACTCAAAGGTGAATTGTAAGCATAGATGAAAAGGAAAAGGAGGAGGGAGGGGGGGGGGTGGGGGAGACAAACTTGATACCTGTGTGTTGTGGCGAATGTATCCTTAACTTAAAAACCATCTTAAACCAATGAACTGTCCAAGGGGATTGATGGAATCTACGATAATTACTACTACTACTACTACTACTACTACTATCAGGCTCGACAGTCATGGTTGCCAGGTTGCCATTGGCAACCATTTTGAGAAAAAACTATTCTTGACCTTTTGCTGCCATCAGTGGCAAACACTTCACATAAAAAATAGGACCAGCAAAACGCGCACCCAAAAATATTAGTGATATTTAAATATTGCTGTTACGGTCGGAACCGCGATGCGACATAATGCGTTGACTCTGGAACCAGACAACGCTGCAACTACGTTGGTGCGTTGACTCACGCGGTGCCGGTGTGCACCTGGCAACTGTTTTAGAGACAATGCCGAAGCAAAGCACCCGTCAACATCACAAACTAATATACAAATTGATTCAACTGCCAAAGAACCAGATGAACCTGAACAAAAGAAAACGGACATTTGTAAAGTCTTGGGAGGAAAAGTAAAATTATACTGTAAAGCATGTTCAACATTCCGCTCAATAAGTGATACGTTAAGTTCACTAGTTCAAGGTAGCACAACCGACAGCACCACAGGGCTGGACAAGCACTGGAGATTGAAGCAACACGAGCGGGCAGCTCGACGACATAATGAGGTGGAGGCCTCAAAGACCTGGCACACCCATTGTTGGGCCGATGAACACCGCCATTCGCAAGATTAATGCCGTCAACCGGGAGATCCTGATTAAACTTTTCAACACTGCGTGTTATGTTCTGAAAGATGAGGAACCTCACCTCGTCTGCCGGATCGTCAAATAAAGACGGATCTGATTTGGTGCGACTGACAAGCTATAGGATGGATCAGGCATCCAGGAGGTAACGTTTACTTCATTAACTCATAATTTACAGTCACACTTAAGAGATTGACCTCCTATTTTATGTTATATAGCCGGCGATCGTGCAAAATTCCAATCGCCATGTGATATACGATTTTATCTGGCGCGTGGTGGGGTTCGCGCATGCATAGAATGTAATGAAATGTGGCAAATGTGGTCTACCCATTCCAGAAGCGCAGAATTATTGACGAATAAAATACAGGCACTGGAGCCTCTTTGCGCTGATGTCTGGTAGAGGAAAAAAAACCAAAAAACTCCGCTCCAATTCTCTGAGTTAGGTTTACGTTTTTCATTTTCCATGCAAGTGAGACTGTATCTAAATCTTTCTCTATGAGATTATATTATATATTGCAATATTATTAACACAAGATTTGCATATTGAGCGGCAGGTACCTGCAAGGTTTTTTAATGAATGGGTGTCGAGGTAGTGGACTGATTGGGCAAGATATATTAATGAGCAATTCCTCGTGAAACTCGAACTTTGGCGCACCTGCGATGTGCTCTGTTTGACCAGAGCAGCAAAATGCCTCGAACTGGAGCTGGGTGTCCATGTGCCTTTTCTTTTTTTTTTTTTTTAAACACCTGCCACTAAAAGCCCCACTCTGTATGGGACTGTAGAGGGGAAGTGAGACCCGACCACCAGTGGTTACTGGACAGCTCTGAGCGGAGAGAGAGAGACCCTCCGCCCCTTCTCTCCCTCTTTGTCCTTCTCTCCCTCTCCCTGCTCAAATTTAAGAACACGGTAAACTGCACTTACACGGTTTAAAATCTGTTTTTTTTTCTTGGCGGATTAGAAAACAAAACAAAAAGAAATTAAATGTCAATCGTGGGCGATGACAGAGTCGATCGCCAATAGACGATTTAATCGTAAATCGGCCCAAGCCTATTATAGGGGGAGCCTATTATAGCAGGGCTGTACCTGACGGAGTCGGAGGCTCTGGGGTCTCTGCGCAGTGAGACAAAACAAATGGCCATGTTGAATAAATGGAATAAACTTATGCACTTATGAAAACATCAGACTTCCACACAGTTAGAGAAAGTAAAAGTGCACGTCCTGCTCATAGTTCAGTAATAAAATCCCAGCACACCAGCTGAAAGCACCGTCAGCCCAAGAGTCAATGACAGTGGCGGGCAGTAGAGGCTACAGTTAACTAAAACTAAACTTAAAAACTGAAAACTAGTTGTGAAAAAACATTTAAGTTAACATAAATAAAAATAAAAAATACAATTTGGAAAAAAATTAAACCAACTGGAACAATGTATACTTACAAAACTAACTAAAATAAACAGAAATCTATTTCGTTTTAGTCTCTATTTGGTCAAATTTGTCCACACAAGCATGAGAAGGCATTAGTGCATTTGTTTGAGACTGGGACGTCTACATGACAAGTCAATTTCCTTCATTAAGGATTGTGTTCGTATTGTAATTCTGAACGTCTTAAAACATTCCCCTGAAAAATACCCCCCATATTATAATTCAGAATAAATACATCAAACTAAACATTTTTAAACAATAAAAACTCAACTGAAAGGAGCGGACCCACCCTGGAAACGAACTGAAACTAAACTGAATTGTCTTGACTTGTGTTTCTCGCCCTCTGAAGATTGTAATTCTGTAAAGTATCAGATAAAACACAAACTACAAAGAATTTTGTTTAAGTACTGTAATAAAGCTTTGAAACATTATCTTGTGTCACATTTTAATTATTAAGCTGATGTGGTACAACTGCATAATATCCTCATTACTCAAAATATAAGGTGGCTAAAAACGGCAACCGTATTTTCAGTTTCGGCAACCACTTTTAAAAGTTAGTGTTGAGCCCTGCATTAAACAGTGTTTTCACCCACTGCCTACTTTGATTTCTTCATTCTAATAGAATGTCTCTCAAATGTGGTGTAAGCAAACTGACAATACGTACAGCTGCAGCAGGTGAGTGATGATCTGTCGGGGGACCAGTCTCTTCTGGCACGTGCTCTCTCCCTCCCACAGCACAGCCTCCGTTATGGCTCCGTCCTGGAAGCGGCGCAGCTCAGAGCGGGAGCCCCACAACTGGCGAAACTCCACCGCCTAAGCAACAAAACGAGATTTGAGCGGGAACAAAAAAAACAACGAGATTAGACTCTTGAAAATAAGATGAATGTGGAAATATCAGCAGTGGTTCATGTCTGGCTTAGAAATTGTGACCGAAAAAGGTCCCACGCCCTGTGATTAAACACATGTATTATTAATAGCAAAGTAAAAACACAAAAATCTCGGCACCTTTGGGCTGTCTGCAGGCGGACCTCTCTCCAAAATGGAGTCTGCCTGTTCTGGTCGTAAGATCAGGCCAAAAGAGATGGGAGGCTGGGCTTTGTGCTTTGGGGGATCGCTCTCCACTGACCACTACCACCAAAGCAATAGATGAAAGTTCAGCGAAAATGATTGTCGAGGGTCGGGAGGCAGCAAAAAAACAAAAAACAAACAACAAACTGTGGCTCACCTCAGGGTTCGGGGAGAGGGAGTGGGTCAGAAGGCTTATCCTCTTGTCTAACCCCCGCTGAAGGAGCAACAGAATGTAAGGGAGCACAGCGTGCACGTAGTTGCCGCTGTGGTCTATCAACTCACTGAGGAGGTTCAGTTTCTTGCAGCTCGACTGAAGCTTGGCCAATTCACACAACCTGAACAGGAGACACGGGAGTATGAACAGAAGGAATTTCAACAGCAAGTGGATATGAGGAGAAGACAGGGGGGGGGAAGTAAGTCTCTCGTATCAAGGACGTCAAAGAGTCAAAAACGTATCAAATAAAAGGGATGCGACTTGAATGGGACAGGAGAGTGTTGTTAGTCCCGATGCAATCATGCAATATAGTGCTCAACGTACTGTAATGGTCTTTTTGTGGTGTAGAAATGTAGTCAAGCCAAGTGTATTTATATAGACCTCAATCACAATAGGGTCTCAAAGGGCTTCACAAACACACATTTCACTGAGAAATCAACGGCATCCACTTGTCTGAAGCCGCAAGTCTTTCGGTAAACAATTGTTTTATTTTTGCTCTTGTTGTTGTTGACGTTTTGGCATGATCTAAAGGAGTCATACTGGAATATGTGATCACTGGTCCGTGTAATGGTTTTGGGGGTCATGAGGAGGGCGTGGAAGCCATCCATTGTCGGGTCATCCCAGAACTGCATGGACAGAGATGCTTCGTGTTGCACCTGAAAATAAGATTTTGATACAGGTAGCTGATCAGAAAACTTCACACACACACTTCACACACACAAAAAAAAAGGGATTATTAGTGATTGGAAGACCACTTTGAAGTACCTGCTTAAAGGTACACGCTGTCATATCGGCGCATAAGTTGAGGTGTCCAGATGGATCGACAAACACAACCTGAAACGCCCTCTGGAACTCAGGCAGAGATGGCTGCAGGGAGGGAAATTAATAACTATTTGAACTTTTATTTTTTGAAACTGTTTTAACTGGTTTTCTGGGGGCTGCATTGTGAAGAAGCATGATTCACATATAGAAAGTCAAGCTGATGCCGAGGTTGTGAAATCGCTTACGTGGACTATATACTTTTTCAAATCATTGTACATCTTAATGTTCTTAACTACTCACAGCTGTTGAATCGGGATCTTTTGCGAGGGTAATTCCATTCTCCGTCAGGTCAGTGGTGGCTTTAGATTCAAAGAGCGGTATGGATAAATTGCAAAGAGGAAAAAAAAACGCTGGCTATTCTTTAATATTGACAATTTGTAAAAGCATGAAGTTTAACCCCAGTTTCTCACCCAGAAAGTGCAGACTGTTTCGAAGCAGCTGATAGGCTGTCATGGTGTTACTGACTCTGTGCACAGCCAGAAGGTAAGCCAAAAGCATCGAACCAAGGAAGCCATTGAAACAGCCCGTGCCCTACAGGAAATTGGAAAAAAAAAATGCATGAAGGATATCAGACATGAATGCTACAATAACTGTCAAGGCTTTAAGTAACAGGCCAAGATACGTAGAAGATCTTGAGCACATGTGCT
This sequence comes from Zeus faber, assembly GCF_960531495.2. NCBI lineage: Eukaryota > Metazoa > Chordata > Actinopteri > Zeiformes > Zeidae > Zeus > Zeus faber. The sequence goes on along the minus strand of NC_137203.1, from coordinate 19,693,109 downwards.
ACCTGGTCAAGTTCTCTCTGTCGAAGCCAGACTTTGAGCAAAGCCACGCCATCGGTGAACGCTGGGCACTGAGAGCTGACAGCCGAGAGGAAATGGAGGTGTGTTACACACAGCATGTCCCCCAGAACAGAGCTGTTGTAGTGGGGAGTCGGAGGCTCTGGGGTCTCTGCGCAGTGAGACAAAACAAATGGCCATGTTGAATAAATGGAATAAACTTATGCACACCTGTCAGCCATTGAAGGGACGTGCAATTGTAGGCAAATAACATTTGGTCCTACAATCAAAGCTCTTACCAGGATCAAATTCCTGCGTGCCAGTGTACCACTTTCTGCGGACATTATTTCTCTGCGGGTGGAAGCGGTTGGGCTTGAAAAAGCCGGGGGGCAGACACGCATGGAGACGCAGGGTGAAGTAGGATGACTCTTTACCTTCAGGACAGAGGCATGGCAACACAACTCATCATGACAGAAAAAAAACGTTTGAAATACAACACAGGAGCACATTAATATATTTGTGAAGAACAGTGCACTGCGGCATTAACTGACCAGTACCTGGAGGTATCAACAGCAGAAGGGGCTGAAGCCGGTTTCCATGGAGACAGGAATAGCGCATGGCTCCAATTTCAGATGAGGAGGCAAGATGCTGTGCTAGGCCTGCTAGGTAGAGAGCCCTTTTCCTTGGATACCGCTGGTTCGTATCATCCTTAGCTTGGAGAGCATCCTAATAGGGATCGATGGTCACATACAGATGACCAGTGCCTCATATAACACATTGCTGTCGAGGCTTAAGATGTGTGCTTCATATTAGTGAAATTAAGTAGTCCTACTTAAAAAAATTAAGTCCTTACCTCTGGGATCGTGACGGCCAAGTCCACAGTTATGCGTGGTTTGATGCAGGTGCCCATGGGGTAGCTGCCAATGAGGCTGATAGAAGCCGGGGGCGCCATTTGGAACTTTCCATTACTTTCTTTAGGCATCAGGAGGAAAGGAACCTTCACTTGACTGGACAGCCAGGACAGGTCACTGACCTGGACACGTAAGGTTCACAGTAAGTTCAAGGGTTTTTAACATCGCCAACAACAATGGTGGTACAGTCTGCAAAACATTCCTCAAGAAAGAAGGACATCCGTCTCTTCAACGCCGCATACCTCAACTTTGGGGGAAGGCGGGACAGTTTGCAGAAGCTTGGTGATCGTCTGGACAAAGGAGTCTATTTGCTGTTTCCTACGTCCACTCAAGGCAACCTCTTTCAGCAACTCTTCCATCTGATATCGGGAGATGGATCACAGAAGACGGAGCGTGAGTGCAAAGCCACTCTTGTTTGTGGGCATGTGCATCATGGCCCACACAACATCAGCGGCCTGCGAGACCCTTGTATTGTCCCACGTATCACAATGTCTCATTTAAAATTTCTGAACATGCATAGAGATAGCATGCAGGTTGTGTAGTGCGTTAGGCACATTTGAGTTAAGACTGTGATTCCGGCCTGATTTTCCACTTGCCGACAGGTTTTTGGAAGTCGCCGAGCAAAGCCCCAGATGGGAGGAAAGTCACGGCGCGCTCCCCAGGCGGCGAGTGTGTGGTGTGAACTGCTCACAACGCGATCCAAAGGCTCACCGATGGTTTCGCAGACGGCGGCGAGATATCAAGCAGGTTTGACATGTGGTCGCGTCGGGCTCGATCGGGGAGTGACACAACGAGCCATGGCCAATGACAGCAGGCACGGAGTGAGGGGTGGGGGTCGAGAAGGAGAGGCGGAGAGACGGCAGTGCACGGAGCAGCAGCCAGAAACACACAATATACTTACTTTACTTTTCCTCTGTATGTTTTTAATATAGTTCTTATTTAAATTCTGCTTTGATTAGTTGGTTTTTTTTACAGTGATTCGTTTTTTCACAGAGTGTAAAAAATAAATAATCCTGTACCTGCGCATGGTATCGCGTCATTTCCGGGGTCACTTCTCACGTGTGTTTTCGTGAGAAACCATAGTTTGGAGACCAGAAGGACTCGTGTGACCACCTGCGGCCGTTCAGTCATGGAGTGTGCAAACCACAACGACTTCAAGATCCCCGGTCACGCGTCAGAAAGTTGTGTAGTGTGAACAGTACAGCGGTCTGACGACTTCCAAAATCATGTCCTGTGCCCATGGCATTACCTGCATTTTGAGGAGGCTGCAGTGGAACAGGCTTTCTGCCTCTTTCAGCTGGTTGAGCTCTTCCACCGTGGGGGGCTTGTACAGATCCTTCCGAGACATCTTCACAGGGCGAAGGACGCCTTCCCCTTCGCCTTGATCCTCCGGTTTATCCCGTTTTACTTTGGCGGAGACTCCATTTTTCTCTGCCCCAGCATGGGGGGCTTCAGACGGAATCATCTGAGGGGTAATAAAAGCACCACATTAAAAAAAAAATGATTTGCCGGTTCAAAATAAGTCTAACGCACAAAAATCTCGTCAATGAAGCCAATGAATCGTACAAATCAAGCACGCACACACACACACACACACACACACACACACACACACACACACACACACACACACACACCTTACATCTTATTTTTAATCAATGTTTATCTTAATTGTTTCGTCAATTGTTTCTATTTTTTTTTTAGTTCCTTGTTAAGTTCGTTGTATACTACCAATTTGATATATTTTTTGGGGGGGTTTAATCGTATATTGCATATTTATTTTCTAGTTTTCATCTTGTCAATTGTTCATTTATCCATCTACAGCTATCCTAGCCAGTCGAACGTCTGTATCCTTACCGCCGCTGTTTCCTTCAGGACTTCCACCCCTTTAGACGGACCGATTTAAAATGTATTTCGTTTCACGACCACCCGGAGCTGCAGGACTTCGATCGTCGCTGCCCGCCGACCACAGTGTTTTCACGTGTGCAAGGGGTCACACGAACGTGAGCTCAACCAACTTCCCGGTTGGGTGTACGTGTCGCGGACGTACAGCAGACGTGAGCCGTGATTGGCGGTCCCTTCCGCGAACTTCCGGTCTACGCAGACAAGATAGGTTGCATGAGCAAGCGCCCGCGTCATTACTACAACGCTGTACAGTAATAAACATTTTTTTTTTTAATAAAACAACAACAACAATAATAATAATAATAATAATAATAATAATAATAATAATAATAATAATAATAATGAGGCTAGATTACGCCGCTCCCTCAAATATAGTGGTGGAGAAAAAAAAAGAAGTAAAATACAAAAAAGTAATGACATCACAATAAAACGATATATCTGCTATTGTGAGCAAATTACTTACAATGGCAACTTAAGTACCCATTTAGATGAGAAACAAGATAAGAAACAACATGTTTATTTGTGGCACGTTTTGCGTAAACAAAATGAATATAAATATCTACATTACATGAAGTAATTTACTATATAAGAAGGTAGCACATGTGAAACAATATGCAGGTTAAACAATCATTACATTTCCAATTTCCACAATGTTTTATATAATTTTCCAACTTAATCTTTGTTCACAACGTGTTGTAGTTTACAGCCATATTTTAATTTCACACATGCACGCTATTATGGTTTGTCTTTCAATTAGGAAAGGGTTAATTACATAATTTGAAAAATCGAATTTTTAAAATTACACCAGAAAAAAAACAACTATGCTGAACCAAGTGTTTATCACCTCTTGCTCCAGTTGTCCAACACAACTTCATAGAATCTCTAATTTCCTTAGTGTATTGAAGCCAGGTAATATTGAACAGTCCCTGTGGTCACAGCTTAGAAACATATCAAGTGAGGGGAGGTGAGGCTGCATCGAAAGGCGGCAAAGCCGGATTATTTGGCTTTTGCTTTGGCTTTGTTGGTGGGCAAAGTTGTGGATCCTTGAGAGGAAACACCTTGAGACAAGTCCATATCATCTAGCCTCAAGCTGACGGAAAAGGAGACGGGCCTCGTTGAATTTCCTCTCTGGAGCTTGGTTGGCTGATCCAGGGACTTGGTTAACGGCCTCGGTGCGTTTGTGGTGAATGCACCGGGCTTGCTGCCTCTTTGTGCGTGGCCGGGCAGTCCGCTGGCTTTCTTTGGGGTGTCCAGGATCTCAACCTGCGGCGAGACAAAGTGCAAGGGCCGGAAGGTGTAATCTATTCTCGGCAGAGGGGGCTGCTTCTCTTCCGCCCTGTGCGGCGGTTCAGACTTGTCGGTGGAAACGCAAGGAAGCCCCCTCTTCTCGTCTTCCTGCTTGTGTCCTTTCTGTGCGGACCTGGCCGGCACTTGTCTCTGGGGCGCCAACGATTCTTTTTCTTTCCCGCTTGTATGTGAAGGAGGAGGCCTTCTTTTACTCCTGGTACCTTTTGGTGGGGGGGCGGGAATGAATACACCGTGGCTCCTGAAATCTGCCGGTTCCCTGCACTTTTTGTCCTTTTCAAATCGCTCCGGAGAGATGTTCCGCTGGGCTCCTCCAAGGCACTGCTTGTTGACTCCCGCCTCGTTTTTTCCAGTCTCAGTGGCGTTTCCCGAACCCTGCTGAAAACAAAGAATAGAACATTTTCCCAGCACAATTTTTGACGCAGAAAAATCAAATAAATGCATTTCAAAATAAACGTTTCTTCTTTTTCCCTTTTTTTTTTATCGCCCAGAAGGACATCCAGATTGGCTCTTAAAGTTTAGAGCTTGTGCATTTAGTTCCTTATATAATTTACTTTCAAGTGAATTCTGCGTGTAAGCGATGCATCGTATATAATTTTACAAAGCCTAAAAAAGACACGTGTTTTTGGTAAAACTGAAACTAGTCCCGTCCCAATATGACATAATCACACCTGTACTACTTTACACTTAATATGACAAGCGACAAGAACAAATTTGAAGTCCATTCATTCCTATGGAACGTTGGATTCCGCCCTCGAAAATATATGACACGCTGTGGTGCAGAATATCCACGAGTTCGGTTTTCGGAATGTATTTAAATTTCGGTCGGTCCGAAGAACTAGAACTGGAAGTGACGTCAGTTCATTTTTTTTTATAGGAACGGGGCTTAAAACGAAGTAAATAAGTCACGTATATAAAATAATGACAATATGATATTAACCATTACCGTTGGATGTCACCATATTCACTGCGAATACATCTTTTTATATTAGTGAATTGTGTGTATTTATTTATTTTTTTGTAATTTGCAAACACGACATGAAGGAAAATTGTAACTCTCGTTCATGGAACATGGTATATGTCCAGCTGAGCAAACTACTGGAAAAAAACAAATTCTTCCGTTTTCTCTGACTACTGTATTTTGTGATGTGGAACTCACTCAGACATGGCTTATGGGATGCGTGATATTAGTCAGCCGTCAAAATTACGCTGGGGAAATTCTAACGCTTTTCTCACGCTCTAACTCCAACAAAATGTTTTGCCGTTGACCATTTCATTGTTTTTCTCTTGGCAATTCACTTTTTCTACGTGTATGATGGGCACACATCCTTGCGCCCAGGAGTCTGTAGTGAGTGGCAGCGGCTCGCAGTCTTCTGTCCTGGAGCCCTCGTCCGGTGCTTCTCCCTCGTCGAGGTGGAGGAACCGCAGCTCCAGAACATCAACAAGAAGCTTCCTGGCCCAGCATATGGAGAAAGGCAGCAGCTAAAAAAAAAAAAAAAAAAAAGGTAAAGGGCAACAATTTGGATTTCATTTTACAAGTGGCATAGCACTTTACACATAATCAAATAATTGTTACTGTGCAGCTAGACCGGAAAAAAAACCCCACCAGATTGGAGCCACTGGATCAACATTAAAAAAAAAAAGGTTTTATTTGTTAAACCTAAATTTCATTAGGCGTTCTCAACTTGAAATTGAGAATTGAATATGCATGTATAAAATGAGAAAACCTCAAAAATATAGGACTGACTCCAATCCAATGATATTTGTCAGTGACCACGGTCAAGTACAGTGTGATATACTTAGCATCAATGTGTAACAAGAGATTGTAAGTCTACTCTGTACTGCTCCTCCTTCTCCCTGGGAAAGACTGCCCTCTCCATCACCGTCGAGAACACCAAATCATCTCCATCTCAGACTGCCAAGAACCTTGGGGGTAGTTCTGGACAACCAGCTCTCCTGCTCCGCCCACACCGTTGCTACAACTCGCTCCCGCGGGTTTTCTCTCAACAACCTCCTTAGGGAGGGGACACGCGTTTCGGGCTCAGGACGCTTGACTTCCGCAGCGCTCTTCTTGGCCGGACCACCCGCCTGTTCCATCAGGCCTGTACGCCGCATCCAGAACGCGGCGGCCCGTCTCGTGTTCAACCAACCAAAATCTGCCCGCGTCGCTTCCCCTCCTTCCGTCACTTCACCGGCTTCCCGTCTCGGCTCGGCTCGCATTCAAGACGCTGGCGTCCCGCTCTCCTACAAGGCCGTCCGTCCAACTGCTCCTCCGTATCTCCACTCGCCGCCCAGGTTCCGGTACTCCACTGCTCCACCCTCGCAGGCCGCCCCGCTCCTCCTCCGCCACGTGGTCTCGGGGGAGGTTCATCCCAGTCGCGACTATTCCCTCATCACCTGGCGCCCCAGTGGTGGAAGAGCTCCCCCCGTGTGTCAGGGCGGCTAAATGGCTCCCCATCTTCCATTGCAGACTAAAAGACCAATCTCTTCAGACTAGTCTAAGTTGCTTTGGACAACAGCGTCTGCTAAATGACATCATGTGATGTAATAAGGAATTCCCGTTACAGCACTTAGAGGCTCATAGAGGTCCGATTGGACATATTTGAGCTGCTATTACAACAGCAAAGGTTCAAGGAGCCGTGTTGAACCCGGGGAGTGTTCAACTGTTGAGTGTCCTCAAACAGTATTACTGTTGTGGCTGCAATGAAATAAAATACATTTAAAAAGTGCATTTTGCTTCCCACTATCACCTGTCGGTTAATGTCGGACCTGTAGCAGCGTTCCATGACTTTCTCCAAGAGTTTGTCAATAATCTCTCCGACGGCGTCTTCCGTGTCCTCCTGCCTCAGCATGTCCTCCCACTGGGCCACGGGGAGACGGCCCTGGCCCACCTCCTCCATGCTGAGTTCGTGGCTTTGAGGCGTCGCCCCGCGTCGCTTAATCGCGCCATTTTTTGCCTTGAGCTTGCTCCCAGAGGCGGGCATCTTAGTTCAGAGGCTGGAGGACGAATCAGACGAAGAAGAAGAAGAAGAAGAAGAAGAAGAAGAAGAAGAAGAAGGGGAAGAAGAAGAAGAAGAAGAAGAAGAAAGATCTTTAAGGTGTTGGGATTTCTAGGTGCATGGAGACTTAACCAACAATAATAAAGATGTTACCACATTCCACCTAATCTGAACGGGTATTTGTTGTAGCGTCGAGTCCAATTTAATTATAAAACACATTTTAAGCGGACCAAAGGGTCGTCCAAGGGAATTCAAGTCCAAACTAAAATTGGACTTCAATGAATAAAAGAGAAATACACCTAATAAATGAAGCACAATACACAAAAAGATATTACACTTGACAAATGACAAAATATGTCCATGACACCACCGAGTTTATGTGAACCCAAAGGACAAGGAAAAGAGGTGGGTAATATAATATAATATAATATAATATAATATAATATAATATAATATAATATAATATAATATAGATAATAAACAATATATATATATATAAAATAAAATAATATAATATAATATAATATAATATAGATAATAAACAATATATATATATATAAAATAAAATAATATAATATAATATAATATAATATAATGTAATGTAATGTAATGTAATGTAATGTCATATCATATCATATCATATCATATCATATCATGTAATGTAATGTAATATAATATAATATAGATAATAAACAATATATATATATAAAATAATGTAATGTAATGTAATGTAATGTAATGGAGTGTAATATAATATAATATAATGTAATGTAATGTAATGTAATGTAATGTAATGTAATGTAATATTATATTATATTATATTATATTATATAGATAATAAACAATATATATATATAATATAATATAATGTAATGTAATGTAATGTAATGTAATGTAATGTAATATAATGTAATGTAATGTAATGTAATGTAATGTAATGTAATATAATATAATATAGAAAGAGGTAATAGATATACAAGGCCCAATACAGTAACGTTAGCTTGTGTTGCAAAAAGAGGGTAAACCAAATAATAACAAATCCTTATTGTAAATGGAGTAAAACCGTAAAAGACTCGTAACTGACGGATAAAGCCCTGGACAAACGTTTTATTATTAGTTACCGTTTATCGTCGTCCGCCTC